>NC_138505.1:7488080-8052713 GCF_964252035.2 Podarcis erhardii | reverse complement strand
CAGGCCAATGTACGTTTCAATAGTGGGAGTGGTTCCTACTTACAAGTCAATAGTAACAAAAACTAATCCATTCAAAAGTACAGTGGTACCTCGGGTTACATACACTTCAGGTTACAGACGCTTCAGGTTACAGACTCTGCTAACCCAGAAGTATTACCTCGGGTTAAGAACTTTGCTTCAGGATGAGAACAGTAATCGTGCTCTGGCGGCGCAGCGGCAGCAGGAGGCCCCATTAGCTAAAGTGGTGCTTCAGGTTAAGAACAGTTTCAGGTTAAGAACGGACCTCCGGAACGAATTAAGTTCTTAACCCGAGGTACCACTGTATGTATTCTGACAAGAATTACAAACTCAAATAGAGATTACAAACTCACACTCATAAACTCTAATCCATAATTGACTTCTGACTTCTGCTCTATGATTGACACTGCGTCTCCATCTGCAAGCTGATAAATTATAAGGATCAACATTAATGTCGATTGAAAAAGAGAAAATCTTTGTAATGAATTATTGTGTTATACATATCTTTGAGTTTGAGTTTGAGTTTGTAACCTCTATTTGAGTTTGTAATTCTTGTCGGAATACATACTTTTGAATGGATTAGTTTTTGTTACTATTGACTATTGACTTGTGAGTAGGGACCACTCCCACTACTGAAACTGAGTTCTTGCTGTGCTTACTTCTTACATCTTGAGCACTGCCTCTTCTACTAAGAGAAGGGGCACTGCTCTCCCTTAGGGACAGTAGTAGTAATAATAATAATAATGTATTACAGTGGTGCCCCGCAAGACGAACGCCTCGCAAGACGGAAAACCCGCTAGACGAAAGGCTATTCCGTTTTGGAGGCGCTTCGCAAAACGAATTTCCCTGTGGGCTTGCTTCGCAAGACGAAAATGTCTTGCGAGTTCCTGCGGGGTTTTTTCCCTCCCCCCCCTTTCCCTAAGCCCTAAGCCGCTTATCAGCTGATCTGCTGATAAGCCGCTTATCAGCTGATCCGCTAAACTGCTAATAGCGCTAATCCGCTAAGCTGTCAATGGGCTTGCTTCGCAAGACGAAAAAACCGTTATACGAAGAGCCTCATGGAACGGATTAATTTTGTCTTGCGAGGCACCACTGTATTTATACCTTGCCCATCTGGCTGGGTTTCCCCAGCCGCTCCAGGAGGCTCCCAACAGAATATTAAAAGCACGATAAAGACATCAAACATTAAAACTTCCCCAAACCAGGGCTGCCTTCAGAAGAAGCTGCCTTTTAGCAAAGCAGACAATTTTGCCTCTCTAACTCAGTATCACCCACGCTGACAGGCAACAGCTCTCCAGGGCTTCAGGCGGGGGGTCTCTCCCAGAGGATGCCATTGGAGTTCTTGAACCTGGGACCTTCTGGGCTCCAGTCAGATGCTATGCCTCTGAGCCGTGTTCCCCCCTTTCGCCCTCCTTGCTCTGGACGCGGATTGGGTCTGCCGAGGAGCCGCCCTCTTCCGAAGCCTCTCAAAGAATGCCTCTCCTAACCCCCCTCGCAGGAAATTAGCTGCGTGCCGAGCCCGTCCAGCTGTGCGCTGGAGACCCTTGGCTGCGTCGGGGCCGCCGGGGTGACAGGCAGCTGATGAGTGTGCGAGGCGGCTGCCTCCTCCGCTCGGCTGGCTCTTGCTTTTAATTAAAGTTCCCTTCCCAAAGTATGGAGGGAGGGCCTTCTGCTCTCTCCCACCCCCCTTCCAGCTTTTTATCTTTCACCCAGACTTAAAAGCCTCCTGTCTCCTTGACATCTCCCTGCAGCTTGCCTCTTGTGCCCATCTCTGGAGCCTTACGCCGGCGGGGTCTGCTGGCGGGTGCTGATTTATTCATTGGCGTGACACATTTTCATCAGGCTGCAGACTCTTTCCTTGTCAGTGACATGGGCCGTGTTGCTAGACGCTTGTTGGGTGTGTTTCGCGGCAAAAATAAGAATGGTTTACTGTCAAGTATAAGGAAGCCATGGGACGCGGGTGGCACTGTGGGTTAAACCACAGAGCCTAGGGCTTGCTGATCAGAAGGTCGGCGGTTCGAATCCCCGCGACGGGATGAGCTCCCGTTGCTCGGTTCCTGCTCCTGCCAACCTAGCAGTTCGAAAGCATGTCAAAGTGCAAGTAGATAAATAGGTACCACTCCGGCGGGAAGGTAAACGGCGTTTCCGTGCGCTGCTCTGGTTCGCCAGAAGCGGCTTAGTCATGCTGGCCACATGACCCGGAAGCTGTACGCCGGCTCCCTCAGCCAATAAAGTGAGATGAGCGCTGCAACCCCAGAGTCGTCCGCGACTGGACCTAATGGTCAGGGGTCCCTTTACCTTTATAAGGAAGTCATCTGAGTCGTCCTGCCCTGCATTGCCACCCTGGTTCTGCTGCCACCCCATGTCCCTTTCAGGAGGACAGATTCCAAAAGGTGCCTTAAATCAGGTTTTAATTTGATAGGCACCTCCTCTTCTTCCTATGGGTCCTGCACCCTCCTTCAGCATTCTGCAACCTGGTGTCCTTTAGGTGTTGTTCTGGACTACAACTGCTGGCTGGGGCTGAGGGAGCCAAAAGGCCTGGAGGGCACCAGGTTGGGGACAGCTGAAATAAATGCATAGCATTTTCCTGTACCCTTCCATCTTCCCCCTCTGCCCATCTCCCCCTTTGCTGTGTTATTATATCAGCTGTCTCATTTGCAGTATATTATATGCCAAGCATCTGGGGCCTTAAGATTGGCAAGGGAGGCCCTGTTGGTGGCTGCGCCCGGCTGGCATTGACAGGTCCTTCTTGGCACATTCTCGCTGTTTGTGAAATGCCTCCCAGGTTGGAACCATGAACTGGAGCCCTTCATGTTTTCAACATTTTGTTGCAGGTGTAATGCTATGAATATTGTATGACATCATAGTGATAAGAATTTGCCTGGGATTGGGCTGGAATGGAGTATCCTGGGAAAGGGCGTAGCTGGTTGGAACCCTGAACTGGAGCACTCCACATCACCAGCATTTTGTCACACTTGTGAATATCGTAATGTGGATAAGAAACTTCTTTGGGCTTGTAAGTTATCCTCCACCAGGGCCAGGGCCTTTTCACTGATGGCTCCAATCTGGTGGAATGCTCTGTCCCATTAGACTAGGGCCCTTCAGGATTTAACCTCCTTCTGTCGGGCCTGTAAGACACAGCTATTCTGCCTGGCCTTTAATTTGAATTCAGCCTGATCTTTTATTTCCCTTCTCTCCCCCCCCTCCCCTTTATGAAGATTACCCACTCTGAGACCCCACAGCTAATTCTCCCCTGGCCTCCTCGCTGGCCCAAGAAGGACCAATTCAGGCAGCTAGCCTTGGGGATTATCTAATTGATTTTTGATTTTTATTGTTATTCATGTTTTTATACTGTATTTTATGCTGCTTTTATAATTAAGTGTTTTAAATTTGTTGTTAGCTGCCCTGAGCCCGGTTTTTGAACCGGGAAGGGCAGGTTATAAATAATTTATTATTATTGTTGTTGTTATTATTGTTGTTGTTGTTGTAATGGAATGGCACATCCTGGGAAAGGGCTGACTGGCTAGCTGGCTGGGACCCTGAACAGGAGCACCGTTTTGTTGCAAGGGGCCAGAATTTGAGCCAGGATTCACCTGCAGAACGCCACTGCCTTTATATAGCCTTTTGCAGTTTTGGTGATAACAAGACACCCCAAACGGAGCACCTTTTATAAACCCCATTGGTTCCTAGGAAAAGAAATAGGAGGCCAAAATCTTGGGGCCTCGGCACTAGCGTCTCTGTCCTTTCAAAACACAGGAGATAAGAGCACCTTCAAACCTGGGCAGAGTGCTTTACCTAGCCCTGGAGGGACTGGACCCTTTTGCAGTGACATCCCTTCCTCACCCTCGCCGCTGCCTTCCTTCTGCCCTCTGAAACGCCTTCTGTGATCCCCGTTTTGTGGCTTCGGGAGAATTGCGCAGGGCGCCAGGGCGCCTTGGCCCCAATTGTACCATGCGGCACCGGGTCAGGGGTTATTTCACCCCTCCTGCTCGCCGGCCAAGTTCGCCTTTTAACATTTGGAAAGTGCCAAAAGGCCGAGCCAGAGACCTCACCTGTTGCGAGCGTGAGGTTGCTGAGTGCTTTGCGAGTTCAATCGAAAGGGCGCTTTCAGGGGCCTCATTAGCCTCTCGGAGGGAGAACGCGGAGAGCAGATCCCTCTTTGCCTCCGCGGCGTGACATTTAGCAGCACAAATTAACATCCATGCAGAAGTGAGTTAACAGATGATTTCCTGGTTCCTCTCTCCCCTTCCCTCCCTTCTGCCAACCTCATAGGGCAAGAGGGAACAGGCAAGAGATCTCACCTCTCTTCCACCCCACCCATCTTGCATCTGAATACCGTAAAACTTCGCAAGAAGCCTCACTATTCATTATTATTTTTATTATTAACTGGACTTGCTAGTTGCTTTTGAAAAATGAAACGTAAACTCATTTTACTATATACCACAAGCATTAAAACCAGTATAAAACTGAAACAAAATGAGAGCTCAAAACACAGATGGATGTAAAAAGGCTGTCTAATAAACCCCACAAAGCAGTTACAGTATCTAAAACTCTCCCAAGATAAAGGGCAAAAACCTGGCTGAAAAGTAGTGTTACTTCTGGGCTCCTGAAAGTAGCCATTGATGGCACCAGGCAAGCCTCCCTGGGGAGAACGTTCCAAAGGCAGGGAGCCACCACCAAAAAGACCCTTTTCTCATGTCATCACACTCCAGACCTCCCAGGCCCATAGAGAAGGACCTCAGATGTTGGTTTCAGGATGTGGGTGGGTCATGAACAGCTGATCTGCTCCAAGTCCTCCCAAATCTGAGCCTCTGAGCACTTTCCACCGCCTCCTTCCTCCCCCACATCCCTCTACCGTGCCCCCCAAACTTCTCCCACACCGCCTGCACTCCCCACGCTCTGCCTTTGGCTCCCGAAACATTTGCACGGCCGTTTGCAGGCTCCTCTTCCGCAAGCATCTCCTTGCCAGCTTTTGGCAGATTGAGTCCCGGGGGTGGGGGGTTGTTCTCTTGGAACTTGACAAGCGAGCAAAATTTGGACATGGGGAATATATTCTCTGCTTGTACGTTTTGGACGAGCCGAGTCCCAGCTGATTTACGACCGTCCGACACACTTGGCCGTACTCTTCGTGTATGTTCTGCATTATGTGTCGCCTGGAATTATTTACATATGTCAGTTGCTTGGGCTCGCAGTGCCATATAGAAGCAGCGACCCCTTTCGCTGCTTTCTGGTTACTGATGCGTATATATGTCTATTCCTTTCCTTTGGTCGCCAGTGGCGGGGAGCAGCTCACCCCCAAAGCAACCAGTGCTTTGGCTATTCCCGATGTACCAGCTTGGCTTCAGGCACTGTCTCCTTCTGTTGTTAGAGCACGGATGGAGAGCCTGTGGCCTTCCAGAGATGTTGGGGGACTACAACTCTCGTCACCCCTGACCAATTGGCCTTGCAGGCTGGGGAAAATGGAAGTTGGAGTCAAACAGCACCTGGATGGCGGCTACGGGTTCTTCATCCCAGCTCTAGGTAATAGAATATTACACCTCTATAAGCGCATTTAATACGTGATCCCTGATTGTTTGGGATGTGTGTCTGGAATAGGGTGGAGAACCCATAAGCCTCTGAAGGGCCTTGTGGACTGCAGTTCCCATCAGCCTTGACCATTGGCTGCACTGGCTGTGGCTGATGGGAACCACAGTCCCGCTGGAGTCCAGCCAATGGGAGCTAGAGTCCTGCTGGAATCCGGCCAGTGGGAGCTAGAGTCCTGCTGGAGTCCAACCAATGAGAGCTATAGTCCAGCCAATGGGACTAGAGTCCCGCTGGAGTCCAACCAATGGGAGCTAGAGTCCCATTGGAGTCCAGCCAATGGGAGCAGACCTTCTAAGATGCTGTAGGGCTCCTGCATGATGATGGTGATCAGGGTAATGTGAATCAGCCTTCAATGTGCCGAACCAGTTATCCGTTCAACCCAGTGCTGTTAACTGACCAGCAGCATCTCTCCAGGGAACTGCACTTGGCCCCTGGGATGGAGTCCCCCCACCCCTGTTTACAGAACCTGTATGCCATCCACCACCCACCCCAGAGCAGTTTCTTTTTAAGTTATATGCTGTGACTGCACTCTGTTCAGCTGACACATTCTCTCCTCTCTCCCCTGCCCTCCTCCCTGGCCACAGTGTTACCGGGACCTGGTGCTGGTCAGCCGCGACGGGATGAGTGCCGTGTTGAACAAGATGAACCAGATTCTGATGGAGAAGTACCTGAAGCTGCAGGACACGTGCCGTACGCAGGTGGGCCATGCGCTATGCGCCGCGTCTTGCCTATGCGCATTTTCTTTTCTCTGTGTGCCTCCGTACTTTAAAGAACCGTGTGTGTGTGTGTGTGTGTGTGTGAGTGTGAAGCAGGAGCTGCGATCAGCCCGCTGTTTGTCTCAAGCCCGGAGTGCAGTGCTGCCAAAGGCATCTCTGTGCGGCATTTTGAATTCTGCAACCTGAAGACCCAGATTCCGCAATCGGCACCACATCTGCAAATCTGCAAGCTGGTTTTCAGGGGCACATGTAATGCGGTCTGCAGTTGCGGGTACTTCCTCCCCCTGGCCCCTTGCTCTCAAGCCCCAGTGCCAGAATTAGAATTTTTATATGGAAAGGGTGCATTGAGGCATACGGGGAAAATCAAGGGAAGTACCGTGCTGTAAGCTTGGGGGTGGGTCACGAAACACAAATTTGTGGTAGGTGGGCTTGGTGGCTGTGTTTGTAATCCAAACCTTCTACCCTGCTGCTAACCCCGGGAATCCCCGCATAGACACGATTCTATAACTTAAGTGGTGTTTGGGGTTCCCTCCGCAACCACAAGGACTAGAAACTTGCAGGATGTTGTTTTTTTTAAAAAAATGAGAGAGCAGGGAAAAATCCCGATCGCGGGTTCTTTGATTCTATGATTCTATGAAGGAACCATATTCTATGAGCAGCGAGTTGTTAGGACCATGCCATCATTTGGCTGGCGCAAATGCTTGCATGCAATGCCTTTCTTCTGCCTGGACAAGGCGTCAAAGAGGCGGGAGAGGCTGGCTTTGTCCAGGTCGTTTGAAGGAGCCCTGAATTCTTTTTTCTCCCACGCTTTAGTTGGTTTGGCTGGTGCGGGAGATAGTGCGGAGCGGGATTCTGGGCATCGAAGGCGTCTGCATGACCTTCATGAAGCAGATCGCAGGTGAGTGCGTTGGGGGGGGCAGAATCGCTGGAGAAGGTAGCCCCATAAAGCATCCCGTAGGAGGTGGAGGAAGGCTGCGTTGATGGCTGCTAGCCTGAGTGAGTGCCTTTTCTCTATCAACCATTCCTCATAAGCAGGGCCAGATTCACCGTATTTTTCGCTCTATAAGACGCACCAGACCATAAGACGCACCTAGTTTTTGGAAGAGGAAAACAAGAAAAAAATATTCTGAATCCCAGAAGGGCAGCCCTTCTCCCTCCTCGAGGAAAAGCTCCCAAGAGCCGCACACACGCTCCACTCGGCTCTTTAAAGGGAGTGCTGAGCAGAGCCTCCCGCCCGCATTCGCTCCATAATACGCACACACGTTTCCCCTTAGGAGGGGAAAAGTGCGTCTTACAGAGCGAAAAATACGGTAGGTTTGATGAGGCCCTTAGCTACTGAAGGTAATGGGGCCCTTTATGTGTCTAGCTGTCCTTTGTCAACAACAAATTGTCACTGTTTTTTGTGTTGAATATATGCTATATGGTAATTTATGGACCTCATAGGTATCTAAAGCCATTCGCACATATCAAAATACGTATTTTATCAAAGTAATTGCTGAAGTGAAATACAATTAAGAAGAAGTATCCAGGGTTTTTTCCCCTTTAAAATTTTTGGGGGGCTCCAAGAGAGTGGGGCCCTAAGCTATAGTTTGTTTAGCTTATACGTAAATCTGGCACTGCTCTTAAGGCTTGGTTTCTCATAAGGGAGCCAGTGTGGTGTAGTGGTTAAGAGCGGTAGTCTCGTAATCTGGGGGACTGGGTTCGCGTCTCTGCTCCTCCACATGCAGCTGCTTGGTGACCTTGGGCTAGTCATGCTTCTCTGAAGTCTCTCAGCCCCACTCACCTCACAGTGTTTGTTGTGGGGGAGGAAGGGAAAGGAGAATGTTAGCTGCTTTGAGACTCCTTCGGGTAGCGATAAAGTGGGATATCAAATCCAAGCAGCAACTCCTCCTCCTCCTCCTCCTCCTCCTCCTCCTCCTCCTCCTCCTCTTCTTCTTCTTCTTCTTCTTCTTCTTCTTCTTCTTCTTCTTCTTCTTCTCTGGCAGAGGCAGAAATGCTTCTGAGTACCAGTTGCTGGAAACTGCCGCAGGGGGAGAGCTCTTGGGGGCGTCCCATTTTGGCGTCTGGTTGGCCACTGTGAAAACAGGAAGCTGGGCTAAATGCAACCAATATGACTCTAATTTCTTAAGCTGCCCAGTCCTCATCAAGCAATCAGGCCATTCTGAGTAGCCTCCTGAGCATCACTGCACCCGACCCCGTCCCTAAGCTGCTATTTTTGCTGCTGCCTGTGTCTAATGAAGGGAGCATATTGTGGCAGTCACTGTTTGCCTATGATAATGCTGGCATGTTCCAAATGAACCGCCTGTCATGTAGAGCTGAGGTGCTGAAGGTCCAGGTTGCCAACAGCTACAGGGAGAGCACTGGTTTAATTGTGTACAGCCGCCTTAAACCGGAGCCAGGCAGGGCCAGGAGAGAGGGCGGGGTGGTTGATGGCAGGAGGGTTGCCCTTTTCAGGTAACGAGGGACGAAATGAGTTGCTCAATTAGCAGCAAGGTATATTGGAGCAGCTCTCTCTAAGCGGGATTGCAGTGGGCGCAGAGTTTCTTTATTCCGCATGTTTTGATTACGCCCAATTTAAAAAATCCCTGGTGTGTTTAGGGTCATTTTATTTTATTTTTGTAGAGAACAACCATTACCCGGGAACATTATTCTGTAATTATATATCCTTTTAAAAAAGGAAGAGTTTGGTAATGCAGCTGCCTTAAATTGTTCATGTGCCATTGCAGATATAGAACGTTGTCCAATTTAATAAAACAGATTAATCCCTAAACCATTTTTTATGCAATTATGGGACACCTGTTTTTGTCTTTAAAAGATGCAATAACTTTTGCAATAACTCTTGGAAGATTTCCTTTTCACTTTACATTAAAGTGTGTGTAAATATTACACACGTAGGATTTATCTTCCATTTTTAAAGCTATAAAGAAGTCTCGTCGCCAGAGATGAGTTTGTATATAGCAGGACTGAGGAACCAGGGGGTCCTCCAGCTGTGGCTGGACTATAACTCCCATCATCCCCAGCTTGCACGGCCTACGATTAGGGATGATGGGACTTGTAGTTTGGCAGCATCTGGAGGGTAACAGGTCCCCCACCCCATCCTGGTCACACCTCCCAGCCAATCAGGGATCTCTCATTAAATTGCCTCTTGGCCAAACAGTCCTCATCTCTCCGCCCCACCAGTTCCTTCCCTACCAAATCAGGTATGGTCTTGATAGGGATCTCGAGAACTTCTGGCACACTTTGGTGCCGGGCTGACATCAGGAATTTGCCGCAGTGGAAAATCTGTCGTTTTGTTTTTTTAACCGCCTGCATCTGCAATGTGGAGTTGGGCCTGTATGAGCTCAGAGCTTGCCAGCTCCCGCCCCCCTCGCCCGAAGGACAGGCTCTAAAAGCTATTTGTTTGGGGGGGGGGAGCAGGAAGGACAAAACCATAGTGGACCAGCAAACTACTCTCTTTCTCCTTTGTTTGGCACCCGTGCCAAGTGTTTGCAGACTTCTAAATTACGGGAAACTTCTTTTCCTAAGGTACCTCTGCCGCCTCCTCACCCTGATAAGGTTTCTTCTTCTTTTTACGAGGATTTGGTTGCCCTGACTACATCTTTTGAGGCCCCCCCCCACTCCCCTTCTCAAGGACAGGCATCCAAGAATGGCTCAGCCTGACTTTTTAAAGAGTACTCTGGTGGAGAAAGGAATTTGCCCCGCAATCGCTCACAGCAACCAGGCATTTACAAGCCTCGGGGCTCTTTGTTAGCTAGCTTGCATGACAGCCTGACCTTGGGTGCCCCTAGTCTAGAGTTGGGGGGCCCCTGCGGCCCTCCAAATCTTACTGGACTCCATCATCCCTAGCCGTTACCCGTGCCAGGGGTGGGGTGGGGTCTGATGGAAATTGGAGCCCAATAACGCCTGGTGTGGGATGCGGGTGACGCTGTGGGTTAAACCACAGAGCCTAGGACTTGCTGATCAGAAGGTTGGTGGTCTGAATCTCCATGACGGGGTGAGCTCCCATTGCTCAGTCCCTGCTCCTGCCAACCTAGCAGTTCAAAAGCACGTCAAAGTGCAAGTAGATAAATAGGTACCACTTCGGCGGGAAGGTAAATGGTGTTTCCGTGCACTGCTCTGGTTCGCCAGAAGCGGCTTAGCCATGCTGGCCAGAAGCTGTACGCCGGCTCCCTCAGCCAGTAAAGCAAGATGAGTGCCGCCACCCCAGAGTCGGTCACGACTGGACCTAATGGTCAGGGGTCCCTTTACCTTTACCTTTAACACCTGGTGGGGGAGCTGAGTTAGGGGAGGGTGCCCTGGCCAAATAGCCCTCCTTGCTGTCTTCTGGCTGGCATCACGGGTGGAGAAAGCCCCGCTTGTTGTGCTCAGGCCTTGCTTTCAAAGGTCAAAATTGGGTGTAAATATCCCTTCCGCTGAGCATCTCTCACGCCTCCATTTGGCAGGCCGAGGTGACCTTTCGCTTGCTCCCCAATTTTGGCCTCACTGAGTCAGGCCGCTGTGATTTAATTTGGGTCCCTCGGCGCTGCATCAATAATCAATACCAGCTGCTGGAAGCCGCAGGAGGGGAGAGCTCTCTCGTACTTGGGTCCTGCCCTGATTGGTTTCCCTAGTGGGCCATTGGCCTGATCTTGGGGTTTGCAGTCAAATTTATGGGGGAGAAGGCGGTCAGTAGCTACTGGCTCTTCCTTCACGTTTGAAGGTAGTAAATGTGTCTGAATAAAATCATAGAGTTGGAAGGGGCCCTAAGGGTCATCTAAGTCCAACCCCCTGCAGTGCCAGAATATGCAGCTGTCCCATACGGGGGTCAAACCTACAACCTTGGCGTTAATCAGCACCACGCTCTAACCAGCTGAGCTGGAGACTGCTGGTGTACTTCTGTTGCGCTCAGGTCTTCCCTGCAGGCCTTTACAGAAGAGGCACCAGGCTGGCTGCTGTGAGAACAGGCAGGCCATTGGCCTGATCCTGCAGGCTCTTTTTACATCCTTATGGGTTACAGGGAGGGAGGGCTCTTGTCTTCACACCCTGCCTGTTCACCTCCTAGAGGAATCTTGAGTGGCTGGTGTCAAAGGCTTTTGACCTGATCTGGAACGGTTCTTCCAATGTCCGTTTGATCATTGGTTTCCAGAAAGTACCTGAGCTATCCCACTGAGCAAAGGAGGACAGGGTTCTGCTAGGGTGGGTGGGTTTATCGGTGTACTGGGCAAACACAACAGCAGCAAAAAGTTTGATTAGCCGAAAGGTATCGGGGGCAGTTTGGTGCAAACCTTATGCTGGAGGAAAGTACAGTCCACAGTCTGAACCGGCTTCCTTCCAACCTTCTCGTCACCTGTTTGTCTCTTTGCAGGCGGAGACGTAACGGCGAAGAATATCTGGTTGGCGGAAAACATCCTCGATATGCTTACTGAGCAGAGGTATGTATGCCTGGTTAGTCGGCCATTGCTGGCAGCCAGGGGTCATTGCCTGCTCACAATGGAGCAAACGGACGGCGCTTGCTTAGACTTGCTTTGAAGGCTTGTTCAGGTGGATTCCCTGGCTAGTAGCTTTGTGTTGCCTTTCAAGGCCGGGCTCAGCAGTGTCTGACCTTGTCCAGTGTGGACTCTGAAGTTCGTTTTCACGCTACCGAGCCTTGCCAGGGCTGATCAGTCCTGACTTCCTCTGTGACCAAGATGAAGAGAGCCCCGAAGCAGCCCTGCATAGAGACCGCGCAATTAATGGGGCATGGCTTTCTGCTGGGCCTTATTGCTAGGAGCGATGAATATTTATTGCCATGGTACGAACCCGGCCACCTTCTCCAGACACCCGCTGCAACAGGCTTGAGTCACCAAGGCTGATCTGACTTTGTTTACACCGAGTCTCGGTTGCCCACGCCGTTCCTTTTCTGCAGCCCCTTTTTCTTTGCACGGATGCATCCCAAGTGCATCTGTCATAATATTTCAATGCGCGGTTCCCTCTCTTAGGATGGCATGTGTTGTAGCTGCAGTGTCTCTTTGAAATTGCTTATTGCTGTGGTGAACAATCAAGTTGTTAAAGCGTTTTACTTCACGGGGGACGGACGGACACATAAAGAGTTTTTCAAGTGTGTTTATTTCCCTTTGGCAAGGAACAGTTTGATTCCAGCTGCGTTGCCCCACAGTGCCATCTAGTGCGCTCTTCGGAGAGCGAGCACGTTTTCCGTGGCTGGAAGAGCCAGGGGGCTGTAAATCATTGCTTTCTGCCTGCTGGTTCTTGCCTAGACAGTCTTTACCTAGTAGTTCGTTTTGTTTGTCTTCTGCAATGCCTTACCTGACACAGATTCCTGACAACCCTCATCTTAGGCTTAACACACACAGGGTCAAGTTTCTAGCCCACTTGAAGGCTTCCCTCTCCTTCCTTGGTCTTTGAGTGTGATGTTCCATGAAGTCCAAATTCTGTGCTCAGAGGGACTTTGCACTTGCAACAGTCTCTCCTGCCTCCCATTTGTTGGGCACATTTGGAATTTATGTTGGCAAGGAGGGAAGAGGAACGGGATGTAGCAAAACTCTGGGCAAGATTGTGTTTCTTGGCCTGTGACTGCCTAGTGGCATCTCGCATACAGAGTTGGGCACCCCGAGTGGTCCAGCAGTTAAGCAAGTACTTAGCCCTTACGATGGTAGAGTTGCTGGACTTTCGGTCTGACCGAACAGATGTCTTCTTATCTCCTTACGAGAGAAGTTTTGAAGATTTAGCAGGAGAACCTGTGGCTTCCAAAGGGCTGCTGCCGGTCAGAGTGGACAATACTGGGTTCAATAGGAACACATGATGCTGCCATTTGTCTCCGAGGCGAAATACAGGGAGCCGTACAGATGGCTGGGATGCCGTCTTCATCGCTCTTGAAAGAGAATTGGACAAATCCACGGAGGGGGCTGAGACTGTCAGTGGCCGCTGGCCACAATGGCTGTGTTCTCCACTGTCAGAGGCAATATGCCTCTGAACTCCAGTTGCTGGGAATCACAAGAGGGTGTGGCCTGGGGAGAGGGGGTGTGGCTAAGGAGGGCGTGAAGCAAGGCCAGTCAGGGGCGTGGCTTGGGGAGAGTTGCTGCATTTGCACCCCTCACCTGAGAGCCTGGGATTCCCCAGCCCTGCCTTAAAGAACGTCACCTTCTCCTGCGGCTTGTACTGGGCTATGGGGGATTGATAGGGGGAGAGCCTGGGACATTCCAAGGAGGGGAAGGATGCTCCTCAAAAGCTGAATGCCCCCACATGGGGGGCTTTGTGCCGCAGCAGAAAAGGCCCTACCCAAAGTCCCAGGCCCTCATTGGCAGTGTTGCTCAGGGGTTGACGACGAACGAGGAAACAGGCCCATTCCCCCAGTGTTTCTTAAACTTGGGTCCACAGCTGTTGTTGGACTACCACTCCCATCATCCATAGCTAGCAGGACTAATGGTCAGGGATGATGGGAGTTGTAGTCCAACAGCAACCGGGGACCCAAGTTTGAGAAGCACTGACTGCTCTAGGGGGTGGGTCCTGGCCTGGGAATTTCGAGGATTGAGGGGAAATCTCAACTGAGGTCGGCAGAATGGAAAGCGAGGTTTTAATTAAGCAGCATAGTTGTGGTTTTTTTTTAAAATGTGAAACCAAAACCCTCCCGCTTTGGCTGCTTTAATTGGGAGCAGAAGGTGTTGTTGCTCAAGCATCCAGATCGGGGGGTGAGCCAAGCCCACCACGTCGCGCGTTGGCCCTTTCCGGCACTCGGTGGCATAACGAGCCCTGAGCCGCCTCTGGAGCACCCTTAAACCTTTCCTCTGCGTCACCTGCCAGATCAATTACTCCCGAGCTCAGGCTGGAGGGCAGCGTCATGCACAGACCCCCTGACATCGGCTGCCCCCTCCTTTGCCACTCCTGGCCTTTCGCTGCTGCTGCTGCTGTGCTGCACATCCAGTAAATAGACCAGAAGCCCTTTTGCCCCGCAAAGACCTTCCTCTTTGAGATATTTGAAAAAGCATAACTAAAACAGATCTCTGATTAGTAGCCTTGCTAGGGTCAGGATGGGGGGAGGGCAGGATGATCTGACCATGTTGTTGTTGTTTAGTCTTTTCCGACTCTTCGTGACCCCCTGGACCAGAGCACGCCAGGCACTCCTGTCTTCCACTGCCTCCCGCAGTTTGCTCAAACTCATGCTGGCAGCTTCGAGAACACTGTCCCACCATCTTGTCCTCTGTCGTCCCCTTCTCCTTGTGCCCTCCATCTTTCCCAACATCAGGGTCTTTTCCAGGGAGTCTTCTCTTCTCATGAGGTGACCAAAGTCTTGGAGCCTCAGCTTCAGGATCTGTCCTTCCAGTGAGCACTCAGGTCTGATTTCCTTAAGAATGGAGAGGTTTGATTTTCTTGCAGATCTGACCATGGAGGGCATCAAAGCCTCCCCTCTCCCTCCACCCACCAGTCTGAAATCTTAATTCAGGCTTCCTCCCAGGTTCTTAAGATTTGCCACCTTCAGCAACCAAATACCCGTTGCTGGAAACTGCAGAAGGGGAAGAGGGCGCTTGTGATCGGATCCTGCTTGTGGGTTTTCTGCAGGCATTTGCTTAGCCTCCGTCAAAACAGGACACTGGGCAAAATGATCCAGCAGAGCTCTTTATATTCGTTCAGAACAAAACCTCCATGTCCTAAGGCAGTCTACCTCTCAATGCTCGATGCTGGAGACAAACAACAGGGCTCTTGCCCGGGGGCCTTCCTGGGAGAATCTGACGGGCTGCTGTGAGAACAGGATGCCGGGCCTGATCCTGCGGGGCTGCTTGTACATGTTCTCAACGCCCACACTGGTTCTGGGCAGTCGGAAGGGCCGGCGTTTGCACCGGGTTGTGGCGTGGAACTAAATTCTCCCTTCTTTGCAGGGAGTGGGTTCTGAAGAGTGCCATGCTGATTGCCATGTCCGTGTACACCTTCCTCCGCCTGATCGTCGACCACCATGGCTCGCCTCCCCTGCACGCCCTGAGGCAGAAGGAGGTGGAATTCTGCATCTCCCTGCTCCGCGACCGGGTAAGGGAATCTGGGAAGTGTTTAGCTGCCTGAAGGCGTGTGGGCGGGCGCCATCTCGGAGGAAGGCACTTGAGGGACAAGTGACAGCCGCTTTCCAGACAGCCTCCTTTGTCGCCGCAGACACACTCGGCCCCCACTCTCCTTGTCTTCTCTGTGGGGGCCGACTTCGAAACAACACAGCCCATTGTGACTCCCGCCCGGATGAGCTCCTCTCTTCGCGTTTTGTGCCTTTGCTGCTTGTTCCTCTTAAGGAGCTGAAAGCCCAACCAATCAGGGATCACACATTAAAATGCACTTAACAGAAGAGTGAAGCTGGGCTGGGGAGAATTGCAGCCCTTCAAATCTTGTGGGCCTTCAACACCAAGCAGCCCCGGCCAGCATAGCCGATGGTCAGGGGTGATGGGATTTGGAGGGGCCATGAAGGACTATGGGTTCCCGTGCTAGTCCAAACCCCTGCCCGCAGCGACACAGGTGACCCAGTACAACAAAATCCCTGTTGAGCTCTGGTTCCAGCAACATCTGGAGGGGCCGCAGGTTTCCCACCCTTGTTTTTACAACCCTTGCAGGAAAGTCGAGCGGGAAGGAATAGTTTCATGCTTTGCCGTAGAGTTGTGGGGCAGCTGCAGGAAAGGCCCTGCAGTCGGGGAGAGCAAGTTATGCTCACATATTGCCAGAAGCACAGCCAGGAATCTGATCTGACTCTCCAGTGCTGCTAGCAATAGAATCATAGAATCATAGAGTTGGAAGAGACCACAAGGGCCATCGAGTCCAACCCCCTGCCAAGCAGGAAACACCATCAGAGCACTCCTGACATATGGTTGTCAAGCCTCTGCTTAAAGATCTCCAAAGAAGGAGACTCCACCACACTCCTTGGCAGCAAATTCCACTGTCGAACAGCTCTTTCTGTCAGGAAGTTCTTCCTAATGTTTAGGTGGAATCTTCTTTCAATAGTAGTAGTGCTCATGATTGCACCCCTGTTGCTGTTGGCCATTGAATGCAATTGCACCCCTATTGATGGCGGCCCGTGAATGTGATCGCACCCCTGTTGCTGGCAGCCATAGATCCCGATTACCGTTTGCGATGGTGTTGACGGCCAGAGTTAGAAAAGACTCAGCCTTGGCCACTGAGCTTTGAGAAGTCCACCTTTTGAGTCTCCCTCCCAGGTCGTGATCGAGGGTCCGGCTCAGAATTTATAGCGCTGCCTGTTTGTTTGTACAACAGCAACCATTTCTTTTTTTAAATTTATTTTATCTTTTTAATGCGGCAGCCGACCTTGCTTGTCACCCTGCCTCTTTGGAACCTGCTATCTTCAAAGGGGGGCAAGACCATCTGCCCGAGGAAAGGCCTTTTCAGCCGACGGGGGGATGAATCATCCTTTTTTTGGGCTTTGCCAGGGTTTTAGGAACTGAACGTTCCCCAAAGTGCACACTCTGTCTGTATCCCTGTGCCTGAGAACAATAATGACTCTCCCCCCCTTCTCCTCCCTCTTCCTCCCTACCCCAAGTTTATGGATTGCCTTATGATTGGCCGAGATCTGGTGAGGCTCCTGCAGAACGTTGCTAGGATACCGGAGTTCGAACAGCTCTGGAAGGACATTATCCACAACCCACAGGTGCTGAGCCCCCAGTTCACAGGTAGGTGATGAAGTTCCGGAACATTATGGACTAGCTCCTTCCAGAGGCTGAGTGCTTTTTTAAAATTTTCCTGTTATTCGTCAACAGTGTGTTGAATCCAGTGTCAGTCCTGCTTGTGGTAGTCCCTTTAAAATAGATGAGCATGACTAGCTCAGGTCCGGTGGGTCTACTCTTGAGTAGAACATAGTTGGGTCCAACCCGGTGTATCTGTGCCTCCCCGTAACCAAAGTTCTCTGCTGCCCACTGTGCCTTGTTCTGGAAAAGGAGCCCGTACTAGTTTAGAGGGGTTAGCAAATTTATGTATTTGTTTCACAAAATTTATGTACCACTTGATTGTAGGGGGGGGGGGACAATGACCCTCAAAGAGGTTTTGAAAAAGAGTAAGGAGGAAGGGACGCAGGTGGCGCAGTGGGTTAAACCACAGAGCCTAGGACTTGCTGATCAGAAGGTTGGGGGTTCGAATCCCCACGACAGGGTGAGCTCCCGTTGCTCGGTCCCTGCTCCTGCCAACCTAGCAGTTCGAAAGCACATTGAAGTACAAGTAAATAAATAGGTACCGCTCTGGTGGGAAGGTAAACGGCGTTTCCGTGTGCTGCTCTGGTTCACCAGAAGGGGATTAGTCATGCTGGCCACATGACCCGGAAGCTGTACGCCGCCTCCCTTGGCCAGTAAAGCAAGATGAGCGCCGCAACCCCAGAGTCGGCCACAACTGAACCTAACGGTCAGGGGTCCCTTTACCTTTAAGGAGGAAGAAGCTGACAGGCAGTGCCACCCCCTGGAGAATCACAGAAATGTAGAGCTGGAAGGGAACCAAAATTTCATCCGGTCCAACCCCCCCCAAGCAGGAATCACAGCTGAAGCATCCCTGCCTCCAGGATGGGAGCTGGCAGTGAGGCCTAGTGGCTTGGCCTCACCTGCGCAGGGGACATACAGCTTTTTGGTCTGGCAGATCAGAGTTCAGTGCATCTTTGCTGCACTTCGAAGAGAAGATTCCTCCACCCGAGAGAGAGAGAGAGAGAGAGAGAGAGAGAGAAGGCAATTTAGGCTGCTCCTCCCTTCCGCCCCCGTGGCTGTGGAAAACTTCTTAATCAGCACCCCAAGGGCCATCAGTTACCTCTAGCAACCATCCGCCCCTGGCTGCCTTTTGGCCTGATTCCAGGCAAATTAAGATGCAAAGCCCTTAGCAGCACTCTCTGAATTGTGCCTCTGGGGGGCTTCTTCGAAGGGCCATATTCAAGACATTCTAGAAGGGGTCGACCCGTGGGAGATCTCACTCCGCGTTCCTTCCGACGGGTAGTTTTTGTTTCTTTCTCCACGGGAAGCGTTTTAACTAAGCAAGTTTTCTAAAGGGGAGGCGGCCGTCCATCCAAGGAGCTCCTTCCCACATGGCCCTCTGTCGACAAGTGGAATGGTTTCAATACCGCCGGTTCGGCTTTGAAGCACGCAGAACTTTCCCCTGCTCTTGACAGCCCTCCCGATGGCCCATGTCAAGTCTTGAACGAAACGTGGTGCTCCCTTGGACTGGGAGAATTGGGTTTGCAGATTTTGACCCTAACGTGTCGGCTCGGGTCAACTCCCAGTGTTTATGTATTGAGCCAGGTGGGAAATGGAGGTGAGCGAAAGACCCTCGTACGAAGGCAAGCGAGCCATGCATAAAACGATGCACGCTGAGGAGAAAGTGGATAGGGATAGATTTTTCCGCCTTCCCATCCCATCCATTGGGGTCATCCAAAGAAACTGGTTGAAAATTCAGGATAGACGAAAGGAATAATAATAATGATAAATTTTATTTATACCCCTCCCTCCCCAGCCAAGACCGGGCTCAGAGCGGCTAACAACCAATAATAAAAACAAGTTGATTAAAATACAATTTAAAAACAAGATTAAAATACAGCATTAAAACATTAGGATGCAGCCTCTTCACAGGAGGAGAAAGGAAAAAGAAAGAGGGGGAGGGAATCAAACTGATTCTAAGCCAAAGGCCAGATGGAACAACTCTGTCTTACAGGAAAGCGTTGGCACAAAGTTAAACTGTGGAATTTGCAACTTTAAACCTGGTTTAGTGACGGCCACCAACTTTGATGTCTTTAAAAGACAAAGCTCACGGAGGATGAAGCGATCGACGGCTGCTAGACATGATGACTATAGTGGAACTGTTGGGGGCCTCTGAAGACCAGTCGCTGGGGATCACAAGTGGCTGACCACTGTGGAAACAAGAGGCTGGCTGGATCAGCCTTTGGTCTGATCCTGCGGGGCTCTTCTTATGAGCTTATGACCTGTGTTCTGGGCCTGATCCTTGTGTGTAAAGATGTGTCCCTCGCTGTACGAGACGCCTGCTGATTTAGTAGCTTTTGTGGCTGGCAGTGTGCCGTAAATCTAATTTTCCTTTTCTTTCTTTCTTTCTCTCTCTCCCCACTCCCCACTCCCCCTTCCTGCCTTCCCCAACGCAGGCGTTTTGCAACTCTTGCAGTCTCGGACTTCGCGCAAGTTCCTGGCTTGCCGCCTCACGCCCGACATGGAGACCAAGCTGCTCTTCATGACCTCCCGGGTAACACCTTTTTTTGTTGTTGGTTGCACTTTGGGGTATGCAGGCCTCCCAGAACGGTTTACAACAACCCATTATTATTAATGTTTAACACTTACAGAGCAGGGGAAGATCTCAAAAGGGCACCGTAGCGCCCATGGGTGCCACTCTGTCAACCCCTGGCCTTATGTGGTTACCACGAATTCCGTCCCCTCTTATTTCCCTTCCCATCTTCACCCCAACTGAGTTCATGCAGCTTGATGCTTATAGGACAGCTGCTACAGAGGAGTATAGCTCAGTTCTGGAGCACCTCTTTTGCAAACAGAGAGTCTCAGATTCAAATCCCTGGCATCTGTGGTTAAAAGGGGCTTAGGCAGCAGGCGAGGTGGAAGCCAGTTAGAGTAGATAAATAGTAGGCTAAATGGACTAATGGTCTGAGTCAGTATATGGCAGCTTCCTAAAGGCTGCTTCCCCATCTACAGTGTGATAGGAATTTTATGGTCTTAGATATATGGTAATGTTCATAAGTGTACCAACCAAGGACATACATAGATCAGCACAGGAAGGCCAACCTGGAACCATTTTGATTCCTAAACTGACCAAATCTTTTCTCTGCAAGGTCAAAATGGAAAAGCCTCCCCATTGTCTTTTCCTTCACAAATCCTGTTTTAAGGGTATGTCTGTGTTTGAATAGGGTGTGAGCCTGTGACCTGGTCCAGGAACTAAGTATTTATCATTACAAAAGACTGACCAGGCTCCCCAGGCAATCCAATTAAGTAACCTGCCAGACAGGAGATAAACAAGGACAGGAGAAAAACAATATTAAAATTTCTGTTTTAGACCACCTTTTCTGTGATGTAGGTGTGATGTATCTGAGGGGTGGTCTTAGGTTACACCCCTTCTGTGATGTATGTATGGTGTTTCTGGGGGTGGTCTTGATCTACAGGGTGGCAATTTCAAAAGTCTTTATAAGGCCTTGCACACCATTTTTCTGGGTCCCTCCTCTCTCCTGCAAGTGAGGGGAGCACCCTGTTGCAACAGTTCAATAAAGGCCAAGCCTACAGGCTGCTATTTTGCTCCAAGTAATCCTGGTTGGTGTCTTTGTTTTTGTCCAAGGGAGCCCTCAGATTTTTCCATTAACAACAGACACCAAAGGCAGTTCTGCTGTCGCGTTCACACCGACCAACCAAAAACGGTTGTTTCCAAGCACTGCAGAGAATAAAACAGTGCCGGACATACACTGTTTTTCCAGGGAATAGCTGCAAAATTCCATTTTCCAATAGGCTGTGTGGTTTTTTTAAAAAAATATCAAATTCAAACTTTGTGCAAGTTTCTAGCCCTCATGGCTGGGAACTATTCATGGAATCATGTGGATTATGCCTGGTGAAAAACCAGGAAACGTAGAAGGATGCCTGAATTAAGAGTTCAGGCGTTGATGGGCCCAATGGCATGGCACCTTCCGACCTCCCTCTCTCCCTCTCCTCCCTCCAGGTGCGCTTTGGCCAGCAGAAACGCTACCAAGACTGGTTCCAGCGGCAGTACCTCTCCACCCCGGACAGCCAGTCCCTGCGCTGTGACCTCATCCGCTACATCTGCGGGGTGGTCCACCCATCCAACGAGGTGCTGAGCTCCGACATCCTCCCTCGCTGGGCCATCATTGGCTGGCTGCTCACAACCTGCACGGTAAGGAGGCTCACTGGGAATGAGAGCGCAGGCAACACCGAAGGGTTTCCGCCCAGGTTTTTCAAGCAGAGCTCCGTCGAACCGGAAGAGCTGCATGTGGGTGCTTGTGAACATTCTGCATCGCCCAGACAGCACCTGTTGGCTGCCTTGCTTTCCCCTGTATCCTGTTCCCACAGTGGCCACCCAGGTAGCCCCAGGGGGAAACCCTCAAGCCACCAACCCAGACGTCTCCGAAAGACGATTAGACAGATTCGTGGATGGAAGGGCTCTTGATGACTATGGACTATGCTCTGCCCTCCACAGTTAGAGACAACAGCACTTCTGAATATCAGTAGCTAGAAACCACAGGTGGAAAGAGCTGCTCTTAAGCTTGAATCTTGCTTGCATGTTTCCTATCGCACCATCCGCTTGGCCACTGTGAGAACAGGATGCTGGACTAGATGGGCCCTTTTGGGCCTGATCCTGCAAGGCTGGGTTGCCCCAGCCACTCTGGGAGACTTCCAACACATATAAAAAACAGAATAAAACCCCAGACATTAAAAACTTCCCGATACAGAGCTGCCTTCAGATGTCTTCTCAAAGTTGTATAGGTGTTTATTTCCTGGGCATCTGATGGGAGGGCATTCCAAAGGGAGGGTGCCACTACCAAGAAGGCCCTCTGCCTGGTTCCCTGTAACCTCACTGCTTGCAGCGAGGGAACTGGCAGAAGGCCCTCGGAGCTGGACCTCAGTGTCTGGACTGAACGATGAGGGTGGAGATGCTCCTTCAGGTACACAGCTCCGAGGCCATTGATAGCCTTAACAATGGCAAGAATAGACCTAGTGCTACTTAGAGTAGACCCATTGAAATTAATGGACCTGCTAAGCTTAGGCCCATTGAATTTAATGGATCTACTCTGATTAAAATGTGATTAGCTACAATCCAACACCGCTATTTTTCTAAAACAACATACATTATTCGGACACCAACCCCTCCTAGCTTTTCTTCAGAATCTCATTCCTCAAGGTGCTCTGGCCGTGATGCCCCAGGAATCGTTTCTGGATCCTACTGCTAGGTTCTATAATCTCCCTGTTCTTTTAAAATGAGGTTTGTGTCTGGGAAGCCAAGAACAACACCGTCGAGACCAGCTGCTGCAAAAAAATATATGTGGTGATAATAATCGCAGCAATAATAGATTTCCAAGAAATTCAAGAGTGGGTATTTTTAGCTCTCCAAATCCAACCTGTGTTATTTATTTCCTTTAACGCAGCAGAGATGTCTAACCTGGGCCTAACACCTTACAAGGGCTGCATTAATACCTGCAATGGCCATCCAGCTGCAAATGCATCTCTGCCCTCACCTGAATGAGCCAGTTACAGATAGGTAGCCGTGTTGGTCTGCCATGGTCAAAACAAAATAAAAAAATTCCTTCCAGTAGCACCTTAAAGACCAACTGAGTTAGTTCTAGGTATGAGCTTTCGTGTGCATGCACACTTCTTCAGATACACATGAGATACAGATACTGAATGAGCCAGTTTCCATTCAGGGTACAACAGGAAAGCCCTTCTGGGTCAGACCAGAGGCCCACCTAGTCCAGCGTCCTGCTCTCACCGCAGCAAGCCAAGTGCCCAAATGCAATATTTTCCAGTTAACTAGGTGCTGTGGAAGGGACGCGGGTGGCGCTGTAGGTTAAACCACAGAGCCTAGGACTTGCCGATCAGAAGGTCGGCGGTTTGAATCCCCGCGACGGAGTGAGCTCCCGTTGCTTGGTCCCAGCTCCTGCTAACCTAGCAATTCGAAAGCACGTCAAAGTGCAAGTAGATAAATAGGTACCGCTCCGGCGGGAAGGTAAACGGCGTTTCCATGTCCTGCTCTGGTTCGCCAGAAGCGGCTTAGTCATGCTGGCCACATGACCTGGAAGCTGTACGCCGGCTCCCTCAGCCAATAAAGCGAGATGAGCGCCGCAACCCCAGAGTCGGTCACGACTGGACCTAATGATCAGGGGTCCCTTTACCTTTACCTAAGTGCTGTGGACCCCCCTACTTTTGAAAACGTTGATATCTCTGCGGTAGTTTTCGTTACGTCGACGGTGCCGCCATACCCTTCAACATTTCCCAGAGCAAAACCGGGACATGCGTCTTCCTGGCCTCGCTCCCGCACAAATCACATGACCCGCACGAGAGCACAGTGCATTTGGGGGCGCCACGATCTCATTTTTTGGGGAGCCCCCCCAAAACAGGATGTCCCAGACAGTTGATGGGTGTGTGTTGCCCCTGTGGTCTGTGGACCACCAGTTCGAAAGCACTGCCCCAATGTGAAGCTCAGCGGCGGAATCGACCGCAAGGATGCCTTTCCTTTCGGTGGTTTCCCGCAACCGGCATTCATGGCCACAACACCGCCTCTGGCAGTGGAGGTAGAAGATAGCCATCGGGGCCTGTAGCCCTTGGCAGTGTTGCCCTCTATGAAGCCGTCCAAGTTGGTAGCCATTGGCGCCTCCTGCGGGCGAGGGGGGCGGGGAGAGACGTGGCCATCACCTGGCTCTGCCGGTGGCAGATCTGCTGTCTTGTCCCCTCTTGTTCGCTCACTCTCACACACGCACACATTAACATTCCCAGCCCCTCTGACTCTGCCGCTTAATTGCCACTGGCTTCCCAGCTAATTAAGGTCTGCAGCCTGGCTTGACTCGCCGACAACGCAGACCACATTTCATTTGCCTGATGGTTATTGGAAGGGACGGAGGCGAGGCAGCTAATGAACAAAGGGAATTAAAAGCTGGGGCTTTGGAACGGCCTCTCTAAACAAGTTTGGCAGGGCGCTGCTTCTAGGGGAGAGGCGAAGACCGCCCAGAGTGGCATGGCGCAACCCAGTCAGATGGGCGGGGTACAAATAATAAAATTATTATTATTATTATTAAGGGTTTTTTTCTGGAACCCCCCTTGCAAACCTGTAGAGCTGCGGGGGTTCGTAGAAGGAAGGGAAGGGTCTTGTTTTCCCTGCATAAGGCATTTCCTCGTTTCCTTAACGGGAGGCTAGATATCCCTAATAAACTGCCTCTCTCCCAGGGAAATTAGCAGGTGGGTTTCCTGCTATGTTTATGAGCAGGTTGCCGTTACTGAGGCTTTGAAATAAGGTTCCCCTCTTCCAAATCAAATCAAATTGGCTGCCGACTTTGGCTGTAGCCTCTTGACCTCGGCCACTCGCTCGAGTCACTTGATGACAATTTAGCCGCAGAAACCTCATGCTCTCCGCTGTTGCAGTTGTCCTGTTCGAGGACACCTGGCACACTGCCCCTCTGCTCTGGATTGCCATCGCAGACTGTTTGAGCAGAGTGCACTTTTGGCAGCCCCGCTACAGGAGAGCTTGCCGATTTTCCATTTCGCAGATCTGGAACCTGAAGCCGAGAAGTCGCAGGCGCTAGTTTACAGCTGCCCAGCGTGCCTGGAGCCCAGCAAGGATTTAATTGCTAGCCCCATGTTCCCTCGGAAGTCCAGTGGTCAAGCCACTGAGCTGCCTGGAAGGGGCTCCATGGCTCCATCTGTGGGGCGTTGCATGACCTTAGAAGGCTCTTAACGATTGGGGACCAGAAAGCCACAAGGGTCGGCTAACCCCTCATGTCCCCAGCCGATCTCTGAGGTCGGGTCGTCGTTATTGGCCCCGTACACGGCTCTGATTTGCTGTGTGCTTAGTATTGTGGTCCCACTTTGATGAAACTCCCTTCTAGCTTAGGTCAGGCTCCTAGGTCCCCTCTCTCTGTTGAACTTCTGATGCCTACTAAACACTTTAAAATTCTTGGTACAGTGGTACATCAGGTTAAGTACTTAATTCGTTCCGGAGGTCCGTTCTTAACCTGAAACTGTTCTTAACCTGAAGCACCACTTTAGCTAATGGGGCCTCCTGCTGCCGCCGCGCCGCCGGAGCATAATTTCTGTTCTCATCCTGAAGCAAAGTTCTTAACCTGAAGCGCTATTTCTGGGTGAGCGGATTCTGTAACTTGAAGCGTTTGTAAGCTGAAGCGTATGTAACCTGAGGTACCACTGTACTTTGGTAAACCACTTGGAAACCATTGTGGTTAAGTGGTATATCAGTTGTTTAAATAAAAATAAATAGATTTAGTCACCAGGCAGAGATGTTCTGTGTGATAGTTTTGAATCTTTCCAGCCCTTACAGGCCTCACTCCTGTCCAGTTTTTGGGGATGAGGCTGCCCTTGATTCCTGCCAACTCTGGTTTTTCTGTGGAAAGCAGCCCAGTTTGCTCAAGAGTAGATTTTTTCCCCCTTGGAAACAAAAGACTCACTTATATGTGAATAGCCACTTTTCACAGTGCCGTTCGGAGGTGTGTGTCTCCCCTCCTCCAACTCTTATTCCTTCCTGCACTGTTTATTTTACTTCTTCTATTCGGTCGCTTCCCCCCATCCATTGATCCTCTGAGCGGCTTAACAAAACTTCAATAAAACGTATGAGAAATAAATAAATTAGAACAAGACCATCTGTAGAAATAACCACATTAAAAAAAAGTATGAAAAATCGACAGCACAAGCAATGCAGGATCCAGGATCTGTCTGAGATCATGTGTGTGTGTGATGTCATGATGCCACCGTGCCTGACGCGATGACATCATCAGACATCGCCTGATGCATTCCTTGAGCGTTGAGTCAGACTCGGCGACACAGTGTCCTCGCCGAGGGCATTTTAAATAAGTAAACCTCTTTCCCAACATTGCCGGAAAGGAGAGGGGCTTGTTTTGGCACCACTCATGAAAACTATTAAACCCTTTGAGCATTTTTCACTTTCACAAACTCTGAAGGTAACTCCGGTGTGGTTTCCCGAGGCCCAGGCTCTGTCGTCTTGGTGGCTGCCCTCAAGGCAACTGGGGCGTAGCTCAGCTGGCAATTGGAGAAGGGTGAATAAGCGGCTCCACATCCTTGTTCCACAGCAGCATCGCTTATCCTGAAACAGAAACAAGCCCTGTGGGATGTGTGCAAGTGTTGTCCCTGCATCTCCAATAACTAACCGTAAAGTTGGCAAAAATGTACAAAAATCCATCTAAGTTATGCTGGAAATGTAAGGATAGCAAAACAACAACAAACCTATGGTTACGTGAAACATACTCAATAAACACACAAGACGTCAGCGGCTGTACTTCCGTTGAGATCTACAACTGATACAATGAACAGTATACCATATTTATTCAAAAGTATAGCCGGTTATGTCTTGTGTGTTTATTGGAAATGTAAGGATATGTGGTGGTCATGTAAAGGGCTTCTGGGAAATGATATATAATGAATTGAAAAAAGATAACGATTACTAAAAAAACCAGAAGCCTTTTTACTAGGCTTAACAGGAGAAGAAATCCCAAGAGACCGAAACACTGTTCTTAATCCAAGTTGTTCATAAACTAAGCTATTCTTAAACTAAGGTACCACTGTATATGCAAGAAAAGAGGGTAAAATATGGAAACCAGCGGGGGGTGGGGGGAAGTGTGAGGGGTTTGTATAATCCCAGTCCTGTATACATGAAAAATGTTTGGAGTGTATGGAAATAATGTGAATATAAAAAATTGAAAGGGGGAACAAAAGAACTAACCGTCTAGCTCTGCAGCCTCTAGCGCTGGCCATAGAGGGGGAATTTAATTTCTGGGACCCAGGATTGCTCCCTCAGGCCCTCCACACTGTGCAGCTGATCTGGCAGGCTCAGACGAAACAGGTGTTGCAGTTGTCTTCATAGTCTCTCTTTTCCACCCCTTCCAGTCCAACGTAGCTGCCTCCAACGCCAAGCTGGCCTTGTTCTACGACTGGCTATTCTTCAACCCCGAGAAGGACAGCATCATGAACATCGGTACAGAGAAGTCCCTTCCTTTCTCTCTTCCTTGCGGCTGCTTGTGTCCCTTCTCTCTCACACAACTAGGTTCCTGCCTCTTTCCAGCCCAATCTAGAACGGGAAGGTTGTTGCAAGTGGCTTCCAAGGGATGTGTAGCAAATGTTGTCACCTTCTCTAAATTATCATTATCAACATCATCCTGAAAAACAGCTATTATTATTATTATTATTATTATTATTATTATTATTATTTATTATTATTATTATTATTATTATTAGGTATTTGTCTCTTTTTCCATAGGAAGCCACCCAAAACAACTTAAAAAGCCAAACATGACCCCCATCCCATCTGTGCTGTACATTTGAAGTGCTATGGTACCATGTTAACAACCATGACTCCCTCCCCCTGCAAAGAATCCTGGGAATTGTAGTTTAAGGGTGCTGAGTATTGGTAGCAGACATGCACCCCGTTCCCCTACGGTTCCCAGAGGTGCCTGGGAAGAGGGTTTGATTGTTAATCCGCTCTGGGAATTGTAGCTCCGGGAAGGGCATATACCATACTTTTCTGTCTATAAGACGAGGTTTCCCCCCCATTAAAATAATGTTCAAAAATTGAGGTCGTCTTATACATAGGTAGTTCAGAGTGGGGACGGGTGATTGTCAGTGGTGGTCTTTTTGGTGATTGGCGGCTGCGATTGGCTGTTGCGGCAATTGGGCAGGTGATTGGCGGCAGACAATTTTTGGCTTTTGCTACATGTGCTAGTGGCAGCATTGGCCAGCCGGGTGAGCGATCTCCCCTGCCCCTCCAAAAAGCTCAATCTCCCCACATTTTCTTAATTTTGAGGTCCCCCCTCCAAAATAGGGGGCATCTTATACATGGGGGCGTCTTATACACAGAAAAGTACGGTACTTTCTTATCTAGTTCACTATTTTCATTCCATGTTGAAACTGATTATGTTTACCCTGTGCCCCTAAATATTGGCGTGAGCAAAACCGCCGGCCCTTTGTGCTTCTAATACAGGCAGCGGTGTTCAGAAAAGAATTAAGCCTTTATATTTGACTCCTCAAATGTAACGCCGGCTGTTCTTTTCCTTTGCAGAACCAGCCATCCTAGTCATGCACCATTCCATGAAACCTCACCCGGCCATCACCGCCACTCTGCTGGACTTCATGTGTCGGGTAAGCCTTCACCCACCCCAGGACCTCTGACGGTAGTCAAGGTGATGTGTGGTCCACCCTTGGCCCCATTTCAAAGTCAGATCCCTAGTAGAGTAAAGCAGTGACCTCCCGATTGGACTACATTTCCCATCAGCCCCAGCCAGCATGGCGAATGGTCAGGGGTGATGGGAGTTGTAGTCCAGCAACACCTGGCGGGCTACAGGTCCCCCATTAAAGCACTCACAGAGGCATCCAATGTGTCTCCATTATATATTTTATATTTTATATATTTTATATATTTTATATTTTATATATTTCCTCTTTTGCTGATGATACTTCTCTTTTATCCTATCCTAATATTTGTTCATCCCGGAGAACAGGGAACCAGGCAGAGGGCCTTCTCGGTAGTGGCACCCCTCGCTACGGAACGCCCTCCCTTCAGATGTCAAGGAGATAAACAACTATACGACTTTGAGAAGACATCTGAAGGCAGCCAGATGGATGGCATATAAATTTATTGTTGTTGTTGCTATTCTGTCCATCTGACTGGGTTGCTCCAGCCACTCCGGGCAGCTTCCAGCAGAATATAAAAAGCACAGCAAAACATCAGACGTTAAAAGCTTCCTGATACAGGGCTGCCTTCAGATGTCTTCTAAAAGTCAGATAGTTGTTTATTTCCTTTACATCTGATGGGAGGCCGTTCCACAGGACGGGCGCTACTACTACCTACTGCCTGGTTGCCTGTACCTTCGCTTCTCTCAGGCAGGGAACCACCAGAAGTCCCTCAGAGCTGGACCTCAGTGTGCAGGCTGAACAATGGGTGAGGAGACTCCCCTTCAGGTATACACGGCCGTTGAGGACTTTAAATGCCAGCACCAACACTCTGAATTGCACTCAGAAATGTACTGGGAGCCAATGTACGCCTTTCAGGACCCGTGTTACATGGTCCCAGCGGCCGCTCCCAGCCACCAGTCTTTGGCCTTTGAGATTTGTGTTGCCTTTGTGACACCACAAAGCAATCTTTGCTTTGCTTAATTGTTTTAATCAATGGCTGCTAGCCGTGATAGCTGTGCTCTGCCTCCACGGTCAGAGGGAGCGATGCTTTTGAAATAGCAGCAACTGGAAATCCAAGGAGGGGAGAGTTGTTCTTGTGCTCAGGTTCCTGCGTGACGGTTTCTCATCTGGTTGGCCATCGTGAGAACAGGGTGCTGGACTAGTTGGGCCCCTGGTCTGGGTTCTTCATACGTTCTTTACTGGGGAGGTTGTAAAAAATCTCGTATATAGGAAATGACTGGCAGAATCCGAGACCTGGGAGAAGAGTTGGTGGAAGAAGATTGGAAGAAATTTAAAGACTACCTGCAGAAACACTGTAAAATTAATGAATGTTAAAATGATGTTGGATTGAAAATAAGTGGCATTAGCAACAAAGTTAAAAAGAGTATGTAAAAATGAATTGATAATGGGTGAAAATACAGAGTTACAGTATGTTAAGTTATAGAGTTAAGATAAATGAAAGAGGCTAAGGATTTGCTGATTTGATTATATTAATGGGAATACAAAAAGGGGAGGTGTGAAGAAGTCAAAGAAACAAGCTAATGAGTTTAAAGTTATAAAAAACGGATTTGTTTTAACTTTCTTTTTTCTATTTTTCTATTTTACTTGTTTTTTGGATTTTGTATTTTTGTTTGAGAGTTTTTTCCTTTTTTGTTTTTTATGTATTTTTGTATTTATGATTTTGTAAAACTTTAATAAATATTCTTTAAAAAATAAAAAATAAAAAATCTCGTAAATAAAATGAATTTTCTCTCTCCTTTTCAGATCATTCCTAATTTTTACCCCGCGTTGGAGGCCCACGTGCGGCAAGGAGTCTTCAACTCCCTCACCCACATCGTGGAGAAGCGAGTCCTGGCGTAAGGAGCTATTGGCACAGACATGAGACCCCAACCTCCCCGCCAGTCCTCAAGCCGCCAGTTCCCTCCAGAGGCAGACTGCCTCTGTCAGCAAGGAACCTTAGGTTTCCAATGGGCCAGGGTTCCAACTGCTCCTTGCCTAACTTAATTAGCCCCTGTGGATAGCTCAGTCGGTAGAGCATGAGATTCCTGATCTTGGGGGCCGTGGGTTCAAGCCCCACGTTGGGCAAAATATTCCTGAGTCATAGCGGGCTGGACTTGATGACCCCTGTGGTCCCTTTTGGTTCCATGATTCTAATGTTTTGCTGCGTTTATTTCTGGCAGGTGGATTTGATTTAAATCAAATCGATTTAAATCACTAGTCAGTAAGACTTCATTTAAATCTTCTTTTTTACCGAAAGACATACCTGCTGGTATAATCTTAATATTTACAACCAGATGAAGGTTTCCTTTTTCCAGAGTAGTTTTTACAGTTATATCAGAAATTACTGATTTGCTTATACCATTAGAAATACATAGACAGATAATTATGAAATTATTGTGGGGTTTAATAAGTTAACTGTTTATATTTGGACAGCTTTTCTGCTGTACTTCATTGGAAGGAGAAAAACAATCATTTCCTTAATAACAATTTAAAAAATTTATTGAACTAAAACAGTAACATTATAGCATATGTATCCATGTTTGTTAACTCAGTGTTTCTCAACCGGTGTTCCGCGGCACACTAGTGTGCCGCGAGACGTTGCCGGGTGTGCCGTGGGTGGGAGGCGGGCGAGTCGGGCTGCTTTAGCCCCGTGCGTGCTCTCTAAAGCAGCCCCCCGCGACCCTCTCCCGGCTGGAGAGGTGACGCGCGCCTATGGCAGGAGCCTCCATAGGCGCGCGTCACCTCTCCAGCCGGGAGAGCACGCACGGGGCTAAAGCAGCCCCCCACGACCCTCTCCCCGCTGGAGAGGTGACGCGCGCCTATGGCAGGAGCCTCCATAGGCGCGCGTCACCTCTCCAGCCGGGAGAGCACGCACGGGGCTAAAGCAGCCCCCCGCGACCCTCTCCCCGCTGGAGAGGTGACGCGCGCCTATGGCAGGAGCCTCCATAGGCGCGCGTCACCTCTCCAGCCGGGAGAGCACGCACGGGGCTAAAGCAGCCCCCCGCGACCCTCTCCCCGCTGGAGAGGTGACGCGCGCCTATGGCAGGAGCCTCCATAGGCGCGCGTCACCTCTCCAGCCGGGAGAGCACGCACGGGGCTAAAGCAGCCCCCCGCGACCCTCTCCCCGCTGGAGAGGTGACGCGCGCCTATGGCAGGAGCCTCCATAGGCGGGCGTCACCTCTCCAGCCGGGAGAGCACGCACGGGGCTAAAGCAGCCCCCCGCGACCCTCTCCCCCCTGGAGAGGTGACGCGCGCCTATGGCAGGAGCCTCCATAGGCGCGCGTCACCTCTCCAGCCGGGAGAGCACGCACGGGGCTAAAGCAGCCCCCCGCGACCCTCTCCCCCCTGGAGAGGTGACGCGCGCCTATGGCAGGAGCCTCCATAGGCGCGCGTCACCTCTCCAGCCGGGAGAGCACGCATGGGGCTAAAGCAGCCCCCCGCGACCCTCTCCCCGCTGGAGAGGTGACGCGCGCCTATGGCAGGAGCCTCCATAGGCGCGCGTCACCTCTCCAGCCGGGAGAGCACGCACGGGGCTAAAGCAGCCCCCCGCGACCCTCTCCCCGCTGGAGAGGTGACGCGCGCCTATGGCAGGAGCCTCCATAGGCGCGCGTCACCTCTCCAGCCGGGAGAGCACGCACGGGGCTAAAGCAGCCCCCCGCGACCCTCTCCCCGCTGGAGAGGTGACGCGCGCCTATGGCAGGAGCCTCCATAGGCGGGCGTCACCTCTCCAGCCGGGAGAGCACGCACGGGGCTAAAGCAGCCCCCCGCGACCCTCTCCCCCCTGGAGAGGTGACGCGCGCCTATGGCAGGAGCCTCCATAGGCGCGCGTCACCTCTCCAGCCGGGAGAGCACGCACGGGGCTAAAGCAGCCCCCCGCGACCCTCTCCCCCCTGGAGAGGTGACGCGCGCCTATGGCAGGAGCCTCCATAGGCGCGCGTCACCTCTCCAGCCGGGAGAGCACGCACGGGGCTAAAGCAGCCCCCCGCGACCCTCTCCCCGCTGGAGAGGTGACGCGCGCCTATGGCAGGAGCCTCCATAGGCGCGCGTCACCTCTCCAGCCGGGAGAGCACGCACGGGGCTAAAGCAGCCCCCCGCGACCCTCTCCCCGCTGGAGAGGTGACGCGCGCCTATGGCAGGAGCCTCCATAGGCGCGCGTCACCTCTCCAGCTGGGAGAGCACGCACGGGGCTAAAGCGCGACCGTCTCCCGGCTGGAGACGCGGGGCTGGGGCGGGGGAAGCCCGAGCTTCCCCCTCCCCCAGAACGGGACCCAGAGCTCTGGGAGCTTGCGGGGCTGGGGGAGGAGGAAGCCCTCCGCCAGCCTCCAAACCATGTCGGGAGACAGCGGGTGGGCGCGCTACGCCTCTCCCGCTGTCTCCCGAGTTTGCGGGGCTGGCGACGGGGAGGAGCAGGCTTCTCCCCCCCCCCCCGCCAGCCTTCTAACCAAGTCGGGGGACAGCGGGATGGCGGCGTTCCTTCGGAGGACGCCCGTGCTCCGCGCTGGTGTTGGCCAGCCTTGCGCACCCGGGGATCTCCCCCCAGGAGCGCAAGGCTTGCGGGCGGCGCAGAGCACGGGGCGCCCTTCAGAGGACGCCCTGTGCTCCGCGCTGTGTTGGCAAGCCTTGCGCACCGGGGGGGCGCGTGGGGCGCCCTGAAACAGAGGGTTCCCCATGCTGCGGACTGTAGCCTGCCGCCGGACGCGCGGGGCGCCCTGAAGCAGAGCGCCCCTCGCGCCAGGCAGACATGGGCCAGCCCCACAAGCTCGGGGGACAGTGGGGAGGCGCAGCACCGCCATCCCACTGTTCCCCGACCTGGTTTTGGGGGGGGGGGAAATAAAGGAAAAAAAATTTTCCTTTATTCCCCCCCCCCCCAAAAAACGTAGGTGCGTCCTATGGGACGGAGCGTCCTAAAAATACGGTACTTACTATTTCATAATAAAGTAATTATAAAATACCGGTACTTTCTTTGTGTTTATTTGATGCCTATTAAAGAGAGTTACTTTATATATAGTCAATATAGGCACAGAGTTAATTTTTTAAACATTTTCTAATGGTGGTGTGCCTCGAGATTTTTTTCATGAAACAAGTGTGCCTTTGCCCAAAAAAGGTTGGGAAACACTGTGTTAACTGATGTGGTTAAACTTTTTTTTTAAAAAAAACCCAACTTAGATGGAGTTGCAGCACACATGAAAAACAAATCCTTATTTCCTGATGAATAGCCTTTGGACTATAACTTAAATAGAAAACCGTCTTTAGAAAGATTTTTTCCTCCAAAAGCATTTTATTTTAAATATCCAATTTAAATAAAAAAAAATTATTTTAAATTTAAAAAATTGGGTTTTTTGGGGGTTGTTTTTTTTAAAAAAATCATTGATTTTTATTCACCCTGATTCCTGGGCTCCTTTGGGTGGAAAGGTGGGATATGAATGTAATAAATAAAGCATTGCATATTTCTTCACCACTATCACCCTCCGTTTTTTGCAGGCACCTGGCTCCTCTTTTTGACAACCCAAAGCTGGATAAAGAGCTCCGGGCCATGCTGAGAGAGAAATTTCCAGAATTCTGCAGTTCCCCTTCGCCTCCCGTCGAAGGTAGAATTGAGGCAGATGGGTGGAGGGGGTTGGATTATACGACACCTTCAGGGCTGCCTCAGCATAGCCTATCAGCATCCTAAGAAAGGCAGTCCATCAGGGATGCAGAGCCCGACTGCCAACAGCCGGCATGCCCAGTGTCTGGGGGATGATGGGAGTTGTAGTCCAGTAACATCCGGTAGGCGTTGAGTTCCCCAGCCAATCAGGGATCACGTATTAGATGTTGTGGCTGAAAGTTCCGGGCAGGAGCTATGCAGCTCTGTTGAAGCAAAAGCATGTTGCACTAACCCAGGGGTCAGCGAACTTTTTCAGCAGGGGGCCGATCCACCGTCCCTCAGAGCATGTGGTGGGCAGGACTATATTTTGAAAATAGTGAACGAATTCCTATGCCCCACAAATAATCCAGAGATGCATTTTAAATAAAAGGACACATTCTACTCATGTAAAAATATGCTGATTCCCAGACTGTCCGCTGGCCAAATTTAGAAGGTGATTGGGCCGGGACTTTCGTTTGCCTACCCATTCACTATTCCATAGTTTGTTTTAAAACTGTAGCTTAACTATCAACATCTCTCCCACCTCACTTGTGGTCTTGTGGTGAGCCCAGAGCAGTAGCCCAGGAATAGGCCAAGAACAAACCTCAGTTTATTTCTGGCTTACAACTTCCTTATTTGGCCAACGCAAATCAACCACCTTCCGGATTCACACGCCAATACGAGCCATTTAATGCCGGGTCATGCTGCTTACAACACCCATGGGTGCGAAGGAAAGCCGTCCAGGGGTGGCCCATTCCTGATGAAGGGTAAAACCACCTGCCAAACAGCTGAGAGTTGGGGGGGCAGCTTAAGGACAGAACAAATAGATTCATGGCACCTGTTCTTTGTGGTCTAGGGTCCCTGTTTCATTGTGCTGACCTTTAAAGCCCTAAACGGCCTCAGTCCAGTATACCTGAAGGAGCGTCTTCATCCACCCCCATCATTCTGCCCAGACACTGAGGTCCGGCGCTGAGGGCCTTCTGGCGGTTCCCTTGCTGTGAGAAGCCAAGTTCCAGGGAACCAGGCAAAGGGCCTTTTCGGTAGTGGTGCCCACCCTGTGGAACGCCCTCCCACCAGATGTCAAAGAGAAAAATAACTACCAAACTTTTTAGAAGACATCTGAAGGCAGCAGTGTTTAGGGAAGCTTTTAATGTTTAATAGGTTATTGTATTTTAGTGTTTGTTGGAAGCCGCCCAGATTGGCTGGGGAAACCCAGCCAGATGGGCGGGGTATAAATTATTATTATTATTATTATTATTATTATTATTATTATTATTATTATATGCACAATCTTGGAGGGCTGCTGCCAGCCTGAGTAGACAGCACTGGACTAGGTGGAGCAGTGGTGTGGCTCAGAATTGGGCAAGTGCCTCTGAAAATTACATTGAAGTCGGGGCTGGGGGGAGGGCAGCTTTCCATAGGAGAAGCTGACTTATACTAGGTCTGGCCTTTGGTCCATTCTAGCTCATACTGTCTACACCGACCGGCAGCAGCTCTCCGGGAATTTGGGCGGGATAATTCCTAGTCCTTCCTGGAGATGCCGGGTATTGAACCGGGGACCTTCTGTGTGCAAAGCAGACACTGTACCACTAAACGAAAGCCTTGCAGCGTGGAACAGGACAGGACAACAGCTTCTGGGAAGCTCAGCCACTTCTCTTTCTGTTCCTCCTAGCAGTGAAAATTGAGGAGCCGGTTTCCATGGAGATGGACAATCACATGTCCGACAAAGATGACAGTTGCTACGACAACGCAGAGGCCGCCTTCAGCGACGACGAAGAGGACTTGAACAGCAAAGGTGAGGAAGTCTTTAGCAAAAGTTGCCCTGCGTCCGCACAACTTTCTTGCTCCCCGGGACACAGTTGTGTGGTCCATGTGGAAAGGTTCTTGCAGATGCAACAGAGGAGGAGCCGCCACGCTCACACACATCTTGTTTTTCAAGGAGTCTGTTTCCAGCCAACTGTGGCCCTGGGCAAACACAAGAACAACCGCAACAATGGTTTCTGCAAACTATAGTTTGGGTCTTATCCTAAATGTTAAATGAATCCCTGGTTTATGATTCCAAACCACAGCTGTTCCCCAGCGGGCATGTTTAGGGCAGAGAGAGAGAGGAAAAGAAGCCTTATCTAAACCATTGTTTGCTCTGCGCAACACTCAACCATGGTTAACACAAACCAGGGCGTAGGCCAAAGCCATTTGAGAGCATGGCTTTCCTCCACTCCTTAACCATGGTTTAGGTGTTCAGAAAGAAATGCATAACCATGGCTAAAGAGGACAAACCTTGTTGAGCGGTTTGCTCTCTCTCACATTTTGTGCTGGCTTGCTTGGTGACTCTTGTCTGCAGTTTCTGAGAGGTCTTTCGTGCCTCTCAAGTCCGGCCCCACATATGTGGGGAGGGGTTGTTGTACCAGCAAGAACTGAAGTCTAAGATCTAAGCCCAAAACATTGAGAATGTCTGGCTTCCTTTTGAATGTGTTCTCCCGCTATCCCTCTGACAGAATGAGGGCATTCCTTGTTTGGGGTTCGACTCCTTGAATATGCAGGGAGGCAGGATAAGTGCATCAGAAAAGTCTGGCTGTGGGATCAGACCAAACACTTACCTGGTCCAGCATCCTATTGTCACAGGGGCCAACCTCTGGGAATCCCGCAAGCAAATCTCCCTGCGGAATCCGCCTTTCTGGTTAAGCGAGGCTTAATGTTTCTCGTGTGTATTTCTGTGGCCTCGTTGTCTCTGAACCCGGCTTGGCGTTCCTCCCTCCCTCGCAGGGAAAAAGCGGGAGTTCCGGTTCCACCCGATCAAAGAGGCCGTCATAGAAGAGCCGGTGGACATCACGCCTTTCCTGGACCAGTTGGACGAGACCCTCAAGGACAAAGTCCTCATGCTGCAGAAGGGGAGGTCAGTACAGAGGCTGTGGGTCTGAGGAGCATGTGGTTACGTAGGGCAGAGTTGTGGGCAGACACCCAAAAACAGAAGACGAGTCTGCTGGATCCGGCCAGCAGCCCAGCAGCTGAGATTCCTGCACTGTCACGGACCAGATCTCTCAATGGGAAGCCCACCTGTGTTTCCCAGAGACTGGTATCTGTTGGCCCCTCCTGATGCAGCTGGACTTCAACTCTCAGCAGCCAGCAGAGGCTGCGGTCAGAGGTGATGATGGATGTTGAGGTTCCCTTTCCCAGGTCTAGGGCTTTTTCTCTTAACTCACTAATCAGCTTACTGTATTTTTCGCTCTATAAGACGCACCCGAACATAAGACACACCTAGTTTTAGAGGAGGAGAACAAGAAAAAAAATATTCTCTCCCTTTCTGCACAGTGCCTCCCCAGTAAAGCGGGAGGAGAAATGGAAGTGGCTCCGTTTCTCCTGCCGCTTTGCTGAAGGGGCGCTGCGCAGCTTTCCCTCTCTGGGCAGCGCCTCTTCAGCAAAGCTTCAGCAAAAGCAACACAAAGCCTCCTGAGCGCGGTGGGAGGAGCGCTCCCACTGTGCTCAGGAGGCTTTGCGTGGCTGTCGCTGAAGCCAGGAGAGCGAGAGGGATCGGAACACACTGATTCCTCTCACTCTCCTGGCTTCAGCGATAGCTGCGCAGCCTGAATTCGCCCCATAAGATGCACACACATTTTATAGAGCGAAAAATACGGTATATTGAGAGCGTGTGACTTGCCCGAGCGAACGTTTGGTGACAAAACATGAATTTTTGAACCCTAAACTGCAGTGCCTCTCTGTCCCTCCCTGTTCCTTTTAAAGCTTATCGCCCTCCCTACATAGGAAGACCACTGAACAGTCCCGCCCCCAAACTTCATTCCTTCCTGCCCTCTCCATCATTTTGTGCGGGAACAAGCCTTCTCCAGCCAGGCCTCTTGGGTGCCATTTCTAGCCTTGATGTGACTTCCCAGTCACTAGTGATGGAATCACATAATTATAGAGTTGGAAGAGACCCCGGGTCATCTAGTCCAGTGTTTCCCAACCTTGGGTCTCCAGCTGTTTTTGCACTACAACTCCCATCATCCCTAGCTAGCAAGACCAGTGGTCAGGAATGATGGGAACTGTAGTCCAAAAGCAGCTGGAGACCCAGGGTTGGGAAAAACTGATTTCTAGTCCAACCTCCCTGCAGTGCAGGAATCTCAGCTAAAGCATCCATGACAGATGGCCACCCAACCTCTGCTTATAAAAACCCCCCAAGGAAGGAGAGTCCACAATCTCCCGAGGGAGACCATTCCACTGTCAAACAGCTTATTGTCAGTCCTGGGCGTGTATTACTGCTGTTTGTTACTAGGACTCCCATAGCATTAGTCAGCGTTAAAGGCAGGCTCTCTGTGTCAACCCTTTTTTTATATATAAATAATATTTATTCAACTTTTAAAGATTACAAAGAGAAAAAGTAAAAAACAAAAGAAGAAAAACAGAAAAAAGACAGAAAAAAAATACAAACAATTAAAAAAAAGAACAGATTAAACCTTTACATAACTTTCTTTCCTTTGCTTATTTCCTTGACTTCCTCACACCTCCCTTTTTTGTATTCTGGTTCAATTAGATGTTTCAGCAAATCCTTTCCAGCTTTGTTTTTATCCTAATAATTTATCTTAATATACTGTAGTTCTCATCTTTCACCAATTAAACAGTCAATTTTAACCTAATCCTTTATGTCATTTCGCTCTCTGTGTCAACCCTTTCCTCCCCTGCCCTCGCGACAACCCTGCAGAGTTGGCTGCTCGGGGAAGCAGCTTTCCTAAGACCACCAAGGCAGGCTGTGTGTGTGTGTGTGTGTGTGTGTGTGTGTGTGTGTGTGTGTAATTGTCTCAGCCATGTTTCCCTTCCCTCTCCCCACAAGACCTGGGACCTCCCAGTTTTCTCCTTCCCAGAGTGCCATTCGTAGCTATTGCTCAAGAAGGATGAGTGCAGAATCAGTCCGCCCTCTCCTTGGAATCGGGCGGCACACAGCTGGGATTTTGGAGCAGGAGGCTTTTGGCCCTGCACTTCCCATTAATTTTGCATGTCATGACTAAGTGCATTTAATAGGTTTGTTTTCCGCAGAGTCTGCAGGATGCATATTTGTGTTTTTTGGGGATTTTTTTCTCCTTTCTTTATGGCTGGGTGGGAGGAGGGAGACCCGTGGCAAAGGGGCGGGGCGCGGGAGCGGGGAGAGACTTGGCTGCTTGCAGGGAGACGTTGGGCCAGATCCCTGCCATTTGCCAATCTCTCCATGCTGCTATGTGCTTCCCGTAGAGATAATTTCACTCCTCAGAATTTTTGGGATAGCAAAACTCCCCCATCCCTCTGGGATCTCTGGTTCGAGAGACCCGTTGCTTGACTGCTGGTCTTGATTAGCGTCGGACCCATTGCAAATGACGAGGCTTCAAGTGAAGACAGAGAGGTCCCATGGATTCCAGTGTGTCTGCTTTTAATCCTGGCTCCCACCAGTTGCATTTACGCCCTTGCTCTTTAGCCCAAACGGATTGCAATTAAAATCCACATTAAGGTACAATATAATTAGTCGTCTGTTCGTCTCTGTGTGGCAGGTGGGACAGTTTCTATTGGCCCCTGGCCCTGCTGGTGATGCAGTCTATCTTTGAGGCTTTCGGCTTTCGTATTAAAAAATAAATTATAAGTGTTGCCTCCTTTATGGGTTCACAGAGGAGCTTTTAAAGTGTGTGGGCAACTTCCTGCAAAGAGATCACCTTGCTCATGTGCTCTCAAGGCTACCCTCACAGGCGCAATTGCTGGAAACTTTACTGTTTAATGCTCCCTCCAAGGAAATATGCCTGGCAGCATCATTACAGGGCTTTGGGTGCCTGGCTCTGGCATTCCTGTTTCCCCCTGGCATTTGGCTCTTCTTGCTGGATCGTAGCTTTGTCTGAATCTGCTGCGGTGTTCATTTTTTCAGAGGGGGTTAGGGCAGGATTTATCCTTCTTTCATCCTGTTCTTAGATTTCGTTTCATTTCACTTTTAATTTGTATGGCACCTTTCTATATTGCTGTTCACAAGCCGGTTTACAAGATGAAGAAAATGACAAAACAGATGTGCCTGATAACCTGATCCCATACGAAAAAAATGTCATAATAAAACGATTACTTTAAAATAAACAACAATAAAAAATGTCAGTGCAGCTTGCAACAATACACAGCGGTACCTCGGTTTCCGAGTGTCTCGGAACCCAAATGTTTTGGGACCCGAATGCTGAAAATTCGGAAGTAATTGCTTCCGTTCTCGAATGCGCCTTGGAAGTCGGACGGCTTCCGCTGTGTGGTTTTTTCCCTCTTTTTCTCCACTGACTTTGCTGACCGCCCTTTGAGCCCCGGTTGTCGAACGTTTCGGAAGTCAAATGGTCTTCCGGAACGGATTACATTTGACAACCGAGGTACCACTGTATGAACAACAACCAAAAAAACCCATGAAGAAATAGTAAAATGAGTACAAATATGTATTATAGAGTGGTACCTCTGGTTATGTACTTAATTCGTTCCGAAGGTCCGTTCTTAACCTGAAACTGTTCTTAATCTGAAGCACCACTTTAGCTAATGGGGCCTCCTGCTGCCGCTGCACCGCCGCCACGTAATTTCTGTTCTCATCCTGAAGCAAAGTTCTTAACCTGAAGCACTTTTTCTGGGTTAGCGGAGTCTGTAACCTGAAGCGTCTGTAACCCGAGGTACCACTGTACTTAGATGAGCGTTTATAGCGGGGGTGGAGAACCTCAGGCCCAGGGCCCAGATGCGGCCCTCAAAGCCGCTCTGTCAGGCCCCTGGGACTCTCCACATACCATGCTCTCTGGCTGATGTAAGAAGAGCACATCAGCTGTTAGTTGGCAGGCCTCAGCAAATCCCTGCCGTGCCTCCAGCTTGGGAGGCCACCCTCCCAAAATCCCAAACAGGATGTCCTCTCCGGGCTCTGGTGAGGGTCTGCTTGCGAGCCAGGAGGACTCTCCAGGGTGCTCCGCATTTCCAGGATCTGCTTCTGGGTTCCCGGCAGTGGAGAAGTGGCGCACATAAACGGGGAGCAGCCTATATTTGGAGGCATTGCTGCCTCTGGCACCTGCAACTGCGACAGAGAAGGATGTGAAGGACAGGCGAAACCTAAGCAGAGGTTTACTTCTCAATCCAATCCCCTTCCTGCCCACGTCTCACACCTAGCATTTCGGGTCCAAAATGCGGGGAGGCGACTGCCAAAGCGTGGGAACTGGGCTGCCAGCAAGTGGGGCCAAGGCTGCTGGCTCGAGACCTCCACTTGCTCACGACCATGTCTCTCATCGATGATGGGGCTCCAAAGCGGAGCCAATAACAACTTGGATGGCTTTTAAAGGAGGATTAGGAAAACTCATGGAGGCTGCAAATGGCTTCTAGCTGACGCAGCTGCCTTTCCCCTCCTTTCCCTATCAGCTCCTGAGAACCACAAGCGGGGAAAGAACTCCTGTTGTACTCCCAGGTCCTGCATCCCGTCTGGCCTCTGCGAAAACAGGATGCTGGACTAGACGGGCCTGTGGCCTGATCCAGCAACCAGGCTTGTCTCGTGCACAGGTTATTAGATCTTACTTTGGTGGAAGATGTCCAGCTGTTAAAAGCTGGGCAGCTTTCTGCGTCGGTTTTGCTGGGTGTTGCTTACGCTGTTTGAAGATGCTCTCACTGTGCTCCGAGCTCGCTTGGCGTACAAAGCCCCAGTGTTTTCCCCTCCCTTGCTATCTCTCACCCTCTCTCCTTTAACTTGGATTTCCTCTTCTTTTCTCGGCCTGCAGCGACACAGAAGCTCAGTGTGAGGTCATGCAGGAAATCGTGGACCAAGTCTTGGAGGTAACTGCTCCCCTCCTCTTGGGGGAAGGGGGAACATTGGGTGGGTGGGTGGGTGGGTGTTGCTCCTGGAGGGACCCATATAGGGAGTGACAAATGCTAGGTGGGTGCCCTTAATAAGGCCGGTGGCATCTGCCCCTCCAGTCACTAGTTCAGCCCAGGAATTGCCAGGGGAGGTTCGTGGCAGCCACACTGCGGTGAGGTTTTCTCACTGCTGTCAGAAGAAGGGAGACAAGGGCCGTGTTCGCACGGCACATTTAAAGGGCTATGATACCACTTTAAACCGGCACAGCTTCCCCTGCAAAGAATCCTGGGAGCTGTAGTTCATTAAGGGTGCTGAAAGTTGCTAGAAGACCACCCCATTCCTCTCCCAGAACTACAATTCCCAGAGTTCCCTGGGAAGAGGGATTGTCTGTTAAGCCATGCTGGGAATTGCAGCTCTGTGAGGGGGATAGAGGTCTCCTAACAAGTCTTAACAAACAACAGACTCCGGGATTCTTGGCGGGGAAGGATCCCAACTGTTGAGAGTGGTATGGCACTTTAAATGTCTGGCCTGACTTGGTCTACATGCCATGCATTTAAAGCCCATTTATGCCCCCTCCCCAGAGTATCCTGGGATACTGTAGTTTAAGGGTGATAGGTAGGAATGGGAGCTCTGAGAGGGGCGAGTTCCCAGGATCCTTTGCAGGGGGAATGGGTGTATTCAGTCTCTAAATTAGCAGATGGGGACTGGTTGCTTTTCTAAAGCGTGCCTGCAACATTTTCTAATGGCACCCCAAACCCATCCACCCTGAGCGCCGGCAGCGAAATGGCTCCTCATCCCAATATTGGGCTAGGCTTTAGTGACACCTGATTGCTGCCGCTGCCACCGTCCCCCACCCAGTCTGGACAGGTGTCACAGTGGGGACGGTGGCAGTGCCCTGGCCTGTTGCCAAATTTCACATCGTTCCATTTTCCTCTTCCGCACAGGAGGATTTCGACCAGGAGCAGCTGTCGGTCCTCGCTTCCTGCTTGCAGGAGCTCTTCAAAGTTCACTTCCGCGGAGAGGTCCTGCCGGAAGAAATCACAGAAGAGTAAGCAGTTTGGGGAGGGGGGGGGCAGTTTTCTGTTCTAGCTGGTCCTTCTGTTCTGCAAGCGTGCAAAGGAATTCCTGAAGGACCCAGCCCAGGCATGGAACAAATTGCACCTGGGGACTTCTCATTGTGGGGTATCAGGTTGGCCACTGTGAGAAAAGGATTCAGGGCTAGGTGGGCCCCTGGCCTGATCCAGCAGCTGAGATTTTCTTGCCTTCTCATGAGTAACAGTGAGGGAGGGCTCTGGCCTTCACATTCTGCCTATCCAGCAGCCGGGCTGTTCTAAGGCCGTTGTTGTTATTATTATTATTATTATTAACATTTTATTTTTATTGATATGCATCAAAAAGATATGCAAACGTTTATACCCAATACCAGTATAAAATAAATATTTTTAAAATCTAATTAAAAAGAAACAGGAGCAGAGAGAAGGAAGAAGGAAAAAGAGAAACAGAAGAAAGAAAATGAAAATAAAATATAAAGGGGTGGGAAAGGGGAGGGAAGAAAAAGGTGACAAGGCTTCTGATTCCCTGTCAGCTAAATATTATAACCTGTTCAAAGTATTCACTCAACTTGACATCCAACTGTTTTGTTTTCTACAAACTAATATTTTTTCACTCTTCAAATCCAGTTATTACAAGTTCATTTTCTCTTTCACACAAAAAGTCCATAAGACGTTTCCAATCCTTAATAAATGTCCGTAATGATTTTTCTCTGATTAAACATGTTAACTTTGCCATCTCAGCAAAGTCCAATAATTTTATCATTCCTCCATAGTCAGTAGGGCTGTATCTTTCCATTTTTATGTATGTAACAATCTCGCTGCTCTAATCATATATTGAAGTAATATTCCATACCTCTTCTTATGGAGTGGGGATTTGAACCCTGGTCTCCCCCAGGTCCTAGTCTGACGCTCTAACCACTACACCACACTGGCTGTGGTTGACCCGGTGTGCCTATTTCTCCTGACACACGCTCCCTCTCTTTTTCCCTGCAGGTCTCTAGAGGAATCCGTGGGGAAGCCACTTTACCTAATATTTAGGTGAGTCTCACGCTTTCTGTCCTCTCCATTCTGATTTTGAAGCCGCCGAGCCCAAGATGGGGGACTAGACAGGCCTTTGGCCTGTTCCTGCAGCCAGGCTCTTCTTTAGTTCTCATGTCCCTCAATTTCAGTTGCCAAAGGGCAGGCAGCAGAAAAGGGCTGCTTCTTCGCGGCCTCTTCATCTGGTTGGTTGCTGTGGGAATTGCGGGTGGATTAGGTGTTGACCTTTGGTCTGACCAGCATGGGGGTTCTTCAGGTGTCCCTTTGACTGGGTACAGGTGGGCTTCCAAGATTGGGGGAGTCCAGGTTCCAGGGGAGACTTGAACACCCCACAGTACTTCATTTTTAAAATAATAATAAAAACAAACCAGAGTTTTCTCCAACTTCTTGTGGCCATGATCTCAAAAACACAAGAGTACCATGGCTTTCTGTTCTTCAAAAGTACCATGGCTAGCTGTTCTTCAAGAGTACCATGGCTTGCTGTTCCTCAAGACTACCATGGCTTGCTGTTCCTCAAGACTACCATGGCTAGCTGTTCTTCAAAAGTACCATGGGTAGCTGTTCTTCAAGAGTACCATGGCTAGCTGTTCTTTCAAGTATACCATGGCTAGCTGTTCTTCAAGAGTACCATGGCTAGCTGTTCTTCAAGAGTACCATGGCTAGCTGTTCTTCAAGAGTACCATGGCTAGCTGTTCTTCAAAAGTACCATGGCTAGCTGTTCTTCAAGAGTACCATGGCTAGCTGTTCTTCAAGAGTACCATGGCTAGCTGTTCTTCAAGAGTACCATGGCTAGCTGTTCTTCAAGAGTACCATGGCTAGCTGTTCTTCAAGAGTACCATGGCTAGCTGTTCTTCAAAAGTACCATGGCTAGCTGTTCTTCAAGAGTACCATGACTAGCTGTTCTTCAAGAGTACCATGGCTAGCTGTTCTTTCAGGTATACCATGGCTAGCTGTTCTTCAAGAGTACCATGGCTAGCTGTTCTTCAAGAGTACCATGGCTAGCTGTTCTTTCAAGTATACCATGGCTAGCTGTTCTTCAAGAGTACCATGGCTAGCTGTTCTTTCAAGTATACCATGGCTAGCTGTTCTTCAAGAGTACCATGGCTAGCTGTTCTTCAAGAGTACCATGGCTAGCTGTTCTTCAAGAGTACCATGGCTAGCTGTTCTTCAAAAGTACCATGACTAGCTGTTCTTCAAAAGTACCATGGCTAGCTGTTCTTCAAGAGAACCATGGCTAGCTGTTCTTCAAGAGAACCATGGCTTGCTGTTCTTCAAGACTACCATGGCTAGCTGTTCTTCAAAAGTACCATGGCTAGCTGTTCTTCAAGACTACCATGGCTAGCTGTTCTTCAAGAGTACCATGGCTTGCTGTTCTTTCAGGTATACCATGGCTAGCTGTTCTTCAAGAGTACCATGGCTAGCTGTTCTTCAAGAGTACCATGGCTAGCTGTTCTTTCAGGTATACCATGGCTAGCTGTTCTTCAAGAGTACCATGGCTAGCTGTTCTTTCAAGTATACCATGGCTAGCTGTTCTTCAAGAGTACCATGGCTAGTTGTTCTTCAAGAGTACCATGGCTAGCTGTTCTTCAAGAGTACCATGGCTAGCTGTTCTTCAAGAGTACCATGGCTAGCTGTTCTTCAAGAGTACCATGGCTAGCTGTTCTTCAAGAGAACCATGGCTAGCTGTTCTTCAAGAGAACCATGGCTAGCTGTTCTTCAAAAGTACCATGGCTAGCTGTTCTTCAAGAGAACCATGGCTAGCTGTTCTTCAAGAGAACCATGGCTTGCTGTTCTTCAAGACTACCATGGCTAGCTGTTCTTCAAAAGTACCATGGCTTGCTGTTCTTCAAGAGTACCATGGCTTGCTGTTCTTCAAGACTACCATGGCTAGCTGTTCTTCAAAAGTACCATGGCTAGCTGTTCTTCAAGAGAACCATGGCTTGCTGTTCTTCAAGACTACCATGGCTAGCTGTTCTTCAAGAGTACCATGGCTTGCTGTTCTTCAAGAGTACCATGGCTTGCTGTTCCTCAAGACTACCATGGCTAGCTGTTCTTTCAAGTATACCATGGATAGCTGTTCTTCAAGAGTACCATGACTAGCTGTTCTTTCAAGTATACCATGGCTTGCTGTTCTTCAAGAGAACCATGGTTTGCTGTTCCTCAAGACTACCATGGCTAGCTGTTCTTTCAAGTATACCATGGATAGCTGTTCTTCAAGAGTACCACGGCTTGCTGTTCTTCCTACTAGCTGCTGCCAAGCGACAGCTATGGGAGAGAAAGCCCAGACAGCAGAGCTGATGGAGCAGCCCTGCTTCCCTTCTCTCCCTTTTCTGCAGCCTGATGGAGAGAGTAGCCCCCCGATGGAGCATGGCTGTAGCACACCGTAGCCGTTTTCGGTTGGAAGGGCCCTGGGTGCGAGAGTGCAAGGGTCTGGGTGCGAAACCTGCTGGATAGACGTCCCCAGTGCTTAAGGCACAAAATGGCATATCCCTTTGGAATCTCAGCCTGGACTGTAAAAGCACAACACACCCACACACATACACACTGTGGTTGTGGGGTTGTCTTTGATCCTAACCCAGTACAGCATCAGCCTCCCTTCCTGCCCCCTTCCAGGAACCTCTGCCAGATGCAGGAGGATAACAGCAGCTTCTCCGTGCTCCTGGATCTGTTGTCAGAGCTCTACCAGAAGCAGCCCAAGATCGGTTACCACCTTCTCTACTACCTAAAAGCCAGGTGAGAGCACAAACAATCAGCGAGCCTGGAAAAGAGGGAAGTCTTGGGAAACTTCCTAAGTCAGGGATGGGGGGCGTTGTATGTAAATGCACAGCACACCCATTTCCACACATGCACACCCCTCCCTGTCATCCGTCCAGGAAAGCAAGAGACTGGCGCCAAACAGAGACAGGGGCATGGCTTGGGGAGAGTTCCGAGGCCCAGACAGAGTGGCCTGGAGGGCCGCATTCAACCTCATCTAGTGAGATCGTGGCCGGGACAGGCAGTGGGGAGGAAACCTCACATCTCACCGCTTTCCACTGTGAGCCATCACATCCACACACCATGCATTTTGAGGGTGTGGCTTCCCACACCCCTCCCAAAAAATCCTGGGAACCGTAGTTTGCCACTCATTGAGCAACAGTTCTCAGCGTTCGCGAACTACAGTTCCCAAGAGTCCTTGCAGGGGGGAGGTGTGTGTTTTAATGCATGGTGTGGACATTTTCCTTTGGCCCGTCATAACATAGTCCCCGGGCAAAGCACATACAGCACACATGGGGTGAACTTCCAACCCTCTAGATGTTGCTGAACCCCCAGCAGCTGGCGGCCCAGGGATGATGGTTGTGATGTACTGTATTTTTCACCCCATAAGATGCACCTAGTTTTTAGAGGGGGAATGCAAGAAAAGAAATATTCTTTAAAGGGAGTGCTAAGCAGAGCCTGTATGCATCCCAGGCTCTGCTCAGCGCTCCCTTTAATGAGCTGCGTGGAGCGTGTGTGCGGCGCTTGCAGGCTTTTCCCCGAGGAGGGAGAAGCGCAGCCCGTCACTGACAGGTTGCCCTTCTCCCTCCTCGGGAAAAAGCCCCCAAGAGCCGCACACACGCTCCGTGCGGCTCTTTAAATGGAGCTCGGCTCTTGCTGGCTTTTGTAGGAGGTGGGGGAAGGGACAGAGTGCGGCTAAGCCAGAAGCTAGAACAGCGAGAAGGAGTGCAGCGCAGCTTCTGGGATAGCTACGCAGCCTGCATTCGCTCCATAAGACGCACACACATTTCCCCTTACTTTTTAGGAGGGGAAAAGTGTGTCTTATAGAGCGAAAAATACGGTGTTCCAGCAATGTACAAAAAGCCAAGGGATGCCCCCTACCTGCAGCATGTGGTATCCCTGAATGATACCTAGACGGCGTCGTTCTGCCATTTTGGGAGCAAGGGAGAAGACAAGGTTGGGGTGGAGAGTTCAGAAAGGACCAGAAGTTCGGCAGGCAGGGCTCCACGCAGCTCGGGGTCAAGGCTTTAGGGCCGCCGGGACAAATTTGGCACAAGAGGAGAAGGTCAGATCTCAGCACCAAGAAAACCAGCTTGAGCTCTCGCGTCTCAGGCACCTGCTCCTTCTGCACAGTGGAACGGGTTCTGCTCCTTTTTTAAAAAAACAACATAATTTTTATTAACAGGCCAATCCAATCACATTATTTCCAAATCATATTACTTCCAAATTATACAGCCAGATTTTTAAATTTTGTTGGGGGTACCCTTACATCAAGCTCCGAACGAGAATCAAAACATCACTTCTGTTACTGCTTTTATCAGACGATTCTATCCAGCTCTGTCCAGATAGTCTCTTTATTACTTCTTCATCTTCTTGTTGTTATCATGTATTCCTTTCTTTGCAATCTCTGATAATCTTCGCAAGCAGGTTAGGAACAAACAACATCTGCGTGGATTTTGCACACTCCAAAAGTCATATCTCATAAGGACAGCCGCCATTCCTCCCCATCTTCAAATATTTATCCTCGGTCCATCCTATTAATTTTCCCAAGCTTGCCACATATATCACAAAGGGGCTCTGCCAGGTTATCACATTCAATCCATCATCTACATCCCAATGACCCTGGTCCTCCTCCCCTCGTCTTTCTTCGACAAGCCTGTCTTAGCAAGACACCATTAACAACTGTGTCATAGAATTTTCCTTCCGCACTCCATATTTACCAGTCCTCTCTCCGCTCAAGAATTCACTCCACACAGCTCTTAAATTCTTGCTTGCGATTAGTGCTCCTTTACTGGCTCACTTGTCTCTTCCCCCTCCATTTTCTTCTCTTAAAAAACATTTCAGCAAAGCAGCGGCCGGCAAGATGAACCTCTACGAGTCCTTTGCCCAGGCCACGCAGCTGGGCGACCTGCACACCTGCCTGATGATGGACATGAAGGCTTGCCAGGAGGACGATGTCCGGCTTCTCTGCTTCCTCACTCCTTCCATATACACTGAGGTGAGACCCAGAGGGAGAGGTGGCAAAGGCTGCCCTATCTCTGCACCCCCTTTGGAAACTCAGACTGGACTCGGCTCTGCTACCCCGTCATCTCACTCTGGTTGTGCAACAGGAAAAAAAGCGAGCTTCCTATCACAGATGGATGCGACCAGTTTGGTAACATTCTGCCCCAGGAGCATGTAGAACCTGCGGCCCTCCAGCTGTTGCTGGACTCCATCTCCCATCATCCCTGACCGTGCTGGTTGGGGCTGATGGGAGATGGTGTTTCAACAATAGCTAGAGGGGGCCACGGTCTCCCCATCCCTGCTTTGCGCCTCTGTAAGTGCATTTAATACGTGATCCCTGATTGGCTTGGACAGGGGTCTAGGAAAGGATGGTGAACCTGTGGCCCTCCAGATGTTTCTGGACTCCCATCATCCATGACCATGATGGTTGGGTCTGATGGGAATTGCAGGCTCACTAACAGCTAGAGAGGGCCATGGTCTCCCCATCGCTACTTTGCACTGTAAGTGCCTCGGTCCAGTATCTCTGAAGGAGCGAATCACCCCCATCGTTCTACCCGGACACTGAGATCCAGCGCCGAGGGCCTTCTGGCAGTTCCCTCACTGCAAGAAGGCAAGTTACAGGGAACCAGGCAGAGGGCCTTCTCGGTAGTGGCACCTGCGGAACGCCCTCCCACCAGATGTCAAAGAGAACAACAACTACCAGACTTTTAGAAGACATCTGAAGGCAGCCCTGTTCAGGGAAGCATTTAATGTTTGATGCATTACAGTATTTTAATGTTTTGTTGGAAGCCATCCAGTGTGGCTGGGGAAGCCCAGCCAGATGGGTGGGGTATTATTATTATTATTAATAATAAGGGATCCCTGATTGGCTAGTAGAGGTGTCTAGGAGAGGGTGGAGAACCTGTGGACTCCCAACTCCATCATCCCTGACCATTGGCAGCACCGGTTTCTGGGACTGATGGGAGTTGGAGTCCGACAGCATCCAGAGGCCTCCCCAGATAACAGCGACCCCTAGCATTTTTCGTGCTCGCCTTTTCTTTCGAGGCAGGTCTCCTTAAGGCCCCGCCCTCTCCCCTTTTCTCTACCAGGACCTTTGCTTCCCTTCCACCCTCCTACACTGCTTCCCCCGGTGTGTTTTTATCACGTGCTCCTTGAGCGATCGCATATGCCTCGCAGACCCCGAGCCATCTCTGGACACGGCCGGGCTCCGGGGAGGTTTTACGCTGCCTGTTCTCCAGGCCGTTAGGTTTAATGAAACGTTTTATTGCTTCCATCGCTCAGCAGCCGACAGGCCAGCAGGGCGGGGCGAAGCCCTTGTTTGCCAAAGGCCTTTCCCCCAGAACAACCAGACCGCATTATCCTCTGCAGCCACTGGCTTTACCCCTTTTCAGCACGGCAACCTCGTTGCCTTTTTCCTTCCCGTTGCCGGTCTATCGCTCTGCTCTCTTTGGTCCTCGGGGGAAGGACCCGTAGCTCAGTGGAAAAGCATTTTCTTTGGACACAGAAAGTCCCAGGATCTGCCCCTGGCATTGCCAGGTAGGGCTGGGAATGTCCCCTGCTGGAAAGTCCTGGAGAGCGGAGACAATACTGAACTTGATGGACCCAGTGGTCTAAGGTATCTCCCTATGTTCCTCTTGACTAGAAGCTCAGGGTTTGGGTTTCTTTTAGGGCTGTGGCTCCATGGCATCTTAGAATGAATGACTCTCATCCAGGCATGGAGGCAGAGCCTAGCCATTGTGGCGGGTGGCCCTCGATAGCCTCCAGAGATTTGTCCCATCCATTTCCTCCACTTAAACTGAGAGACTTTCCCCCAGGCATTACACAGCACAAAACCTCCAGATTAAAACATGGTGAACCAAAGGCCTATATCGCCTAACAGACTTCTATAAAAATAACAAACCCTTGTCAACACAAGACATACGAGACAAACTAGAGGATACCCAAATGCCCTGGTTAACACATCACCAATTACACGCCCTCTTAAACAACCCAGTAGTAAAATCAGCGGCAACTAGTCCCCTGGCAACCTTCGAAAACCTCCTCCTAACAACAAAGGGACACGACAAAGGGATGGTATCCGCAATATACAAAATACTACCCCCAAAACCCCACGAACCCCCTAAAAACAATGGGAAGACGACATAGTTCTGCCACTCAAGCTAGAGGGAGAGAACGACGACCTCTCTGCAAAGCGGGAGAGTTGTCGCCACATCTAAAACCGTTTTTTTGTCTTTGCGTTGCTGGTGTTGCGCTTCCTGTTTCGAATGGAGTTGCAAGTGTCAAGAGTCCCCTGCCCCCCCCCCCCCCGTCTCTGGCACCTGTTTCAGAAAGTGAAGCAGCTTTGCCAACAAATTGCCTTGGGCTTTGCCCTGTACGGTTCTCATTTCTTCTCTCTCTTGCTGTCCCCTATTGCAATACAAGGTCAAGCCAGCTACACCCAGCCTGTGGCGCCCCCTGCTGTACATAGTGGACAGGATCACAGGCCTCTGTGTAGTCCGGGATTGGGCTGGGTGCTTTGGCCAGTTTTAACCATTTTTAAATATTGAGAAGCTGGTTTTGCTAGTTCAGGACCTTTTATTTATTCTTCCATTAATAATAATAGTAATTATTATTATTGATATTATTTTATTTATACCCCGCCCTCCCCGGCCAGAGCCGGGTTCAGGGCGGATAACACCAGTAAAATTACAATAAAAACATAATGGGGGGTAACCCAATTTAAAATACGGGTTAAAATACAATTTAAAATGCTGCCTCATTTTAATAGTAGCTCATAGATCAAAACCATAAGGGGAGGGAAACATAAGGGTCAGACTGAGTCCAAACCACAGGCCAGGCGGAACAGCTCTGTCTTGCAGGCCCTGTGGAAAGATGTCAAGTCCCTCAGGGCCCTAGTCTCTTGTGACAGAGCGTTCCACCAAGTCGGGGCCAATACTGAAAAGGCCTTGGCCCTAGTTGAGACCAATCTAACCACCTTGTGGGACCTCCAAAGTGTTGTCATTTGTGGACCTTAAGGCCCTCCATGGGGCATACCAGGAGAGACGGTCCTGTAGGTACGTGGGTCCTAGACCGCATAGGGCTTTGTATCCTCCACAACTGTGAGAAAGTGCTTGTACTTTTTTTTAACATTCACGAAAACAATATCCCTGCCTGAGTTCGGTTGCCTGCATAAACCGAGCTTCAAAAAGTTGTAACTCGCTGTCTCCTTAGACTGAAAAGCAGCATTAGGTCTGTTGTTGCTTTCCCCTGATTGCCTCTCCCTCTGTCCCAAGTTTCCAGACGAGACCCTGCGGAGCGGGGAGCTGCTGAACATGATTGTGGCCGTCATTGACTCAGCTCAGGTAAGGCCTCTCCTTGTGGTCAGAGCTGGGGGAGCCTGTGTGCTTGCTGTCCTTTGCTCCTTCAAGAGCTGCCTCCAGGTATTGTGTCAATGCAGCCAGTTATTGTGTCAATGCAGCCAGGCACACTGCATTGTTTCAGAGGCAGAACTGGGAGGAGATCCTCCAAACAGAGACGTTCGATTAGCGGTCAGCCCCATCCTCTCTCCCAAAGCAAGGATGGAGGACATGTGGCCTTCCATATGTGGTTGGATTGTACCTCCCATCATCCTGGCCATTGGCCCTGCAGGCTGGGGCCGATGATAGCTGGAATCCAATAATATCTGAAAGGCCACACATTCCCTTTCTCTGCTAACACCTCTAAGCACATTGGTTGGGACATGTGTCTAGGAGCCTGTGGGGCCCTCTAGATCAGTGTTTCTCAACCTCTGGGTCCCCAGACATTGTTGGACTACAATTCCCGTCATTCCTAGCCAGCATGACCAGTGGTCAGGGATGGTGGGAGTTGTAGTCCAACAACATCTGGGGACCCACAGGTTGAGAACCGCTGCTCTAGATGTTTCTGAACTGCAACTCCCATCATCCACCATCAGCCATGCTGGTTATTGGGCATTGGAGTCAAACAGCGTCTGGAGCGCTGCCTGCCTCTGTGGGTGGAGAGACTGATGACTGGGATGGGCCTGTTCTTTCTGGGAGTAGATCAGACTAGATTGGCCTCCGCTCTCCCACTCCCAGCCCCGGCCAGCCTCCCGGACCACGGGCAGATGTTGCATGCCTTGCTGCGTGGATGGGCAGTGTTTTTATCCATTCTATTTATTGCAGTTATGTTCCACCTTTCATTTAAGGAGCTCGAGGTTCTCTCTCCCCAATGTTATCTGCACAAACAACCCTGTTTGTTAGGTTAGGGCGAGAGACCGACTGGCCCAAGATTGCCCCGCATCTTTCATGGCTGAGCGGGGATTCGAACCCTGTGCGCGCGGATCGCAGTCTGACATGCTAACCACTATGTTGCTTCTTAACCTCTGGCTGCATTCGCACCATAAAAAGCACCCAGGCACACCCCAGCAAGGAATCCTGGGAATTGTAGTTTGCTAAAGGGTGCTGTCAACCTTTAACAAGGGACGCAGGTGGCAGGGATGCGGGTGGTGCTGTGGGTTAAACCACAGAGCCTAGGACTTGCTGATCAGAAGGTCAGCAGTTCGAATCCCCGTGACGGGGTGAGCTCCTGTTGCTCTGTCCCAGCTCCTGCCAACCTAGCAGTTCGAAAGCACGTCAAAGTGCAAGTAGATAAATAGGTACCACTCCAGCGGGAAGGTAAACGGCGTTTCCCTGCGCTGCTCTGGTTCGCCAGAAGCGGCTTAGTCCTGCTAGCCACATGACCCGGAAGCTCCCTCGGCCAGTAAAGCGAGATGAGCGCCACAACCCCAGAGTCGGTCACAACTGGACTTAATGGTCAGGGGTCCCTTTACCTTTTACCTTTAAGGGGTGCTGGCAGTTGTATGTAAGAGATAGACTACAATTCCCATGATTCTTTGCTGGGGTGTGTGTGGTTGCTTCAAAGGCATGGTGTGAACACAGCCACAGAGAGAGCCATAGGGAGAGATCTTCTCCTGATGGCGACTGGTTCAGCTCTGTATCAGTCCGGGGCTACACGGGAGCCCTTTCTCCAGACACCCAGAGCATGGCCTTGTCAAAAACAAAGAAAAAAGCATGGGCCTCTGCACATGCCCCAGGCGCCCTTCTTTTTGCCATGGAGACCCTGCAGCCGACTCTTCTTCCCCCAGCCCTGATCTCCAGGCCAGAGGGCTGGACACCCACCTTGCAGGCCTCTTCCCCATTTCCCAGAAATTGTAACAGCGCCAGAACAGAGCTCTGGGCTAAAGAGCCCCCTGAGAGAGCAGGCCTGGCGGTGTGGTGCCAATGCTAATAGGTTGCCATGGTGCCCGTTTGGAGTGACCCAAAAATAGCCAAAGTGGGAGAGGTTGTGTGTGTGTGTGTGTGTGTGTGTGTGTGTGTGTGTGTGTCTTGGCAGGCAGTACTTTTGCCTCATGCGTGTTGCCTCTGAGCCTGGTTGGGCCTACATACAGGCTGTTTCCCAAAAATAAACCTTTGTCTCCCCTAATATATCCGTATCAGCTTCGTTCATCAAGCGCTCTCTTTCCCATGCCAGCTTTGGGACGGCTGGGTCTCTTGGGCAGGTTTTCCTGGCCAGGGCAGACTGCGAGATGGTATCGCATGTGGGAAAGGGTGGGAGGCCCCCCTCCCACCTGATCTGACCCCTTGCTGGGCTCCTACCCTATTCCGGATGTTCCCAGCCGAACCCCTGCCCACCTTGGTGCCTTTCCCAGCCCTGCCTCAGTTTCCATCACTCGTCCCTTTCTCTCATTTCCCCCCACATCCTGCTTCGTTGGTTCCTTGGCTGCATTGTGGGGCCAGTGGGGAAAGGTGGAAGTGGTGTGTGGGTGTGTGCGTGGAAATTAAGGGTGTCAGAAGACTTTGTGGACATTTGGTGTATTCATACTGTAGCATTTTCTCCCTGCCGACGAAGAAGACTTAGGCTGCATTTGCACAGTATAACAACTTTGAGCTGATCCTCAAAAAAACGGGGCTTTTCCCCTTTGCAAAAAAAGCTGCACAACTGTGAGCTGATCCCCCCCCCAAAAAAATGAGGCTTTCCCCCTCTAAAAACAAGGTGCCTCTTATGGAGCGACAAATGCGGTAGATCCACACTGAAGGATGCTCGGCTCAGGCAAGGTGGTGTGAGCCCCCTCGAGTCAAGGTTCCACTTTTAGATGCATGTTTCATTTACCATATAGGGCAGCTTTTAGTTTCTCCCTATCTTCCTAATGCATATTTCACGTTCCTGCGTTTCTCTTCCGCTGCGACCTGCGCCTGGTGGCCTTGTTCCTAAACCTGTGAGTCTGACTCCCGCTCTCTCTCTGTTCTCCCCAGCTCCAGGAATTAGTCTGCCACGTTATGATGGGCAACTTGGTGATGTTTCGGAAGGACTCCGTCCTCAATATTCTGAGTGAGTTGGGCTCGGCGGGGGAGAGGTGCCAAAAAACAAAGTCTTGGTTAAAAGGGGGGGGGGATAAGGAGTGTGTTTAGATAGACCCTTCCGCTCTTTCTATAGTAGTGGTTAGAGTGCTGGGCTAGGACCTGGGAGACCTGGGTTCAAATCCTCCCTCATCCGTGAAGCTCACTGGGAGGACATTGGGGTCCAGTTTATCATTTCTGAGCCTCGCAAGGTGGTTCCCAGGGTGGGCAGTGGGATTACTTGGGGGGCACAAAGAGGCGAGGGGTGGCAGAGGGCACCAGAAGTGCCAGTGACTTATCAGACTTTGAAAAGCTGGTATCATATAACTGAATCAAGCTCATCTGGTTTGTTGAATTAAGTTAAATCATGTGAATTGGATTTTGAATGAATGCACAATTAATTGCCCCTGTTTCGAATTTCATTGTGTTACCATCTTCCTTAGTGGGATGTGGAAACCCAGAGAATCCTTTTTATAGGGTAGGGGGCACTGGGGGTGAGTTTATGGAACCAAGTAGACGGTGGCCCTGCAAAGGTTTGGGAGCCCTGCATTAAATACAGTGGTACCTCTGGATGCGAACGGGATCCGTTCCGGAGCCCTGTTTGCATCCTGAGTAGAACGTAACATGCGTCTGCGCGTGCGCAGGTCACGTTTCGCCGCTTCCGTTCATGCACGTGATATCATTTTGAGCATCTACACATGCGCGAGCGGCGAAACTCGGAAGTAATGTGTTCTGTTACTTCTGGGTTGCCGTGGAGCGTAACCTGAAAACACTCAACCTGAAGCATATTTAACCCGAGGTATGACTGTAATAATAATAATGCTGCTGCTGATGATGATGATGATGATTGTTTGTTTGTTCCTAAAAATATTCATATGCTGCTGTTGGTAAAGAAAAAGAAAAAATCAGAGCGGTTACAATTATGCATGAAACAATGCAAGACACTGTGAACTGAGTTGCCCTGCCACGTTTTTGACAGCCAGGCTCTTTCCTGTCTTCCCTCTTTCCCCCTTGCCCACTTTTTCCAGTTCAGAGCTTGGAGTGGGAGACCTTTGAGCAATACTGCACGTGGCAGCTGTTTCTGGCCCACAACATCCCCCTGGAGACCATCATCCCCATCCTCCAGCATCTCAAGTATAAAGGTGAGCGTCGCCCGAGCATCCTCTCCACTGGCCATTGCAGGGTTAGGAGGGATGCACAGCCAGGCAAAGTAGGAATGTTTCCCCACCCTATTTAAATTCCTCCCAAAAGCCAGCAATGAGGGAGGTGGATAGAACTCACCGGGCAGGCCGTTTTGCAAATGTGGGAGCCGCCACCGAGAAGGCCCTGTCACAGGTCAATGCCAACCAGGTTGCTCGCTCACTAATTGCAGGGTCTGAGATGGTTGATATTGGGGGAAGATTCTAGTCCTCATTGAGGAAGGCTCACCTATAGGTACTTGGGTCCCGGGCCGTTTAGGGCTTTGCTTACGTAGACCATTTCTGTTCCGCTTAGTATAGGAATATCTCTCTAAGCGGCATGTGACAAACTAAAGCAGGAACAGCACAAAACACCCAATAAAACAATTACCGTATTTTTCGCTCTATAAGACACACTTTTCCCCCTCCAAAAATTAAGGGGAAATGTGTGTGCGTCTTATGAAGCGAATGCAGGCTCCGTGGCTTCAGTGAAAGGGGTCAGTGCGCACCGACCCCTCTTGCTCTCCAGGCTTCAGGGATAGCTGCCCGAAGCCTCCGGAGTACAGCAGGAGCTCCCGCCGCTCTCCGGAGGCTTCGCGTTGCTTTCACTGAAGCCAGGAGAGCAAGAGGGGTCGGTGCGCACTGATCCCTCTCGCTCGCCTGGCTTCACTTCGCTGGAAAGGCACTGCACAGCTTTCCCTCTCTGCACAGCACCCCTTCAGCGAAGCGGGAGGAGAAGGGGCACTGAGCAGAGAGGGAGAGAATTTTTTTTTCTTGTTCTCCCCCTCTAAAACTAGGTGCGTCTTATGGTCGGGTGTGTCTTATAGAGCGAAAAATACGGTAATACAAATTACAAATACACCTATACTCCATTGGACGGACCTCCTCAATCTCCTGGCCTTTTACCCAGGACTCCATCCACCCTGACTCCATCCACCTGGTGCCCAAACATACTGGCAGAACACCCCCCCCCAAAAAAACCAAAAAAAACTCGCACCCTGGGAGGGATCCTGGGACCTGCTGGGATCCGTTACTCTAGATTTCCTTTCATGGAGCCCTTTCCTTTCATGTGACCAAGTCCATCGCTGACGATGGTTGACAAGAAGGATGTAGTCACACATTGGAAAACACTGCCCAATGGCACCAACAAGCGTGTGCGTTTGCCGCTATTTATTCTATTTATTATGTTTTCATACCGAGAGCCAGTGTGGCGTAGTGGTTTTCAGAGGCAGGGCTCAGCTCCAGAATACTTGAAGGAAGAAACGGTTCAGGTTTTCCCTGAGGAGACACTGTGTGTGTTTCTTTCCTCATGCATCCTGATATGTCATGGATTAAGAGCCACAGGTTTCCATATAATGTGGTGTTCCTTTTCAGATCGTCTTGATTCTCGGCGTCTAGAAATGCATCTCTCCCTAGCTTAATTTCCAGAAGCAGAGACATTGCAGGGTCCATGTCTACCTATCTGTCTAATTAAAGTCTCTATCCTCTCCCTGGTTAGGACCAGGGGGGCTGGGGTTCGAATCCCCACTCAGCCATAAAACTCACCTTGGGCCAGTCACACTCTTTCTCACAGCCTAACCTAATTCACAAGGTCGTTGTGAGGATATAAATCGAGAGGGGGGAGAAGTGCGTTCACCACCTTGTGTTCCTTGGAGAAAAGGGTTGGATATTATTTATACCCCGCCCTCCCTGGCCAGAGCCAGGCTCAGGGCTGCTAACACCAGTAAAATTACAGTAAAAACATAATTGGGGGGGGGGACAATTTAAAATACAGGTTAAAATGCAATTTAAAATGCAGCCTCATTTTAAAAGTAGCCCATAGAGCAAGACCATAAGGGGAGGGAAACATAAGGGTCAGACTGAGTCCAAACCAAAGGCCAGGCAGAACAGCTCTGTCTTGCAGGCCCTGTGGAAAGATGTCAAGTCCCACAGGGCTCTAGTCTCTTGTGACAGAGCGTTCCACCAAGTCGGGGCCAGTACTGAAAAGGCCCTGGCCCTAGTTGAGACCAATCTAACCACCTTGCGACTTGGGACCTCCAAAGTGTTGTCATTTGTGGACCTTAAGGCCCTCCGCGGGGCAGACCAGGAGAGGTGGTCCCGTAGGCACGTGGTTCCTAGGCCACCCATATGAATGTCATAATAAATTACAAGAATCCAAATCTGTGTGCTGACACTAACATACTGGGCCCAGGCTGAAGGCCACAGCTCTGCTGATGCAGTGGCAAATATAGAGATATATGCTGCCCAGGAGCTCAGAGCTCTGCATCGGAGTTGGTTAGCAGCTGCTTAACAAACCTCTCTCTGCATTTCAGAACACCCTGAGGCGCTTTCCTGCTTATTGCTGCAGCTGAGACGGGAGAAGTAAGTATCCAAAACGCTGTATGTCACAGTTGCCTCAAGTGCCCTTCGAGCGGAGGTGCCTGGCTTCAGGGCTGCATGGGAAGAAAAGGGTCTCTCAGGGAGATGGTTGGCGCCTGCCAAAATACAGGGGTGGCGAGGCAAGGGATGGAGAGAGAAAGAAATCAAGCAGGAGGAAGGCATCAGTCGGGGCTTTTAACACTTCCCATGTTTCTCCTATGGGACGCGGGTGGTGCTGTGGGTTAAACAACAGAGCCTAGGACTTGCCGATCAGAAGGTCGGCGGTTTGAATCCCCGCGACGGGGTGAGCTCCCGTTGCTCGGTCCCAGCTCCTGCCAACCTAGCAGTTTGAAAGCACGTCAAAGTACAAGTAGATAAATAGGTACCGCTCCAGCAGGAAGGTAAACAGCATTTCCGTGCACTGCTCTGGTTCACCAGAAGTGGCTTAGTCATGCTGGCCACATGACCCGGAAGCTGTACACTGGTTCCCTCGGCCAATAAAGCGAGATGAGCACCGCAACCCCAGAGTCGGCCGCGAATGGACCTAATGGTCAGGGGTCCCTTTACCTTTACCTATGTTTCTCCTGGGTGTGCTCCTAAGCAGGGGCAGGGAACCAAGGGCCACACACGGACCTCTACTCCTCTCCACCTGGCCCTCCTAAGGTTCTCCTTTGCAATTTCCAAGATTGTTTTCACCCGACTTGGTCTAAGGCAACTTCCTACATTCCCCCTGTCTCCTGATGCAACTTCTACCCATGATGGGAAGAGCTCTCTGAGCCTTCCAGCTTTTAATAAGCCCAAACTTTTGACACACGGCAGCTGAGGGTGGGAAATTAAAGCTATATTTCACAAACACACAGAGCAAATCGCTTGCCTTCCTCCTCTCGCCTCCCCGCTCTATGTAATCGCCCTTTAGGGCTGCGGACGGCATTGCAATGAGTTATGGACAGGGTTCGTGTGGCCATGGCAGCTGGGGAGCTATCAGAAGCCGAAAGGCAGAGTGCGTTCCCTCCCCACACCCGACTTGCAATTCCAAAATGTTAATTGGCGATCCAAGCGCCGGGGAAGGTGTGTTATCTCGTTGCTGGTTTGACCTGAGCTGGCTCCCAATTTCCTGCGCAGCTGCTCAGATTAAGGCAAGACATCGTCTGCCTGGACCCAGCACACCCGCCCGGAGGCAGCAGCAAACAGCGGTCGAGGGTGTCCGTGCCTTTTCCGACGGCCGGGACTGATAACTGCAGCCAGGGGCTTTGTTGGGTCTTCTGCATCCCCATATGCAGGCTCCAGTGCGGATATCGGAGAACTTCAGTTTCCTTCTGTTGCAAAAACACCGAGATTTAAAAGCCGGGGCAGCTAACCTTTTTATTTCACCGGGTCACGGTGGATGCGGCTGGTGTATGTGCCGGCACTCAGTCCCTCTCCTCAGACGATCCCTGCAAACAAGCTGCAGGTGGGGAGGTTATCGCTTCCCCCCCGCTCATCTAATGATAGATTTTTGCGGCAGCAAAGGGGCCGGATTGCATTTCCCTGAGGTGCACCGGGCCGGGCAGAAAGAGTTCTGAAGACCCCCAAGATGAGCAAGGAACTCGGTTGCTACTTAATTTAGCACTGGGGCCGCTCATAACTGAATTCGAGGTGGCAGGACAAAAGGTGACGATGGGGAGTTATGGGTTGTAGCCAGTGGTGGTCCTACTTGGAGTAGACTCGCTCCGTTAATTTCAGAGAGAGAGGGCATACCATGCAATACAGTGGTACCTCAGGTTACAGACTCTGCTAACCCAGAAATAATACCTCAGGTTAAGAATTTTGCTTCAGGATGAGAACAGAAATTACCCGGCAGCGGCACGGCAGCAGCGGGAGGCCCCATTAGTTAAAGTGGTGCTTCAGGTTAAGAACAGTTTCAGGTTAAGAACGGACCTCCGGAACGAATTAAGTACTTAACCCGAGGTACCACTGTACTATAAGCTCTGTCCATTCTGGATTTCTTGGAGCCCCCCAGCGTACGGTTGTTGGAAACAGGATGGTTTGTTTTGCTTTATTTTTGTCTGATCCAGTAGGGTTTTTTTAGTTGCAATCCCTTCTTCAGGCAGAGGCCGAGCATCCACCAGCGCCTTGCTTTTCCAGCTACTGCCTCTGTGACTTCTCTCCCGAAACTGGCTACTGTTTTGTGCTTCCTCCTCCCCGACTCAGGGAGGCTGCAATGTCCCAGCGTGACCTTTGCCAATGGCCCTGCAGAGAGCCCCTTAATTTCTATTCATAAGGGGCCTGGAAGGGAGCAGGCTGTTTCTCCTCTCCCTTCCTCTGACCTGCCACGCTGAGTGAACCCAGGAAAGGAAGGCAGCGCCCGGAGCCCAGCGCCTCCTGCTGCCTTGAGGCAAACTCAGGCAGCTTCCCAGCTGCGTGTTCAACAGCAGGGGCATGCTGGGGAAATCCGGCCTCCCTTTGAGGCAGGCTTTGGCTCCGTGGGATATTTTTAAGGGATTTGCGCTCAACTATGACAGCCAGAATACCTGTTGGCTGGCCGGGATCCAGGTCTTAATTCGGCTAAGGCTGCTGCCAGAGGCAGAAGTGGGCGGAGCTAACAACAACAACAACAACAATAATAATAATTTTTTATTTATATCCCGCTCTCCCCAGCCGAAGCCGGGCTCAGAGCAGCTAACAACAGTAAAATAATACAACATTCTAAAATCATTTCATTATACAATCAGTTCAAATAAACGTTATCTTTGTACAGTAGGCTGGTTTCTAAGCGGACGCCCCTGTCGGTCTGTCCAGACAAGCAAGAAACATGGATTAGAGTTGCAAGAACAGTAGAAGCCTCTGAGGGGGGCGGAGTCTGGTGAGGGGCGTGGCCTGCGGAGAACTCCCAGGGGCCAGGCAGAGAGGATTGGAGGGCCACATTCCGCTGCCAAGCCCGAGGCTCTCTTATTAAATCACGGCAATGGGTCTTCTCCCGCTCTCCTGGTTTCCTTGCCCCTTGGAAAAACAAACAAAAAGCAGGGATAACAATAAGCCATGCATTTTGCCGCAGGCCTAGCGAAGACATGGTGAAGATGGTTCTCAGCCGGCCATGCCACCCGGACGACCAGTTCACCACCAGCATCCTCCGGCACTGGTGCATCAAGCACGACGACCTCTTGGCTGAGCACATCAAGTCCCTGCTGATCAAGAACAACAGCCTTCCCCGAAAACGCCAAAGGTAAACATGGGCTGGGAAGGGAGGAGGAGGTTGCTTCAGCCCAGCAGGGAGCGGAAGGTAGATTGGGATCTACTTCCCGGTTGATCTCTGGGTGATTTTGCAGTAGGTCGGCCGGGGTTTTCCGACAGCAAGAACAAGGCTGTTCCCTCCACCTGGCTCAGGAGAGAGGGGCACTTCGACCCTCCAGGAGTTGCTGCGAACTGCAGCTCCCATCGGCGTCATTAAACTGTGGAACTCACCACCACAAGATGCAGCGACAGCCGGCAACCTCGTCGTAAACTTTATTGCACCATCCGAAAACATCAGCAATAGCAGGCCGCCAGCCTGCTATTTCAATCTGCTTTGAAAGCAGATTGGACTATCCTGAAATCGTATATTATGGCCCATGTCTTGTGCCCATTTAATCATTACCGGTTTTACTTCTTCATCTTTGGTTTCCCACTCCAAAAGAACGTTATATGCCTTTTTAAAAATAATTTTGTATTTTCTTCTATCACTTCCTTTTGGAATCTGGAAACCAAAGATAAGAAGCCTTTTTTATTATCCTCCTTAAAGATATCCTTTAATTGTCTATGATGCAGCCAGCTTTGAAGAGGTTCTTTTACTTCGTCATATTCTTTCAAAGTTAACTTTCCCTTTCTTTCAACCTGCAGCTCTCTATATGTTGGCCACTCTCCTTTGCCCCCCAATATTTTAAGTGATAGTGCTTCAGTAGGTGATAGCCACCAGGGTGTTTTTGGTTCTAGTAAATCTTTATATTTCTCCCATACTTTGAACAGGGACCTTATTATTAAACGGTTGTGGAATCCTTTTTGTACTTTTGCTTTTCCATACCAGAAGTAGGCATGCCATCTAAACCTTGGAGGAGGAGGAGGAGGAGGCCAACAGTGGCTACTAGCCACAATGGCTATGCTCTTGTCCCGCAGTCGGAGACAGATGTTCCAGCTGCTGGAAGCCACAGGAGGGGAGAACTGCCCTAATACTCAAGGGTTCTGCTTGAGGGCTTCCTACTGTAAGAACAGGAGTCTGGACTAGATGGGCCATTGGCCCTGATCCTGCAAGGCTCTTCTTGTGTTAGTTCCAGCAAACATGGGCAACCTCTGTTCAAGTTCTTGCTCTGCCTGCCTGCCTGTGTGGGGTATTTGGCTGCAGGCCTGCTGCAGCTGCAGGCAGAGGCCATCTGCTCAATGCACCTTGCACCTAGAAAAACAGTGTGCCAGGGAAAAGGCACACGTGTTTGAGAGGCTAGCTTTCTGCATGCAAGGAGTTTAAAACAAAATGGGAGGGGTGTTCAAAAAGCATCTCCACTGTTCAAAGGGATTTTGCTGCATGTCGGAACTACATATAATTTTATCCTCCATACAACACATGGGTAGAGGTTTCGTTGCAATACATATTTGCCTGTTTCTTGTGTTGCCCTTCTTTCCGAGGATAACAACAAAGGACCGTCCTGTTTTATCCTCACAATGGGCCTGCAAACTGAGTTAGCCTGAGAGAGGGCAACTGAACCAAGAACCACCCAGCGAACGTTTGTTGTTGAGTGGATCAAGAAAAGTATATCGGGCCTAATCGTCTGATGTCACTGTCATAAGGACTAGAACCTTGTCCCGTTTATCTTTTTTAAAAAATACTGAAAGCTGTAAACCTCAATCTGCGCATGCAAAGAGAGCATGTGGGCCGTGGGTGGGGCACCTAAAGGCGGCCACCATCTCCCTCTGTTGCCACCCCTTCCCAAAGGACAAAAATCACACCTCCTATCATGTTTCTCTTTTCATCGTCTTATCCCGAGAGAGAAGAGAGCCGCTCGCTTTGCTTCTCCTAATTGGACCCACTTCCTTGAGCCGCCTTCGCATCTGCATTGCAAACCCAGGGCAATTTATCTGGGAGATTTCCCTGCGGGGGTGGGGGTGGGGGTGGGCAGCCCAGCGGTGACTGAGGGGTCCTGTGCCAGGAACCCAAGCCCAATTAGAGCCAAGTGGAAATTTTTGCAGGGTGGGGAGGTTTGGAAGGATGCAGAGAGGAGGGCTCCGGCCTCTCTGGGCTACCTGGAGTCGATTTCACCTGTCTTGTGGAGGGGCCAAGGCAGATCTGATGCTCTCTGCTTGGCTCAAGGGCGGGAGGGGGTCATGTCCCCCCCCCCCAGGAACCTAGAGCTATCCCTCACCTCCACCATCTCCCTCTGCATCATAGGAGCAACGCTTTGGATCTCGTGTCTGTGCTCCCATGTAATGTCTGGAAAAGGAGGGCTCTTTCTTTTTGCTCATACAAAAGAGGACTCCGATCTCACTCTGCCTGCTCAGAGCCTGGCTACAGGTTGCGTCCTATGACAGATGCCAAAGGAGCCTGTGGTGGTGCAGTGCTTAAGTGCCAGACTAGGACCTGGGAGAGGCCCGGGTTCGAATCCCTGTTCAGCCATGAATTTCAGTGTTTGTGAGCCTGGGGTCAGTCGCTGCCTCTCAGCCTAGCCTTGCCGCACGGGGTTGTGAGGATAAGAAGAGTGGGGGGAGAACCGCAGGTGCAGCCTTGAGTTGGTAGCTGCCCTTGATCGTTGCCCCCACCAAGTCCTCTTTCAAAGCTATCCCAGCTGGTTGCTCCTTTCCCAGAGGAGCAAGTTCTGCAGTTTGCACGCCCCGTGAAGAAGTCTTTTCACCTGAGCCTTCCACGTCCAGCTTCATCAGATTCTCTCTCCTAGTGTTGTTGTTGTTTAGTCATTTAGTCGTCTCCGACTCTTGGTGACCCCCTGGACCAGAGCACGCCAGGCACTCCTGTCTTCCACTGCCTCCCGCAGTTTGGTCAGACTCATGCTGGTAGCTTCGAGAACACTGTCCAACCATCTCATCCTCTGTCGTCCCCTTCTCCTTGTGCCCTCCATCTTTCCCAACATCAGGGTCTTTTCCAGGGAGTCTTCTCTTCTCATGAGGTGGCCAAGGTATTGGAGCCTCAGCTTCAGGATCTGTCCTTCCAGTGAGCACTCAGGGCTGATTTCCCTAAGAATGGATAGGTTTGATCTTCTTGCAGTCCAGTGGGACTCTCAAGAGTCTTCTTCAGCACCATAATTCAAAAGCCTCAATTCGGTGATCAGCCTTCTTGATGGTCCAGCTCTCACTTCCATACATCACTACTGGGAAAACCATAGCTTTAACTATACGGACCTTAGTGTTAGGAGGGAGGAAAACCTTTTCCTCCACCGCTCAGAGCTAGAGCATCGCCTTTGCGTGGTCCCAGGCAGCTTCCTGGTTTCATGGCAAGACATTTCCCAAAGCAGGACACACACACACACACACACACACACACACACACACACACACACACAAACGGCATGTAGCCATTCATTCAGAGAACAAGGACATCCTTCTTAACATTCACAGAGCAAGGACGACATCTAGTGGAGTTCCTTCTCCAGCATCCGAGCATCAACGCTAAGCAACCGGACCGGAGCTTATTTTAAAAACGGATGGCGTCCCTTCCCCCAAACATAAGAAGCCAAAATAAGCAAGTGGAAAAACCACAGACAAGTTGGAAAGCAAATACTCGAAGGACGGCGGCTACTGTTCCTGCCCAGTTTTTTCCCTAGCTCCTAAGAATTGAATTGGAGGAACGCGGGTGGCGCTGTGGGTTAAACCACAGAGCCTAGGGCTTGCCGATCAGAAGGTCGGCGGTTCGAATCCCCGTGACGCGGTGAGCTCCCGTTGCTCGGTCCCTTTTCCTGCAAACCTAGCAGTTTGAAAGCACGTCAAAGTGCAAGCAGATAAATAGGTACCGCTCTGGCGGGAAGGTAAATGGCATTTGTGTGCACTGCTCTGGTTCGCCAGAAGTAGCTTAGTCATGCTGGCCACATGACCCGGAAGCTGTACGTCGGGTCCCTTGGCCAGTAAAGCGAGATGAGCGTCGCAACCCCAGAGTCGGCCACGACTGGACCTAATGGTCAGGGGTCCCTTTACCTTTAAGAATTGAAAGTGAGGAGAGCGCTGCTGCTGCTGTTGCTGCTCTCAGGCCCCGCTCGCATGCTTCCATTGCAGCCCCTCTGTGTCCGCTATGGGAACAGGCGGCTGGACTAGATGGGCCATCAAAGCGCTTCTTGCGTTCTTAACTCATGCCTTCATGAGGGCTAGATACTTGGTGCGTTCGTTGTAAGTTGTAGGAGGGGAAAGCAAGCAGGCACTCCCAGGGTTCTGAGTCTTTGCCGTTGTTTTCCATGCAAAACGTTAGAAGCCCGTTTCTAATGACCCTGCCTGCGTCCTCTCTCTTTCCCCCCTTCCTTTCTCTGGCTCTTTGCTTCCAGCTTGCGCAGTTCCAGCAGCAAACTCGCCCAGCTCACCTTGGAACAGATCCTGGAGCACCTAGATAACCTGCGCCTGAACCTCACCAACACCAAACAGAACTGTAAGTGCATGTTTTCCCTTTGGCGATGAGGCCTTAAAGCTCAGTGCCAGAGCCCTGCTCTGCCGGCGGAAAGTCCCCAGTGGCATCTGCAGGAAGGGTTTATAAAGACTCTCCCACAGAGAGCTGATGCTAGTCGATGTATACAAACTCGGCCCTCCAGTTGTTTTGGGACTACAGTTTCCATCATCCCTGACCACTGGTCCTGTTAGCTAGGGATGATGAGAGTTGTAGTCCCAAAACATCTGGAGGGCCGAGTTTGCCTATGCCTGATGTAGACAGCGCTCAGCTAGGTGGACCAAATGCCTGACTCCGTATAAGCCAGCTTCCTGTTTAAACCAGCACTCTTATTTAAGATCATGAGGACTAGACTCTTGTCTGAATTGTAAGTGCAGGACCGTAGCTGAGTTCAGGCAGAAAGTCCCAGGTTTGATTCCCTTTTTAAATATATCTATATATATACAGTGGTGCCCCGCAAGACGAACGCCTCGCAAGACGGAAAACCCGCTAGACGAAAGGGTTTTCCGTTTTGGAGGCGCTTCGCAAAACAAATTTCCCTATGGGGTTGCTTCGCAAGCCGAAAATGTCTTGCGAGTTCCCGCGGGGTTTTTTCGCTTTTTTCGCCCTTTTCCTAAGCCGCTAAGCCGCTTATCAGCTGATCCGCTGATAAGCCGCTTCTCAGCTGATCGCTAAAAGCCGCTAGACCGCTAATAGCGCTAATCCGCTAAGCCGTCAATGGGCTTGCTTCGCAAGACGAAAAAACCGCTAGACGAAGAGAATCGCGGAACGGATTCTTTTCGTCTTGCGAGGCACCACTGTATATATATTTATGCTTTTCAGGTTTATACATTTCATTAATTTTGCAATCATTTTAACATTTCAAAACTTGACTTCCTTCCCCCTCTTTCTACAGTTCCTTAAATTTATTTTTAATATCTTCTGCATATCACATGCATTAAGTAGAATAGAAACATTGCCACCCGACCCCGACTCCGCCCCCCATGCCCCCCACCTCTTTCCCCCTTTTCTTTCTAAGGTAACACTAATGTCTCAACAGATGAAACGGATCTGTAGAAAATGTAACTTGAAAAAAGAGACATTGCACATACTTTTGTAAACCAAGAAATCTTTAATATATATTTATATCTATCTTCTGTATATCCAAATTAACTTAATATGCTCATTTATTCATCTACTTTAAATATATACTCTTATAAAACTGCAGGTTACTACAGTAATCCTACCAATGTTCATACCTGTTTACAATTTATCTGTAAATATTCCATAACCCATTTCCATTCTTTTATAATAAAAAAAGTTTATTATTTTGATTTCTTATTCTTCTGCTAAGTTTTGCCATTTCTGCATATTCCATAAGTTTTTGTATCCATTCTTCCTTTGCTGGGACTTCTGCCATACATGAATAAGCTTCTATACAGTTTAGGTAGTTCTCATAATTCCCAGAATAAGCTGTGTTTTTTTTAAAACAAACATTATTTTTTTAAAAAAGAATTTCATTGAAGGTTTTTAACACATGGAGCACTAAAATCCAAACACATTTATAAAAAGCAGTAAATCAAAAAAGAAGAAAAAAGAAAAATGTAGAATACTCATTATCCTTACCAAACACAATTGTATAAAAAAGAGAAAGAAAGAACAGAGAAGAAATAATTGGGGGAGGGGGAACCCTTTATCACATTTATATCATATGAATATGATACATATGAATAGGATATATAGAATGAATTGATTTTAGAATGTTGCGTTACTTTTATTGTTGTTAGCCACTCTGAGCCCGGCTTCAGCTGGGGAGGGCGGGATATAAATAAAAATTTATTATTATTATTATTATTATTATTATTATTAAATAAAAAAGAAGGGAAAATAGCTAAAAAGAAAGAGAGTTTCTATTCCTGATGGCATTTCCAGTTAGGGCTGGGAGAGACTTCCCATCTGAAACCTCGCAGAGCCGCTGCCCATTAAGTGTAGACAAGAATTCCGGTCCAGGAGTCCTGACTTGGCAGAGGGCAGATTGCCTGGGCTCTTACGCATGCAAGTGACTTGGTGTTAAACCCCCCCCCATCTATGCCGTTCATCCTGCAGTCCTCTCAGATGTGCATGTTCCAAGGATGTGACGCCGCCATGCTTTCTTGAAATTTCATTTCACTGACTTCCTGCTGCTCTTTCCTTCCGATTCCCCGGCAGTTTTCAACCAGACCCCAATCCTGCAGGCCCTCCAGCACGTCCAGGCCAGCTGCGACGAAGCCCACAAGATGAAGTGAGTGCCTGTCTCTTGTGCTTTGCGTTTGTGGGAGGAGTGGGCGAAGGCTTTCCTTGGTACTGTATGGGGCTCAGAAAAAAAGAGGGTGCCCTTTAGAAGAAGACTGGAAGAAATTTAAAGACTATTTACAGAAATATTGTAAAATTAAGGAATGTTAGAAGGATGCTGGAATGAAGTTATGTGGCTTTAGCAGTAATGTTATAAAGGAGTATTTAAAGATGCATTGTTAACAGGTGAGAAGGTAAAGTTATAATATATTAAGATAAGCCATTAGGATAAAAGCAAAAATGGAAAGGATTTGCTGAAATAATTAATTGAACTAGAATACAAAAAAGGGAGGTGTGAGGAGGTCAGGGAAACAAGTAAATGAAAGTTAAGATATGGAAAGGTTGATTTGTTTTTAATTGTTTTTTATCTCTTTGTGTTTTGTATTTTTCTCTTCTTTCTCTTTTCTTTTTTATTATTGTAACTTTTTTGAAATCTTAATAAATATTATTTAAAAAAGAAAAGAAAAGAAAAAAGAGGTTGCCCTCCTTTCCAAAGGAGAGCGAGTGAGCAGGAGAGAGATGGAGAAGGAAGTCTCTCCCTGCAGACTGAGCCGAGCCGAGGTTTGCTTGTAGGGCAGGAAGGGAAGGGTGTAGAACTTGCTTCTCTCCCCCAAAAGGAGGGGCAGCATGTGGGGCGGCATCGTTCCACAATCCCTGAGCCCTGCTGCTGCTGCTGCTGCTGTTTCACTCTCCAAGCAAGCCAGCAAGCCAGAAAAAGGAGCAAGTAATCTTTCACTTACAGGGACGCGGGTGGCGCTGTGGTCTAAACCACAGAGCCTAGGACTTGCCAATCAGAAGGTCAGCGGTTTCCGATTCCCGCGACGGGGTGAGTTCCCGTTGCTCGGTCCCTGCTCCTGCCAACCTTGCAGTTCGAAAGCACATCAAAGTGCAAGTAGATAAATAGGTACCACTCCGGCGGGAAGGTAAACGGTGTTTCCGTGCGCTGCTCTGGTTCACCAGAAGCGGCTTAGCCATGCTGGCCACATGACCCGGAAGCTGTACGCCGGCTCCCTCGGCCAATAAAGGCAGGACTTGGGGGCAAAGTCCTGGGCTTCACCTCCTGCCAACCTAGCAGTTCGAAAACATGTCAAAGTGCAAGTAGATAAATAGGTACCACTCTGGCGGGAAGGTAAATGACGTTTCCGTGCGCTGCTCTGGTTCTCTAGAAGTGGCTTAGTGATGCTGGCCACATGACCCGGAAGCTGTACGCCGGCTCCCTCGGCCAATAAAGCGAGATGAGCGCTGCAACCCCAGAGTCAGCCACGACCAGACCTAACGGTCAGGGGTCCCTTTACCTTTACCTTAATCTTTCACTTATGTATTTTTATTTTGTAAAATCTATTCACCGCTTCTTTGTTGTTGTTTTTTAAAAAACCAACAACCTCAAAGCAGTTTCCCCAAAGAACGACACAACGAAATTAATAGCAAAAGCAGAAGATGTTCAAAGAAATACTAATTAAAACCAACGATAGGCTTAAAAACCAGATTAAAACACGGGTCAACGTTCTGCCCGTCGGGACAGACTTGCCTGTACAAAAAAATATGTTTTTAGCAAGTGCAGAAAAGCAATGGCAGCACCAGTCAATCGGCAGGGAGTTCCAAAGTGTGGGTGCCACCTTGCTAAAGGGTTAATGGCTTACCAATGTGGAATGAGGATTATGTGGCACCTGGGATGGTGCCAGTTCTGTAGTCAAGTTGACTTAAAGGCTGCCTTGCACATAGACAGGCCCCCAAATTGTTAAGCAAATACAGTGGTACCTCTGGTTGCGAACGAGATCTGTTCCAGAGCCCCGTTTGCAACCTGAGCAGAACGCAACCCGCGTCTGCGCAGGTCGCGATTCGCTGCTTCTGCGCATGTGCGTGACATCATTTTGAGCATCTGCGCATGTGCAAGTGGTGAAACCCGGAAGTAACCTGTTCCGTTACTTCCGGGTCGCTGCAGGACTCAACCTGAAAAGATTTAACCTGAAGCAAACGTAACAAGAGGTATGACAGTATAAGGTAAAGGTAAAGGGACCCCTGACCATTAGGTCCAGTCGTGACCGACTCTGGGGTTGCGGCGCTCATCTCGCTTTACTGGCTGAGAGAGCCGGCGTACAGCTTCCGGGTCATGTGGCCAGCAGGAATAAGCCGCTTCTGGCGAACCAGAGCAGCACACGGAAATGCCATTTACCTTCCCGCCAGAGTGGTACCTATTTATCTACTTGCACTTTGACGTGCTTTCGAACTGCTAGGCGCCATGGCAGGAGCAGGGACCGAGCAATGGGAGCTCACCGCGTTGCGGGGATTCAAACTGCCGACCTTCTGATTGGCAAGTCCTAGGCTCTGTGGTTTAACCCACAGCGCCACCCGCGTCCCTCTGTATACTGTATATGTATATGACTGTATACGAACAGCAAATTGACAACCGGTGTGGATCTCTGAGCTGAGGTGCTGAAGGCCTTTCATCCTCCTGCAGCGTTCTCGCTGCAGCTTCCGGGTCGAGGTCAAGGGAGACCCCGGCATTCCCTGACCTGCCGCCACCCCCAAACCTGAAAATGCTCTTGGGTGCAGAGCTTCTTGCACAGCCCGTGGACCCACCCTGTGCCATCTCCCCTCCCCAGGTTCAGCGACCTCTTCTCCCTGGCCGAAGAGTACGAGGACTCCTCCAGCAAGCCTCCAAAGAGCCGCCGGAAAGCCACCGTCTCCAGCCCCCGCAGCCGGAAGAATGCGGCGCAGCCCGCCAACAACGAGGAGGAGTCTGCCTCCAGCAGCGCCTCGGTGAGCGGAGCCTTTGCGGCAGGGGCTGGGTTACGTGGGTACACGGGATGCTTTGTTGCTGCATGGTGCCCTGATGCGGCGATGTATATATTGTGGTGTGCAAATGCTTTTCATAAATAAACATAACAGCAGTGGGGAACCTCCAGTCCCCAAATGCGGCCCCCAACCTCTCTGTTCCGGCCCTTGGGACTTTCCCGTCACCATCCCCGAGCGCTCTTGCCTGGCTGGAATGTGCCCTTGGCCTGTGATCATGCCAGTTATTGCATGGAGAAAGCAGTCTCTATGTATAGAAGCCCCTTGACTTTTCCGTGGCTGGAATGCAGATCCAGGATAATTGTATTAAAGCAGTGGAAAGGCTGTTTGCCTCTGAGGGAATGTGAGACTCAGGCTGAAAAGAGTTCTTTTTCCCACCCCCCTGAAACAAAACTTTCTTTCTTTCTTTCTTTCTTTCTTTCTTTCTTTCTTTCTTTCTTTCTTTCTTTCTTTCTTCTCTCTCTTTCTTTCTTCTCTCTCTCTCTTTCATATTTATTGATTTTCACAAGTTTTACAAATTTACTTACACTTCAATCTCTGTTTTCTCTCAAATTTTGGCTTCCCACCCTTATTTTCATAATGTTTTTATTCCTATCTTGTACCTACTGCTTTCTATGACATACTTCAATACAATTATCCTCTATCTCACCTATCCTTGTTTTCGTCCCCCTGCTCATAATTCAAACCTTGGCCGCGTTTTCATTTGACTCGTAACAGTTCTTCAAATATTCTGAAAAGGGTCTCCACTCTTCCACGAACAGTTCGCCTCTTTTATCTCTCGTCCATTTCACCATTTCTGTCCATGCTGTCCATTTCACCATTTCTGCATAGACCGTTAACTTTTGAAGCCGTTCCTCCTCGACTGGTACTGCTCTTCCTTTCCATTTCTGCGCTTAGAGGATTCTGGCTGTTGTTGCATCTATAAATATTTTAACCATCTTTTTCGGGACCTTCATCCCTATTATCCTGAAGAGAAAAGCTTCAGGACTTTCAGGAATAACCAATTTGAACATTCATAATGAATCATTCCCCCAGAGCCTTTAGCTTTCTTACATGTCCACCATATTTGGGGGAAAGAAAAAAAAAACAGACCCTTTGGTAGGTAGGTAAGTAGGTATGTAGGTAGATGATAGATAGATAGATAGATGATAGATAATTTATTACGGTCGGAGACCAGCTTATAAAACACACTTGGGGGTACAATCCCAGAAGGAAAGCAAACATTTAAAACAATGTACAACAATAAATTTAAAATTTAAAAATGCGATATGTTTACGCTTCCAACAATTACTTGACACATCCTTGTGCACTTTAATCAGATCGTTTGGTGTTTAACATTCTACTTACATATCATTGAAACAAAGCTTTCTTTGCTCTTAGGAGGAGGAAGACACAAAACCCAAACCCACCAAGCGGAAGAGGAAAGGCTCCTCAGCTGTTGGCTCGGACAGTGACTGAGGGGGGCGGGCAAGACCGCCGTGTCGCTAGCGGCTCCCAGGGTGACCGCAGGCAGCGGCAGAGAGCGGATCTGGAGCGGCCGGCCGGAGTCACCATCGGCAGCGAGGACAATGCTCACTAAAGAGGGGCGCCGGCGGGACTTGGGACGCCTGGGCGCCCCCTCCCCCCCACCTTGGCACCGTTACAGCCTCTGCCCCGCTCCCCGTGCCTGCGAGACACTCTCTGCCCCCCGGCGTCACCACCCATCCTCGCCTGCCCGCCTTTTGTACGGTGGCCGCGGGCAGAGGGGACGACGCGGGTGGTTTTCCTCAGGCCTGTCCTTGGCGGTGCGGGGGCCACTTCATTCCGCAGGCAGCGGCGCCAGAGAGGAGGGTCCCCTCTTCTCTCCGAAATGTAAATAAATGGTGTGAACCGGCGTTACTCCCGTCAGTGCTGCTTCCGGTGGGGAGAACCGGGAGTGGGGCTGGGCTTGGGGGGCTGGAAATGTGAGGAGGGGCAAGGGGGGGTTATCTCGGAGCCGGGCCAGGCTTTTCCTGGCATCGTTCCCCCCCCAAAGCGCCTGGGGCCCTTCCTTACCACCCAACCCCAAGCTTGTCGTGTGTGTGCCCTTCCACCTCCAGAGAGAGAGAAAAAAAGAAAGGCCATTTTCTCCACACAGAGAACATTCCGGTTAACCACCCCAAAGCCTCAAACACTCCCCCCACCCCACATCCCGGGGAGGTTGGGGGGGGCAAGGAGGCTTTCCTTTCTGCGGCCTCCCTGCCCTTCCGCGTACGACGGCCAGAGAAGCCTCGCTGCCCCGTTCCTGCCTCAAAACGACACACCCCCCCCAGCCATACAAAGAAATGACTGCTAGGCTGTCGGCATGAAGGAAGGCCCCCCCCCCCCCGGCCCTGCCCCACATCCTCCCAGCCAGCTTTTTGAGAAGCGGCCCCCCTCCTTCCTGAGAACCCCCTCTCACAGGGTTGGGGGGGCGGGAAGGAGTGGTAGTGGTGGGAGCAACCGACTCAGCGACAGGCGAGCGAGATGAGATGGTAGTTATATTTTTAATTCCCCGCCTACCCACTGAGAGATTATCATTTTTAAGTGGTTTTTAAAAGAGACAATAAAAACTGTCAACATGTTTTTTGTACAAGTTCACCTGTTTTTGACTCGTGTTTGTGTGCTGCGCTGCAGGGGTGGGGGGTTGCGGTCTTTGGGCAGGGGCTATCTTAAGTCCTTTTACTGTTTCCAGAGCTGGGTCCCTTTCCCCACATCCAATCGTCACGGAAGAGGGGGGGGGGTTATTTGGCCGTCCGGAAGGTGTCTGACTGGTAGGGGGTCGCCCAAGGTTTCAGGCAAAAGTTTCTCCGACCAGAAGTGGATTGAACCCAGCTCAACTCTACCTCTTTGCTCTGTAAAGGTAAAGGTAAAGGTAAAGGGACGCCTGACCATTAGGTCCAGTCGTGGCCGACTCTGGGGTTGCAGCGCTCATCTCGCTTTATTGGCCGAGGGAGCCGGCGTACAGCTTCCGGGTCATGTGGCCAGCATGACTAAGTCGCTTCTGGCAAACCAGAGCAGTGCACAGAAACGCTGTTTAGCTTCCCGCCGGAGCGGTACCTATTTATCTACTTGCACTTTGAGGTGCTTTTGAACTGCTAGGTTGGCAGGAGCTGGGACCAAGCAACAGGAGCTCACCCCGTCGCGGGGATTCAAACCACCGACCTTCTGATCGGCAAGTCCTAGGCTCTGTGGTTTAATCCACAGCACCACCCACGTCCCTTCTTTGCTCTGTACCTTCCCCTTAAAAACAAAACAAGGACCCAGTCCTCATGGTTCTGATTTAAATCGGGGCATGGGAAGTTGGGCAAGTCAGGCCATTGGCCAATCTAGCCCATTACTGTCTGCACAGGCTGGCAGTGGCTCTCTGGGGTTTTTAGACCTGCTTTCCACCACACCCCCAGCCTTGGAGTTGCATGGGATCAAACCGCGGTACCTCCTACGTGCCGTGTGGGAAAATGCTGGAGCGACAGAACTTCTTGTTCGCTTTGCACACCCTCCGACGAGCTCTCGGGTTTGTATCGCCTTACATTCCTGAGGTTTTGGCCCAGAGCGGTTTCTTCGGAGCTGGCTCGGATTCAAGGCCCGAGTCGTAAATAAGGCAGGGAGCTTGCCCGCCTACCACATCGCTTCGCAGCTCCCAGCCACAACGGCTGCGTTCCAGCTCTGCCGTTGGAAGCAGTGATATGCCTCCGAATATCAGTCGCTGGGACTCGCAAGCGGGTGAAGCGTCGCTCTTGTGCCTGGGTCCCGATAATGGGCTTCCGATTGGCGTATCCGTTTGACCACTTGCGGGAGAAGGGTGCTGAGCTAAGGTGGGCCATTGCTCCGATCCAGCAGTCGGGCTCTTCTGATGCTCTTAGAAACACAGAATCGTAGAATTGGAAGCAACCCCAAAGCTCATCTAGTCCAGCCCCCTGCACTGCAGGAATCTCATCTCAAGTATCCGTGATGGATGGCCTTGAAAACCTCCAAGGGGAAAAGAGTTCACAACCTCCCAAGGGAGTCCATTCTGGTGTTGGACAGCTGTTACGATCAGAAAGCTTTTCCTGATGTGTTCCTTATGGAACCTCCAGCTCCAGAGATAGTCTATCTAAGATTCCTAGGTCCTTAGCAGCATTTGGCCACTGTGAGAGAGCAGAATGCTGGGCTAGGCAAGCCATTGACCTGATCCTGTAGCTGTGCTCTTCCGATCCTCTTATAGAACCGCCAGCTCCAGGGGCAGTCTATCTACATTCCTAGGTTCTTAGGGGCAGGATGCTGGCCTCTTTGGCCAGCCTGGCTCAACCTGCGTTCTTAAATCGGTTGCAGCGCCTAATAATAATAATAATAATAATAATAATAATAATAATAAATTGTATTTATATCCCGCCCTCCCCAGCCGAAGCCGGGCTCAGGGCGGCTAACAACAATAAAATAGTACAACATTCTAAAATCATTTCATTATAAAATTAATTCAACTCAAAATGATGGCAACCATTAGGCTAGAGTTCTGTAAGGATTGCCAAAGGAGGGGGTCAGGCTGTGCCCTAGCCAAAGGCCTGGTGGAACAGCTCTGTCTTGCAGGCCCTGCAGAAGGATTTCAAGTCCCGCAGGGCCCTAGTCTCTTGTGACAGAGCGTTCCACCAGATCGGGGCCACAGCCGAAAAAGCCCTGGCTCTGGTCGAGGCCAGCCTAACCTCTCTGTGGCCTGGGACCTTCAGGATGTTTTTGTTTGAAGACCGTAAGTTCCTCTGTGGGACATACCAGGAGAGGTGGTCCCGTAGGTACGAGGGTCCTAAGCTGCATACGGCTTTAAAGGTTAAAACCAGCACCTTAAACCTGATCCTGTACCCTACCGGGAGCCAGTGCAGCTGGTATAGCACCGGGTGAATGTGATCTCGCAGAACCTAGAAGATTCTTCTTGTATCTTTTGCTCTAAGTTCCAGCTTTACGGCCGAGGGGGGAAAGCTTCACACTTTCCGCAGCTTTCCAGTTTCCCAGCGAGTTCTGGCTTGCGCCAAGCAAGTCATTTGTACCAAAAGTTCAAGGAATGTCTCCCTGCTGGAAACACCTAAGGAGGCGGCAGGGGAAGGGCGGAAATGTGGGTATTTCTGTTGCGGTTCCTGCTATCCATTCCTCAAAACATCTGCAACTCATAGTGATGGAGGAAACTTTGCCCAGAGGCGGCGGGGAACCGAAAAAACTCCCCCAAACTGCCTTTAAGTAGGGGAAAGGTTAGGGCTGGTTGTTTTCTTCGCGCTGCTGGCAGGTCAGTGGGGAAGCGCCGCTGAGCATCTCCTTCGCGTGGAGAAGGTCCTGGGTTCGATTTCCGACGTCTCCGGGTAGGACTGGGAGAGACTTCGGCCTGAAAACATGGAGACAGTGCCATTTCGTAGACAACACTGAGCTAAGCTGGACTAAGCGCCTGGTTTGGTATAAGGCAGATTCCTCTATTCCTTTTTAAATTGGCCCTTTATCCAGAAATGCGAGAGCCTCGTTGTATCTTTAGGAATGGGCCAAAACTCAGAGGCAGAAGGTTCCAGGTTCAAGCTGCAGATAGGGCTAGGAAGTGACCCCTGCCTGGAACCCCGAAGACCCATTGTCCATTATTCAGAACAACATGAGGACTAGAACCTTACATTCTTTTTCAAGGGAAGGGTCTTGAACCCCTGCTTTGCATGCAGAAGGCCTCGCGTTCAATTCCTGGCATCTGCAGGTAGGCTGTGAGACAGGTTACCTGTCTAAAACTCTGGAGAGCTGTTTGCAGTTAATCTCTATCAGGAAGCTCCTTTTCTTCCTGTTTTAAGTCAACCCCGAGGGCTAGAATCTCAATTTTCTTTCTAGGGCACAGGCCAAACAAGACCCAGTGGCAGAACATGTACTTTCTACACAAATAGGCCTAAATTTAATCCCCAGCATCTTCAGGTAGGGGCAAGAAAAGCTCGTTTCTTTTTTTTTTTTTCTCTTTATGGGGAGAGAGCTGGTTTATTCCGACTTTTGCAAACCGTAGAGAATTTATGCTTTTGAATTCTGGTGCTGGAGGAGACTCTTGAGAGTCCCATGGACTGCAAGAAGATCAACCCTCTCCATTCTTAGGGAAATCAGCCCTGAGTGCTCACTGGAAGGACAGATCCTGTAGCTGAGGCTCCAATACTTTGGCCACCTCATGAGAAGAGAAGACTCCCTGGAAAAGACCCTGATGTTGGGAAAGATGGAGGGCCCAAGGAGAAGGGGACGACAGAGGACGAGATGGTGGGACAGTGTTCTCGAAGCTACCAGCATGAGTTTGACCAAACTGCGGGAGGCAGTGGAAGACAGGAGTGCCTGGCGTACTCTGGTCCATGGGGTCACAAAGAGTCGGACACGACTAAACGACTAAACAACAACAACATCCATTGTATTGAATTGTAGATTTCAACAGAAGCAGCTCATAAAGTTCAACGAAAAAAGTAGAAGACCCAGTGGATCAGTTCATTCTCTAATCAGTTCATGCATAGGGTCCATATATGTGGAAGTGTCTATTCCACCTGTCTGTTCATAGTGTCCAACATTCCACACGAAAGGTTGTTGCAGTTCCACATAATCCTTTCACAGAGTCTAAGACAAGGATTTTCGGAATATTAGCCATGTTTCACCGTCCTGGGCTTCATCAGTAGTACAAACTCATACGAGCTCACAGGACAGTGGATCTTATGGCACAGTAGTAGCTGCTGTCAGGAGAAAACCGTACACAAATCCAGGGTGGAGTCCCTAAGACTGTTGAGCGGCGTCTTGTACAGCTCCTTTCGGCAACTCCTGCAGCCAAGCTGGTGCCCAAATGTCTTGCTCTGCTTTCCTTTGGTCCACATCCGCGAGGCTTGTCGTTTGGTCAGCCCAGGACCTCCAGACACACTGCCCAGGCTTGTGCCTCGGGGCAGTCACTCTCGTGCTGCTAAAGCAGCAAAAACAACGCAGGAGGCAGCAGTTCTGAGCTACTGGTCTCTGCAGCCACAGCAGGCCAAGATTCTCCAGTGGTTAGACTTCACCCCTGGAGGTGCACTCCATTGTCTCTCGAGACAGACAGATGCCAACAATTATTCACGAGGACTGCAATCTTGCTGGATCTTTTAAGCAAAGGCTCATAGCACCAGAGTCTCCGTGTGACTCAGTATATAAAAGAGGCGAACTTCTATATGTTGTTCAAGCAGTCTGGGCAAATAGCTATAGGTTTCTGTAACGCCCTGGCACTACTTTCCATAACCCAGTGCCCTCCATAGGTCTTGGAATGTTCTCCCTGTTGGCGCCAGCCAGTGCTGCTAATGGCCAGGAATTACGGGAGCTGTAGCACCAAACATCTGGAAACATATGGGGAAGGGTGCCCTAGATCTCTCTGGCGTGCACCCTCCCTCCCTTCTTTAAAATAAATTGCCACTTGAGAGTTTTTACAGGGCTGCCCTCAGGAACGAATGTTGACATATGCCTCTCCACATGTCTAGCTTGGAAACCCGAGGCTTAATTCCACCTTAAACCCAGAGTTGCATTGTTCTGCCTGGAGCCACAAGGTAGCACCCAATTTCTCTCTCCTCCCACAGATATTGGGTCCCGTCGGCCTACCTTGCAGGCTCGTTGTAAGACTTGCTGAACTGATGCACAGAAGTGGTTTGAATTCTCCAAAGCCAGGGGATGGGGGAATATTGCGGCCCTCCAGATGTTGCTAGGTTTTTTAAAAAAATAAATTTATATCCAACCCCCTCCTCCCAAAGGAGCCCATTCCTGACCACTAGGCGTGCTGCCTAGGAGCTGCTGTCTATCACTACCCGGAGGAGTCCCCTGTCCCTCCTCTAAAACATTAGCTATAAATGTCAAGTGGCTTTGAGGAGAGAAGAGGAGGCCTGTTCTTCAAAGGTCCACCTAGTCCATTCTACTTCCAACTCAACATGGAAGTCACACCGTTGGTCCATCTATTTTTTTTATATACATTTTTATTAATTTTAACATACAAATTATAAAACGTACCACACAAATTATTACAAATACACTCTTTTTGGACTTCCATCAGCACCTCCGATGATCTTCCGTCCTAACCTCTTTTTATGCATTACTTAATTTTATATTGTCTTTACCTCCCTTAACTTATCATCTCCCCTTTTCCATTTTTACAGTATTTCCAACAATACTCCTCACAGAACTTCTTGCAAACCTACAAACGTCATCTGATCATCACAAATACTTTTCATCTAGTTCGTAAATTTACTCCAGTCTTTGGTAAAATTCTGGTCCCACCGGTTTCGAATCCTTCCTGTTAATTTGTCTAACTCTGCATAGTCTGCATAGTCCACACCATTGGTCCATCGAGCTCAGTATTGTCTACACGGACTGGCAGCAGCTCTCTGAGATTTCAGATGGGGTCTCTCCCAACCCTACTGGGAGATGCTGGCATTGAACCTGAAACCTTCTGCATGGAAGGCGGATGCCCTACCAATGAGTGACAGCCCTTCCTCTAAAGAGCAAATTCCAGGGTCTCATGGTTGTTATGAAAGCTGCTTTAAATGGGAGCCTAAAGAATTTGCATTTTGGTCCATTTAAGCTCAGTATTGCCGACACAACCTTGCCAACAAAGGTCCGTATAGTTAAAGCTCTGGTTTTCCCAGTAGTGATGTATGGAAGTGAGAGCTGGACCATCAAGAAGGCTGATCACCGAAGAATTGATGCTTTTGAATTCTGGTGCTGGAGGAGACTCTTGAGAGTCCCATGGACTGCAAGAAGATCAAACCTCTCCATTCTGAAGGAAATCAGCCCTGAGTGCTCACTGGAAGGACAGATCCTGAAGCTGAGGCTCCAATATTTGGCCATCTCATGAGATGAGAAGACTCCCTGGAAAAGAGCCTGATGTTGGGAAAGATGGAGGGCACAAGGAGAAGGGGACGACAGAGGATGAGATGGTTGGACAGTGTTCTCGAAGCTACCAGCATGAAACTGTGGGAGGCAGTGAAAGACAGAATTGCCTGGCGTGCAATTGCCTGGCGTGGGGTCTCTCAGTCAAACCTGGAGCTTAAGCCTGCGACCTTCAGCATCGTGGGCAGAGATGCTCTTCCGTTGAGCTAGAAAGCTCACCAGTAGTAAGTGAAGGCACCCCTGCTCCCCTCTGATCCGTGAAGGTAGACTGCCCCTGAGGCGAGAGGCTCCATTTAGCCCTCATTTAGCCCAACTGGCGCTAGACGGACCTCCATGAAACCTATCCGACCCGTGTGCTTGATGGTCTCTGGCGGATGATGCTCCGCGGCCAAAAACCGACGGATCCCACCACAAGACCGGGCAGCTTGTGGCATGGAAAGCTCTCCTCGGCCGTGCGCCTTGCCCACTGACTTGCGCGCGCGCGCGAGGGTCCTCGAGAGGCTCGGATCAGCCCTCCCAAAGGAGCCCCGACGGCCAGCCCTCCCGGCTCGCCTTCCCCAGCAGCCCCTGCTATGGAGAGGCTCCTTTCTTCCCCGCGCCCGGACGCCTTCCAGCTCCGCCTGGCCTGCTTCCTGGCTCTCTCCTCGGGCTGCTTCCACCTCCGGCCGCCGAGGGCGCCTGGTGAGGGGCGGCGGGCGCCCCTCCTTCCCTGGGCCTCGCAGCGGAGGCGGGGCGGGCGGCAGAGGCTCCTTCGGCGGTCCGCCCTGGCCCGCCTCCTCCTCCTCCCTCCTCCCGCCGCTCTCCCTCTTCTAGCTCCAGCCAGCGCAGCCGCCGCGCCGTCCTCCCCGTCGTCTCCATCCTCCTCCGGCGCGCCACGATGTGGCTCACCTCGGCGCTGGCGCTGGCCGCCGCCGGCTTGCTGGGGCTGCTGCTGGCCGCGCTGCCCGGCCGTCTGCGGCCGCTCGCCTTGGCCGACTTGGCCTTCCTGGGGCGCGCCTGGCGCTGCCGCCGACGGCTCCTGCACGGCAAGGCGGGCGCGCTCAGCCTGGCGCAGCGCTTCGGGCGCCTGTGCCGAGCGCGGCCCCAGCGCGTCTTCCTGCGCTTCGAGGAGCGCAGCTTCACCTACGGCCAAGCCGAGCGCCACAGCAACCGCCTGGCCAACGCGCTGCTCCGCTTGCCCGACGGGCAGCCGCCGCTCCTGCCCGGCCAGACGGTGGCGCTCTTGGTGGGCAACGAACCCCCCTTCATCTGGGCCTGGATCGGCTTGGCCAAGCTGGGCGTCGTGCCGGCTTTCCTGGGCACCGCGCTCCGCCGAGGGGCGCTGCTCCACTGCGTGCGCACTTGCGGCGCCAGGGCGGTCCTGGTGGCGCACGGTGAGTTGGATACCCCCCCCCCCACTCCCCACCCCGTCGCGGTTTGTTCTTTCGGGTCTGTAAAAGGGACTCGGGGGGGTCTGCAGAGGCTGAGATCCAAGGCTCGCGTTACTTGGGAGTAAACCCCTATTAGGGAAGGGAGGGAGGGCTAAGCACTCTCTTCCCAAATCAGACCGCCGCTCCGTGGGACCGTAGGAAGCTGCCTTAGACCGAATCAGACCCATTGTGGTCCATCTAGCTCAGTACTGTAGGCACGGACTGGCAGCAGCTTTCAGGCTGTCGTCTCAAGGGGTTCAAAGGGAGGGAGTGACTCCCTTAGGGAGAAAGTTTGGGGTGTTTGGGTCTTCCCATTGAATTGTAGAGTTGGAAGGGACCCCCGAGGGTTTCCCAAACTTTGGGTCCCCGGCTGTTGCTGGACTACAACTCCCATCATCCCTAGCTAGCAGGATCCGAGGATGGGAATTGTAGTCCAAAAACACCTGGGGACCCAAATTTGGGAAAGCCTGATCTAGTGCAACCCCCTGCAATGCAGAAATGCCAACGCAGCGTCCCCATCCAATTGGAACCCGTACCAGACCCTGCTTAGCTTTGCAAATGCGCGAGTGGTTTTATCGCTGCACCGCGGTGGAAGTTTATGCAGTTATGCACTGCATGGAGAGAACAAATAGAGGAAAAGGCTTTGTTCCTCTTTCCTAGTACTAGAACTCTCGGGCGTCCAACGAAGCCAAACGCTGGAAGTTTCAGGGCAGATAAACGGAAGTCCTCTTTCAAGCAGCGCAGGGTTGAACTATGGAACTCCCTGCCACAGGAGGCAGTGATGGCCATGAACTTGGACGGCTTTAAAAGGGAATTGGATTCATGGGGGAGAGGACTAAGACTGGCTACCAGCCACACTGGCTCCGCAGTTGGAGGTTGTAATGCTTCTGAATGCCAGTTTGCTGGAAAAACGCAGGCGGGGAGAAGGGTCCTGGGTTCGGGTCCGCTTGCTGGTTTCCCATAGGTATCTGGTGAGCCCCTGTGATAACCAGATGCCGGACTAGATGAGCCATTGGCCTGATCCAGCAGGCACTTCTTATGTTGCAGAGTGAGAGCATTGGTCCATTTAGCTCAGCGTCTCCTCCATCAATTGGCAACAGTTCTCCAGAGAAGAGTCTTTTGTAGCCCCACCCAGACATGCTGGGGATTGAACCCGGGATCATTCTGCATGCAGGACAGATGATCTGCCATTGTTCTGCGCCCCTTCCTCATTGAGAATAGCAGGATCGACTTCTCCGCGTGTTTGTTCAGGATTACACTAAACATGGGCTTGCTTGCGTGCTTGTTAGTGGATTTTAACCTGGTTTCTGGCTTCTTCTGGGTTGTGTCTCCTGGTTCAAAGCCCACCGTAGGAACCAGTTGTGCGGTGGGCAGCTACTTCCAGGGGGCAAATCCTTATTATTTGCCTATTCAATTTTTATTCCACCCTTCATCCAAAGATCACAACATAGCAATACAAAAACGTTTAAATCCTTTGTTTCTGTGTTTAGAATGTCTGAAGTGTTCCAGTCGCTGTTGGGTGGTTTCTTTAAGTTTTAGGTTTCGTTATTGTTCCACAAGTATGTCTTTAAGGGCCAGAGCAAATAACATGACCCGGTTTTACAGCTGTGAAGCAGCATAGCAGGTGCTGTTAAGTTGTGTTAATGAAGCTGTTGGGTATAGTATATAAAGAGCAGCACCTAGCTCTCTCAGTACCCTGATGGATGGGTTCCACTTATTGATATAATGTAATTTAGTGTAAAAGGAGTTTTTGTTATTTGTTATTAAACCAAGCAAAAGTTACTTTTGCGTTTCTTGAATGTGTGGTCTCCCTAGCACAGTTTCCGCAGCCCAACTAATCTGCAAAAAAGCCAACGGTCGCATCGGTTTCAGAATTGCACACATACACACTGAAAGGAAATGAGCCCAGAGCAGCTACTCTTACAGAGACGTGGCAGGCACCCTCTTTGGAGAACAAGTACTCTTTTTTCGCTCTTGCCTTAAGAACGAGAGAATATTCTAACTGTGTGTACAGAGAGAGTGCAATTACCTCCTGTTTTTCTCCTCCACCCGTAGAGACAGTTTGGAAGAAGGTGAGCAGCAACTCAAACAGAGATAGGATAGCCAGCCTCCTCTGACAGCAGGCCATTGTGCTGCGTCTCTGAATTTGAGATGGCTGGAAAGTTGCAGAGATGTGGTAGCATTAGCTGTCCCTGATAGGGCCTGATTGCAAGGAGGCGAGCCCAGCGCAGGGACTCACGCAGAGCTGCAACAGGCAGCCTCATCGATGGGTGGCTGTTTCACTGGTCTTTCCATTGCTAAGGGTGATAGAATGAGCTGATTATTCAGGAATACAGCCAAATCAGTCCTGAGTGGCTGTGTCACCTCTGCCCCCCAACCCAGGGCTCAATGCAACCAGTTTGGCAACATTCTGCCCCATAGCAAGGAGAATTTGTCACTCTTTGCTTTTCTGTAGGGTGCTGGGTGTGTTGCTCTATCCTCTAATGCTAGCATGTTGAATGAAAAAAAGAGTCAACAATTTTTTTATGTATGTGATCCCTGATTGGCTGGGACATGTGTCTAGGAGAGGGGCAGAGAACCTGTGGACTCCAACTCCCATCATGTCTAATGGTTGGCCATGATGGCTGATGGGACTTGGAGTCCCAACAGCCCCTGGAGGTCCCCCATATCTGATCCTACTGAGGGCCTTCTTGGTAGTGGCGCCAACCCTTTCAAATGCCCTCCCATCTGATGTCCCATCTGATGTCAAGTAGATAAGCAACAATACAGTGGAACCTTAGTTCTCAAACAGCTTAGTTGACCTACAAATTGGCTCCCGAAAACCCAGAAGTAAGTGTTCCGGTTTTTGAAAGTTTTTGGGAAGCCAAACGTCCGATGCGTCTTGGTTTTCGAACGGTTTTGGGATTCGGACGGACTCCAGGAACAGATTAAGTTCGAGAACCAAGGTTCCACTGTACAACCTTTAGATGACATCTGAAGGCAGCCTTGTATAGGGAAGTTTTTAAACGTTTAATGTTTTATTATTATTTTATATGTGTTGGAAGCCGCCCAGTGTGGCTGGGGCAACGCAGTCAGATGGGCAGGGTACAAATAAAACCATTACTTATAAAGGTAATGATAATAATATCTGCTTTAGGAGATGGGTCTCATTAATTTTTTTTAAAAAAATTGCACGCAAATAGTGGGCATATTTAGTGATTATTTCTAATCATCCGCTAAGGAAGTATAAACATTCCATTCAGGATGGTTAGCTAAAGAGAACTTCCAGATGCAGAGGGTGTCTAACTTAGAATAGCAGTTTTTGGCCGTGCCTTAGTGCCCTTCCCATTAGGGCATCTGCCTGATAACTGGGTGAGACAAGAGGCTGGACTGGGCAAGGCACAAACTGCCACCGCCATTAGGAATGGAGCCTCCCTGTTCAGACCCAGTTTATCTCTGAATGCCAGATACCAGGAACACACAACAAGGGAGGGCTGCGCTTCTAGGCTTCCTGGCTGCTGCTCACTGTTGGAGACAGGAGGCTGGTCTTTGCTCTGATCCAGCAAAGCATCACTGATAATGGATTAGATAAGAGCAACTAGCCATCATGATGGCTGAGAAGAGTGGAGCCTCCACGTTCAAAGGCAGTGTACGTTTGAGTCCAGACACTGGAGGGCAGAGGGCAGGGAAGGATATTATTATTATTATTATTATTATTATTATTATTATTATTATTTAATTATCATTATAATTATTTTTTATCCTTTATCCCAGGGCAGGTTGCCTCAACGAGAGTGGTGCAGTTCCAAATAAATTTGGGTTAATTTGCAGTTTTAAAGGCGGGGTCACAATAAATACCTTTCAGCTATCAAAACGCCCCCACACCCTGTTTGTGGGGTTCCTTGGAGCCTCTGGCCAGGGATTTGGGGGGCAGGGGGAGGAACAGGATGCAAGACGCCATGGTTTTTTAAATTTTTATCTAGCAGGGCTCTTTATTTACAGTGTTTGTCTCTTCTGAGAGCAGCTTGCAAAAGTCAGCGATTAAGGGTTTCCGCACCAAGAGCCACGGCACAAAAGGAACACGGGTTTGGGAGGGGGAAGGAAGAAAGAAATCTCAGACCCAGTTTCTTAGCTGTGGAGTTCTTGTCATGAATAGCTGAAATGGGGAAGAAAAAAGATTTCAAGGAGAGGAGGAGCTAAAAGTTGCTGGTCTTTTGGCAGAGGCCCTGCGGTCCAGTCTCTTCCTCTCCTATATAGCCTGATGGAATGGCTGCCGATCCGAGTTGAGGGGCACAGCCTGATGGAAATTATCGCTTAACGCTAACCCTCCCAAGGGTTGTTTCCCAACTAAATTCTACTCGGATTCAACCCACTGAATTCATCCAAGTCAGACAAATTGATTAATTTCAATGGGTCTACTCTTGAGATAGGATTATATGTGCATAAAATTGGATTACACATAGAGATATACATACTGATAGGGGGTGTCCAACTCCTGAGAGACTGCGATCTGCTCACAGAATTAAAAACTGCCAGTGATCTACCCTCTTTTTGGGGGGTTCAGGTCAAAGTTTCTGAGCTTTTTTTAGGGAGGAGGAAAGCCCTGATTTTTGAGAATCCAAGCCTAAGCTCAAGGGAGAAAGGGGAACAGCCACTCACCAACGGATCGCTGGGGAAACTCACAGCCTCGATCAGCAAACTCAATCGTGAAACAATGGAGGGCGGGGCAAGGGGGCAGGCTGGATTCTATTTTATTAACACTAAGGAAAGAGACCCAGCAATCGACCGCGATCTACCAAAATCTCCCTGGGATCTAACAATAGATCGCAATCGACCTGTTGGACATCCCTCCCTGTGCTAGATAAATAGCTATGGCTATAGGAGCCGCTACTCCTAATTTTTTTTTTTAAGTGGCCTTAAAACTCTGGAAGGTCTCCCGCGCCTGTAAATTTCATCCGCTTTGGCCCGAAATAACAGCTTTTACACTACCCGAAATTCTGAATGGGGACTCCAGAGTTTTATACGGAGGGTCATTCTCCAGTTAACTTCTGCTCAGAGCAAGCCCATTTATATTAATTCATCTAAGTTAGTCCTGTCCATTAATTGTAATGGTTCTACTCTGAGTAGGGCTAATGTTGGATGCAACAACAACAGTTGTTGTTGGACTGGTTTCTTTGTAGCTGACGCCGGCCGTGAAGTTGTTCACCATAGTTCCTTCTTGAACAATTACAGAGTCAAGAGGGACAGTTAGCCTCCCCCCCCCCTTTTTCGTATCCGCACATGGGGAAATTCTCTGTTCCAAGATGTGTCTCCAGGCTCATATCAAATACATTTCCTTAACTTAAACACCACAGAAAAGAAGATAAAATGAGATTACAGCATAAAAACTTTGCAAAGTGCTAGCTTTGCAAATCTAAAATGTTGATATGGTGTTTTTGACCTATAATCAGCTGGTATTGATTATTGATGCGGTGCTGAGAAACCCTAATCAAATCATAATTAGCTGAATCAGCAAGGCTAGAGTTGGGTAGCAGGCCAAAGGTCATATGTATCTCCAAACTGGGGGGAGATGCTCAAGAAAAGGATGTTTATACCCATTTTTGAAAGGGATAGGTTAGAATTCAATGATCAAACAAGACTACATTCCACAAAATATTCAGTTTCATGTTGGGGCTTGATAAATCATACACCCCAGATGCACCAATGCCTGCCATAATGAAATAATTTTAATAAAACCACATCAATTACAAACAATTGCCTTAAAAAGAAGAAGTGAATTTGGATAGAAGTTGCACAGACCTAAATTATATGAGAATATGTTTGGCTTGCATCTGAACATGTGTAAAGCATCCGTGTTAAAAATAGCCTTCGCTGTGAACACGACTTGCTTAACAAGGAGGGACTGACTGACTCAGGCCAACTCAAGGTTTTCTTTTTATAACGGGAGAGATAAAGGTATCGGTTTGAGATAGGGAGTGGGGAGTTATGGCCTTCCAGTGTGGTATTCAAGTTTGGCCTGTCTCCGAAGGACATTGCAATCACAGAAAGATGCCTTTTATTCCCATTTTAATAAATGGGCTGCGTTGGAGTAAGGCAAATCGGCTTATGGGGCCTGTTTCGGTGTGTCTGAAATGGAGCAGAATGGGTGCAGAAGGGAGAATATTTGCCACAGATGCTGCTAGGAACCACAAGCTGCTTTTGAACTCGGGTCCTGCCCACGGGTTTCCCATTAGGGCACCTGGTTGGCCACTGTGAAAACAGGATAATAGAATCATAAGAGTCAGAAGGGACCCCGAGGGTCATCTAGTCCAACCCCCTGCAATGCAGGAATCTTTCGCCCAAGTGGGGCTCGAACCCACAACCCGGAGATTAAGAGTCTTGTGCTCTACCGACTGAGCTATGTTGCAGGTATTTTGTGGTTTTATATCTTGATTTTATTCTGTGAACCACCCTGAGGATCCCCCGGGTACAGGGCGCTATATAAATTCAAGAAACAACAACAACAACAACAACAACAACAACAACAACAACTGGATAGGCCCCCTTTGGCCAGCTCCAGCAGACTCTTCTGAAGGTGCCGAAAACCACCTCAGGGTGGCTTTCAAAGATGACTAGTCAAATTCATGGAAGGGAAGCCTCGCTGGAGGCAAAATGGCTGCCTAGAACCTCCAGCTTCAGAGCAAGTCTACCTCAATACGAGAGGCTGCGGGCCGCAGGTGGGGAGATTTACTGTTGCGCTCAGGTCTTCCTTGTGGACTTGCCAGAAGGAGAGCAGGATGGGTTCTGTTTGGCCGGATCCGGCAGCCTGCTCTTTTGCATGCTTCAGATGCGCTCTCGAGGGATAATAAGGGGATTCAACAACAACAACAAACCACTTCCTCGTTTGTCGGTCCTTCTGCAGCGTGAGAAGACTCCCAAGGCTGCTTTTTGAACCACTAATTAATACCCCAACCTGAACCAAAGCCTGCTTCCCACATCGCAGGGAACTGGGAGGCCTTTGTGGTGATTAACGCATCGCTGCTGCTGCTGCCTGCCAGGTTGATTCAATTTGTGTAGGGCTGTCATCATTTTTGGGGTGGGGGCAGGGGCGGCAGCGGAGACAAAAGGCCGGCGAATGGACCTTCCCCGTGCGTGACTAATGGCTGCGTTCTCCGGCTAGCGAGGGAGGTTGGAGTGGGACCGGGGAAGCCAGCCCAGATTGCCCTCGCTCTCGGTGGGGAAACTGAGGATAGCTGGCCGTATAGAACGCTGCCTTCTGCTGAGCCAGACTTTTGATCCGGCTAACTCAATATAGCCTGCACTGACTGGCAGCAGCTCTGCAGGCAGGAGACACTTACCAATGCTACTTGGAGACGCTGGGAATCGAACGTGGGACCTTGGGCCTGCAAATTGGGTGCTCTTTTTAATAATAATAATAATAATAATAATAATAATAATAATAATATTTTTTTATATCCCGCTCTCCCCAGCCAAGGCCAGGCTCAGGGAAGCTAACAAGCAATAATAAAAACAAGTTGAATGAAAAACAAGATTAAAATACAACAATTAAAATATTGAAACATTAAAAATATTAAAATGCAGCCTCATCACAGTAGGAGAAAGGAAAAAGAAAGGGGGAGGGAATCAAACTGGCTCCAAGCCAAAGGCCAGGCGGAACAACTCTGTCTTACAGGCCCTGCGGAAAGAAATCAGATCCCGCAGGGCCCTGGTCCCATGAGGCAGAGCTTTCCACCAGGCTGGAGCCAGTGTTGAAAAGGCCCTGGCTCTGGTTGAAGCCAATCTAAGTTCCTTAGGGCCCGGGACCACTAGGGTGTTGGTATTTATGGACCTTGAGGCTCTCCGTGGGGCATACCGGGAGAGGCGGCCCTGTAGGTACGAGGGTCCTAGGCCATGAAGGGCTTTAAAAGTCAAAACCAGCACCTTAAATTTGACCCCGTACTCCACCCGGAGCCAGTGCAGCTGGAAAAGCACTGGGTGAATATGCTCCCATGGCAGAGACCCCGTGAGGAGCCTCGCTGCAGCATTCTGCACCCGCTGGAGTTTCTGGGACAGCTTCAAGGGCAGCCCTGCGTAGAGCGAATTACATCAGTCAAGCCTGGAGGTGACCGTCGCATGGATCACTGTGGCCAGGTGATAAATAAATAAATAAATAAATATTAAAGATAAAAACAGCTACACGCAATCGGAGAGTCATCTCCGAATGCACTGCAGAACCTCGTCGGAACTGTATATGCTGAAATCATCGCAATCTTAACAAACACGAAAGGATGCCCGATAATCTCTATCGCTTGGACTGTTTTCCTCAAATGAAAAGATATATTGTATCCGCAGCGGTGATGCTCTACAGGGTTTATACAAAGGCAGGAGGGAAGAACAACAAATACTAATTGAAATGTGTGCTTTGCGCATGCCAAGCTCTGCTGTAGACCATAGGCACCGTTCTGCCATATGCCTCATTATTTGTATAATCTATAAAGTCGCCCCAGACTTGCGTAAAAGTTACCATATTTCCCCCGTCCTCTTGCTACCTGCAATTTCCATGTCGGGTTTCCCCAACAATGGTTATGGTAAAGTCGTGGGGTTTAAACTGAATTTAAACAAGACAAAACTATTAGTTAAAAATCTGTCGTCAGATGAAAAAATAATACAAATTAAAATCTACCCCAAAATTAAGTATTTAGGAGTATGGATAACCCCAAAGAATATTAACTTATATGAAGATAATTATACCAATTGTTGGAAAGATATCAAAAGACAGTTGGAGACATGGACTAGGTTAAATTTATCATTCTTGGGCCGTATTTCGGAAATTAAAATGATAGTTTTGCCGAAGCTACTCTTTCTATTCCAAATGATTCCAATTATAGGAAAGACCAGCTGTATTGATAAGTGGCAAAAAGAAATTTCTAAATTTTTGTGGAAGGGTAAAAGACCAAGAGTAAAGCATAAGATATTAATAGATATTGTAGAAAGAGGTGGCTACAGGTTACTGGGCTTGAAGTTATATTACGAAGCCTCATGTCTTCTCTGGTTGAAAGATTGGTGTACATTAAAAAATTGGGATACTTTAGATCTAGAAGGTCATGATACCCGTTTTGGGTGGCATGGCCATCTTAATTATGGGAAAATAAAGGCGCATAAGAGCTTTTCAAATCAATAATTGCAGTTATTCCCATGCCCTGGGAATGGTCTTTCTTGCTGTAGTTAACAGATGGGGTACGAGTTCTTTGTTTCTAATTTATGGCATATCCTGACAAGGCTGGGGGATTATATCGTCCAAAACTGGTTTGAAAGCCATATCGTGATACCAGTTTCATCATTCTTGCCCTGGCAATATATCACAAATCGTTATATGTGTTTGTGTGCTATGCAAAAATCACAATGCGGGGAAAACCGTGAAGCCAGCCAACTCCTAGCTCCATCCTTATTTCAGACATTGTGATATGTCAGTACATCGCAATGTTTGGCTGGTGATATATTACAATGTTGAAAACCAGATATCGCCCAGCCCTAATCCTGACTATACAAGTTAAGCAAAGCCAATTGTTGGTACTGTCTGCCTTGTGATCAAAGAGATCTCTATAAAAACATTTCCCCAGAACATTTCTGTTTTTGGACACTTCCACCACATGCGTCGATATGTCCCTATAGAGAGACAACCTCTCCAACACAAAGGAGAACTGTTTGGGTCTATATAGTCTAGGCGTCAAGGTGTTAACTACCAACCATGCATGATTTTTAAGGGCTTTTTCTCTGTCTGTTGCCAATATGGATTTATGCATTGCTTTTGTCCGCAGTCTGTTCCATGCCTCTTCTTCAATTTCTAAATCCCAATTCAATCCTCACCATTTTCTCAGAGCAAATCAGGTGTTCTTATTCCTGAGCTATGGTCTACCCTTAAAAATAATTATTAAGATTCCAGTCCTCATGATATGAGTAAATGGGAACATATAGGAAGCTGCCATATTGTCAGCCAGACTTTTGGTCCAGCTTATCCAATGTTGTCTACACTGACTGGCAGCATCTCTCCAGCGTTTCATCCTATTTCTTTGTATTATCCAGGAGTTAACAGCCAACTCAAGAGTTCATGAGCCACAGCCGGTCCTTTTCATCCCGGGCTGTGGCTACCATTTTAAATATACTATTTTAAAACAGTCATGGCTCCCTCCCCTCACTAATTCTGGCAAGTATAGTTTGTGAAGGGTGCTGAGAGTTGTGAGAGACACCCCCGCCTTCTCCTCACAGTTTCCTGAGTGGTTTCACAACCAGCCCCTCTTCCCAGGGAACTCTGGGAGTTGTAGTTCCATGAGGGGAACTCGAGAGTCTCCTAACACCACTCAGCACCCATAACAAACTACAGCTCCCAGAATTATTATATTTTTTGGGTGGGGGGAGCCAGGAGTGTTTAAAGTGGTAGCGCAGCGCCTAAATGTGCGTATGGAGGAGGCTGCAGCCTTAGCTGAGTTAGGCGATTCCTGGTCAGCCAACATTGTATACCGACGCTTACTTGCATCTTTCCGTCTCTCTGTCTCTTTGCAGAGCTTTTTGAAGCTGTGGAGCCCATCCTTCCCAGCTTGGAGGAAATGGGCGTGGCGGTCTGGGTGTTGGGGAAGGGGCCCTATCCTCCCAACGTGACTGGGCTCCAGGATCTGTTGGAGAAAGCGTCTGAGGATCCCGTCCCCTTTGAACTCTCCACTCCTGACAGCTTGTCGGATACCTGCCTCTACATCTTCACCTCGGGGACCACAGGTATAGTCCGAACTGGGCAGTTTGTTGTTGTTGTTTTTTAAATAAATTTTTATTAAGATTTTAAAGGTTACAAAGAAAAAACAGAAAAGAAAATAATCAACAATGAAAAAGAAAAAACAATACATATGAGGAAAAAAAATCAAAATACAGAAAAAATAAAAAACAAGTCAAACCTTTAACTCACTTACTTGCATTCACTTATTTCCTTGACTTCCTCACGCCTCCCATTTTTGTATTCTAATTCAATTAAATATTCCAGCAAATCCTTCCAACTTTGTTTTTATCCTAAAAACTTATCTTAACATATTATAATTTTACCTTCTCTCTTTCACCAAATCATTTTTACTTAATCCTTTATATCCTTTCTGCTAAAATCACATATTTTTTTCCCCCCACCGACTGGGCAGTTTGTACAGTCAGCAGAAACCTAGGCTATGCCACCTCTGGTGTAGTGGTCAAAGTGTCAGGCCAGGACCTGGGACAGGTCAGGGTTCGAATCCACCACCATGAAGTTCACCGGGTGTTACCTGGGTCCAGTCACGGCCTCTCAGCCCAGCCAACCTCACAGGTTAATTAGCCAACCTATAATAAGGTGTCAAGGAAATAAACAACTATCTGACTTTTAGAAAACATCTGAAGGCAGCCCTGTTTAGGGAAGTTTTTAATGTTTGATGTTTTATTGTAATTTTAATATTTTGTTGGAAGCCACCCAGAGTGGCTGGGGAAACCTAGCCAGATGGGCGGGGTATAAATGAATATATTATTATTATTATTATTATTATTATTATTATTATTATTAGGGGGCAGTTCGTCCACCTTTGGTGCACTCAGCTCTCACCTTTGGCTCCCAGAAGCTGTTGGCATGGAATTCAGGAAGGGAAGAACCAAGTACCTTGAGCTCCTTGGAGAAAATGGGGGGATATCAACACAATAAGTAAATGGTAATCAGTGCATTTGCCCGTGAGGAATTTATTCCCCATCTACCCAGTGGAGGGACGCGGGTGGTGCTGTGGGTTAAACCACAGAGCCTAGGACTTGCTGATCAGAAGGTCGGCAGTTCGAATCCCCGTGACGGGGTGAGTTCCCGTTGCTCGGTCCCAGCTCTTGCCAACCTAGCAGTTCGAAAGCATGTCAAAGTGCAAGTAGATAAATAGGTACCACTCCAGTGGGAAGATAAACGGCATTTCCGTGCGCTGCTCTGGTTCGCCAGAAGCGGCTTAGTCATGCTGGCCACATGACCCGGAAGCTGTACGCCGGCTCCCTCGGCCCATAGAGCGAGATGAGCGCCACAACCCCAGAGTCGGCCACGACTGGACCTAATGGTCAGGGGTCCCTTTACCTTTACCCATCCAGTGGAGGAGGGCTGAAACTAATGGTGTCTCCAGCCCCAAGCACGCACAAGCAGAAGTGGTGGGGTCCAGAAATTTAAGTGCCAGACTGTACCACTTCGGTCTGCCTAGCTCAGTATTGTCTATTCTGACTCTCAGCGGCTGTCTGGGATTTCAGATATGGAACAGTCCCAACCCTACTTGCAGATGGCGGGGATGGAACCTGGAACCTTTGGAATGCAAAGCAAATGCTTCTTCCAGGAGCAGATTCCTTTGCTTCTGTACTAAGAGCGAACTTTTTCTCATATGGATGAGAAGGCAGAACAGCACCATCCATCGGGATAAGCGGGAGGTCCCAGCGGGTTTGAGGGAACCCCAAGGTTTGCAGAATTATGCCCACCAGAAAAATGAGGAAAGCTCAGTGGGGACAGAGCGTGCTCATTGGCCATGGAATGCTGCCTGGATGTCAGAGAAAAGGGGGAATCAGGGTAACAGGGTCATGGAAGGGAGCATCCGGCAAAAGGGTAGTCTGTCTGCCTTGGAGGACTGACCAGGAACATGTTACACTGCAACATTTCATTGCAGTATCCCAGTTATAACATACTTATCCAAGTATGGAAAAGAGAACCACTACACTAAACAACAACGACAACAACAACAACAGTTACAATGTGGAACTTCTGGAGCTTCTGCTTCTGAAATACAGGCGACGCTCGTTCTGAGGATAGTGCCTAAATCCAAAATCCCATATAGTCAAAGCACACAGGGTTCAGTGGTGGGCGGGATTGCCAAAGTCTCTCCCCCCCCCGCCAGATGTCCATCCCCTTTCTAATTTTTTAAAAATTGCCAAGCATGTATAAAGCTGAATGTGCGCAAGTTAAATGCATGTAAGTTGTAAGTGACCTGTAATTGAAGAAAATGTTGACCGCCAAAAGGGGAAAATGGAAAATCAAGGGGAGGAGGGTTGTGAGGGGAATATTCAGCAAAAGGGAGTGGCTGGCCAAGAACATTTCACGCTGCAACACTTATTATAACATACTTATCCAGGTATGCAAAAGAGGATCACCCCAATAATAATAATAGCAATAGCAATAGCAATAATAATAAGAAGGAGGAGGAGGAGGAGAAGGTACAGTAGTACCTCGGTTTATGCACTTAATCCGTTCCGGAAGTCCGTTCTTAAACCAAAGCCGTTCTTAAACCGAGGCGCACTTTCCCTAATGAGGCCTCCTGCCACCAGTGCCCTTCCACCATTCAGCTTCCGTTCGTAGACTGAGGTAAAGTTCGCAAACCGGGACACTACTTCCGGTTTTGTGGAGTTCGTAAACCGAATAGTTCGTAAACAGGGCTGTTCTTAAACCAAGGTACCACTGTACTTCTGAAATTTATGGTTCTGAAATATTGGAGTGCGGGGGGGGGGGGCAGAAATGACAAAAAGGGAGAGGGAACAGCTGAACTCTTCCTTCCTTCCCTCCTCTCTGTTCCAGGTCTCCCCAAGGCGGCTCGCATCAGCCACCTCAAATCCATCATGTGCTTGGGCTTCTACCAGCTGGTGGGGGCATCCCAGTCGGACGTGATCTATGTGGCCTTGCCCCTCTACCACATGGCGGGGGGTCTTCTGGGGGTCATCGGCACTCTTGGCCTTGGTAGGTTTGGAGGCTTGGTGAAGTGGAGTGGCTTTTGTTTTGGGGGGTTTTTTTGGGTGGGAGGAAGCTGGCTTGTGGTTGCAAATGCTGGGTCATTAAGTTCGCAGATGATGCAGCGGTGGTTGGTTTAATCACAGCTGGAGAGGGGGAGGCAGCCTGTTGGAAAGAAGTTGAGCAGTTGGGGGAGTGGTGCAGGAAAAACAGCTTACTCCTTAACTTAAAGAAAACAAAAGAGATTATTGTGGACTTTAGGAAATGTACATTGAATATTCAGCCATTCAGAAATTAAAACTGCACCATCAGAATAGAGAAGGACCGGAAGGGACATATTTGCCAATTTTGGCAGATGGACTTTCAGTTAGGGAGTTAATATAAAAGTTAAATAAAATGGAGTGCAAGGATGCAGCCTAGCTTTACTCCAGTGTGGGTCTGGATTTCCTTAGTTAAATGCCCCTGCCAGTCACATCTGATCTGAAGTTGTGTGTTTTCATGCAAACTACGAATAAGAATCAAGATGCGTCTGTCTATATTTGTATCACTTAGGTTTTTCCAAAGCCTTTCTCGTGGTATAAGATCAAAGGCAGACTTAAAATTTATAAAATCTGCATAAAGAGACCCTCCTTTTATTGAGGCATACTTTTCCACGAGATGGTGGAGCACCAGTCCGTGATTTGTGGTTGACCCTTTGGCTCTGGAGAGTGAGACTCGGGGAGCTGTCCGTGGTCCTGACCTCCCTGGCCTCTGCTGAAAGTCTTTAAAAAAAAAAAAAAATTTAATTGGAAATTTTATTTACAACATAACATAAACCCCCCACCCCCAATACAGAAATCCACCCTCATTATACGTGAATATAACATACAATAAGCATAACATACAACAATACAAACAACCAAATAAAAGACTTTCTTTATCCTATATCTGGCCTCCTTATTTACTTCTTATAAGCTGTTTCCTTTAATAATAATAATAATAATAATAGTAATAATAATAATAATAATAAATTTTATTTATATCCTGCCCTCCCCAGCCGAAGCCGGGCTCAGGGCGGCTAACAACACTAAAGTAGTGCAACATTATAAAAACATTATAAAAATTAATTAAAATCAAAATTGATGGCAACCCTAAACTAAAGTTTTGTAAAGATTGCCAAAGGAGGGAGTCAGGCTGCACCCTGACCCAAGGCCTGGTGGAACAGCTCTGTCTTGCAGGCCCTGCGGAAAGATGTCAAGTCCCGCAGGGCCCTAGTCTCTTGTGACAGAGTGTTCCACCAGGTTGGAAAAAGCCCTGGCTCTAGTTGAGGCCAGCCTAACCTCTCTGTGGCCTGGGACCTTCAAGATGTTTTTATTTGAAGACCGTAAGTTCCTCTGTGGGACATACCAGGAGAGGCGGTCCCGTAGGTACGAGGGTCCTAGGCCGTATAGGGCTTTGAAGGTTAAACCAGCACCTTAAACCTGATCCTGTACTCCACTTTATGAATAATTATTAAGATTTTTCTAATTATAACTGAAATATCCACAAAGTCTCCTGCAGACTTTAATCGAAACAAGTCCAAGTATGTATTTTAGGGCACTGTTTTGTGAAGTATTCTCTGCATTTTCCCCATGCTTTTTGAAACTCTTGTCTAGTGTGATCTCTAATCGTCTCTGTTAATCTAGCCAGTTCAATGTGCCTCTGCTGAAAGTCTTGACTTCTGGGCTGCCCAGAAAAGACTCAGCCTGACCTCTTTCAGGTCCCGAGTGTTAGGATATCAGAGAGACAGGATGCACTGCCCCCAATTTGCAAGTTTCAGCTTATTTTCTGGCCGGTTGCTCGGGTGCAATTGTGCAGCTTCAACAAATTGACACAGAATCACTCCAGATTTTTGGGTGCTCAAAGTCCTCCTGGCGTCATTGCTTTCACCAGCTAGGCTATTTCCCTCCCCACAATAAGTGGGGACGAGAAGTGCTCTTCTGGATCAGGGCGAGGGTCAGTCTAGCCCAGTATGCTGCTTACAACTGTGGGCAGCCAAGGAAGCCCCTCCAAGGCAAGGCACAGGGGCAATAGGCCTCCGCTGTTCCTTAGTACCACCCCAGCGTTCTGGTATTCAAAGGTAGACTCTCTTGAACCTGCAGGCTCTGTTTTTCTGTCCTGACTAATAGCCACAGCTAGACCTCTGCTTTTTAAAAATATGACACAACAAGCAAATGCAAGGCAATGAATGACCAGAAATATGATTTCGAGTTGAAAAATAAAAGAAAATTCAATAAATACTGACCAGGAACTTGTTTTAGAATTTAGAAAGGAAAGAAAGTGCAATAAATAATGAGGACTAGAAACTTGCTTTAAAATGTAGAAAAAGAAATGATAAAGTGGTGGTGGTGGTGCGAGTTATGCTTGGGCATCTTGTGGCTCCCAGCCGTTCTCTCTTTCTCAAGGAACCCCATCTCCTTCTAGGGGCTACTTGTGTTCTGAAGAAGAAATTCTCTGCCAGCCAGTTCTGGCCCGACTGCCGACGCCACCGTGTTACCATTTTCCAGTACATTGGGGAGCTGTGCCGCTATCTGGTCAACCAGCCACAGGTGAGTGTTGGGGGATGGAGGCCCTCTGCTGGTGGCAGGAGGGATTGCCACGCAAGCCGGTCATCCCTCTCCTCCAAAATCTGAAGACAGATGTGTGACTCTTCCAACTCTTAAAAAAGGGGGGACCTTTCAAGAGTTCCCTGGGAAGAAGGATTGATTGTTAAACCACTCTGGGAATTGTAGCTCTATGCGGGGCACCCCAACAACTCTCACGATAATAACTTTTATTAATTTTTAATTACAACCCAGGGATAGCCTCATTATAACAATACCAAATTACAATACAGTTACTCATACCAATCTTTCAGTTACCATATTAAATAATTTAGGTGCCCCCCCGGCATGCTAGATCTGATGGTTTGATGGTTGTTGTTTTTTAATCTGCGTTCCAACATCTTATTAATTTCATTTAAATTCCAATCATAATAATAATCCCATAAACAAAAACTGCAATATTTGCGACTTATATTCGTGTTAATATCCCCAACAACTCTCTGCACCTTTAACAAACGATAGGTCCCAGAATTATTTGATCTTCCATGAACTTGTCTAATTGTCTTCTAAAGCCACCCAAATCAGGGGCAACATCACCTCCTATGGGATCTCCTAAGCTGTCCCTGCACCCCTTTAACTACTTTTTATTTTATTTTTTGAGATTTGATCTTATTTCTCATGGCCCCTGGAGCCATTTCCTTTTTTTTTTAATTTGCATTTTATTTATTTGTTAACATTCTTGTATTACATCGGTAAACGTTGTCATATTACATTACAGGACTTACTATTAAATAATTTCCAACATGTATACAAAAATTATATACAGATTTTATATACCTAGAAAGAAAATGAAACAGAAAAAAAGAAAGAACAAAGAGAAAAAAGAAAAACGAAATTTCCCTCCAAAATCATATACATACCAACACACTAGACTTCCTGTCTTTCCTGTTGTATATTCCTTTTTTTACAAATGAATGTACCCTGGAGCCATTTCCAAGCATCGGCCGAATTCTCCTCCTGGCTCTCTGCTTATTCCTCCTCCTCCCTCCTTCCCTCCCTCCCAGAGCCCCAGTGACCGGGAGCACACCTTGCGCATGGCTGTGGGCAGCGGCCTTCGCCCGGATGTTTGGCGTGAATTCCTGCGCCGCTTTGGGAACCTGACGATCGTGGAGACCTACGGCATGACCGAAGGGAGTGTCAGCCTCTTCAACTACACGGGAGCCGTGGGGGCTGTGGGCCGCGCCTCTTGGCTCTATAAGGTGAGCAGTGACAGCGTCTCTCCGAGGAAGCAGGTGGCGCTTGCGGAGAAGGTACGGGTATCAGGATGTGGCAGAGAGGATACCTGAGGCCAGGGCTGGATTTAGGTTTATGAGGCCCTAAGCCAGGGGTCAGCAAACTTGGTCAGCAGGGGGCCGGTCCACTGTCCCTCAGACCTTGTGGGGGGCTGGACTATATTTTTTTGGGGGGGGTGGGAAATGAACGAATTCCTATGCCCCACAAATAACCCAGAGATGCATTTGAAATAAAAGGGCACATTCTACTCATGTAAAAACAGGCTGATTCCCCAACCGTCTGCGGGCCGGATTTAGAAGGTGATTGGGCCGGATCCAGCCCCCGGGCCTTAGGTTGCCTACGCATGGGACTCTGAGGCTTAGCTCAGACTTCTTTTCACTACAAATGTAATAATAATAATAATAATAAATTTTATTTATATCCCGCCCTCCCCAGCCGAAGCCGGGCTCAGGGCGGCTAACAACACTAAAACAATACAACATTATAAAACATTATAAAAATGAGTTAAAAACAAAATTAATGGCAACCATAAGCTAAAGTCTTGAAAAGATTGCCAAAGGAGGGAGTCAGGCTGCGCCCTAACAAAAGGCCAGGTGGAACAGCTCTGTCTTGCAGGCCCTGCGGAAAGATGTCAAGTCCTGCAGGGCCCTTGTCTCTTGTGACAGAGCGTTCCACCAGGTTGGAGCCGCAGCCGAAAAAGCCCTGGCTCTGGTTGAGGCCAGCCTAACCTCTCTGTGGCTTGGGACCTTCAAGGTGTTTTTATTTGAAGACCGTAAGTTCCTCTGTGGGGCATACCAGGACTGTAACCACAAGATTGTAACCACAAGACTGTAACCACAAATGTAACTGTAACCACAAGATTAAAGCCTGCCTTCAGGATTCTACTGCGAACTGAATGTAAGTAAACTTTACCACTACAGTGGACGCTCCGGTTGCGATCGTGATCCGTGCGGGGTGCATTCGCAACCTGCGGCGTTCGAAACCCGCATCTGCGCATGCGCGGGTTGCGATTTGGTGCTTCTGCGCATGTGCGACTGCCGAAACCCAGAAGTAACCCGTTCCGGTACTTCCGGGTTTTGGCGGTCTGTAACCTGAAAAAACACAACCTGAAGTGTCTGTATCCCGAGGTATGACTGTACTTTAAACAAGGCTGTTGTGTTGTTATTATTTATGAGGGAAATAAAGGGGGAATTTTACCAGGAACAATCCAGTCTGGACAAGCCAGACCGGATTGCTTAACTTAACGAATCCATCAGCTTGCTTCTAGCAGTGTGCAAGGGAATGTGCTCTGCTGCTTGCTCACTAGTGTGAGCGAGGAGGGATAATATTTAATCAATATATCCTCTCCTACCTTCCTCAACATGAGGATCTCAGAGCCTGGGCAGGTCTGTATGTTAGGATACAGACTTTCTTTCTTTTTAAAAAATATTTTAAAAATTTTTATAGCATAACATTTTAAACAATTATTAAACATACTTTTATATCTTATACACATTTTTTGATTTCTATCAGTCACGTCTGAAAATTTTCCAATCTTATCACTTAGTTTACATTTCTTACTTTCACGATTACATTTAAATATTATAACTAATGTCTCTCTTCTTTCTCTGCTTTGCAATATTTCATATACTTCTCCTTAAAAAAACTTCTTGTAGTCCTACTAGCGTAATTTGTTGATTACAGCTGCTCTTCAAATAGTTCGTACATTTCTTCCAATCTTCTGTAAATCTCTGGTCCCGCAGGTTTCAAATCCTTCCTGTCATTTTATCCAATTCTGCGTAGTCCATTAATTTTGTCTGCCATTCTTCTTTCGTCAGTAATTCTTCTTGCTTCCATTTCTGGGCTAACAATACTCTTGCTGCTCAGATAGCCTGGGCCTAAGCTTTATAGGGACCTCCAGATAGGGTTGAGCCTGGAGATGGGAGGCTGTGTCCCCCCGGAAATCGCTGCTGTTATGTACTGAAGTTCTCACCCTGGGCCAGCAGGGGGATAATGTAGATAGTTATGCAAATAAGGGATCGAAAGTGACGTTCAGTGATTGGATAGTTTTAGAAAATTGTTACAGTTACGTTGTACTGGAGCTCTATATACCGTATTTTTCCCTCTATAACACGCAGATTTTTTCTCCTAAAAAGTAAGGGGAAATGTCTATGTGTGTTATTGAGCGAATGTGTGGTCCCTGGAGCCGACTGGCCCGAGTGCATCACACATTTTCTTCGGGGGTCGTCTTCGTTGCCGTCAGCAGAAGTCAGGGAAGTGCTTGCTAGGAGGTTTGGCCACTCTGATCGCTTGATTGTGTGTGCAGCCCGACTGTGTTTGCTAGTGTGTGTGCTTTGTGAGTGTGTGGTTGCCTGTGTGTTTGTTCGCTAGCGTGGGTGCTTGGAGGGAGTGAGAGAGTGACGGACTGCTGCATCTTCTCCTGCAATTTGCCTTTTAAAAAATTGGAAGCAGCGGGGCAGTAAAAACCACCCCCGAAAGCCCCATTTTTCCCTTCTAAGGCTGCAGCTCGGCTTTGGGAGCCCTGAACCCCTGCCTTGTTCTTGAGGGATCTTTGAGGTTTTCCCTTTAGCTTTAACCCAGCCCCCTTATTTTACCAGTTCATCTTCATTCTCGGTGTGGTAAACTGATTGCAGGCAGCCACACGTGTGTTCGAGCCTCCCAGAGAGAAAGCTGTTGCTTTCCTGCATTCTGCCTCAGGGTCTTACTGCCCACCCGCTTCTGTTTCGTTACTGTGTTTGCTGAAACGGAACAAAGAACAGAGAAAACCCCTCCCCTCCAGGCAAGCAGAGGGGAAAGCAGAGCGTCCTTCCTTCTACCGTAATTCCTCTCCGTGCTCCGGTGCTGCTGCTGCTGCTGCTGCGTCTAGGGACTCGCAGGCAACATGCAGGTGGGGGAGAAAGAGAGAGAGAGAGCTGGGTGGGTAGGTGGGAGAACTTTTGCCTTCCTTTCCTCCCTCCGGTAAAACCCCTCTCCTGCATTCTTAGCCAGCTGCTTCTCCGCACACCCCTCTCGGTGCTCCTTGTCTCTTCTATGTTTTTCCTTCCCTCCCCACTTAAAACGTGGTTACAAAGCACGGATCCACATGGATCCTCAGGATCTTTGCATTGGGTCACCCCAAATTCACCATCAGATCACATAGCATATCCATGGCTACAGCCTGCACCAAAAAAATCACGCACCCACTGTTGCCTGGGGCTGCAATGGTACAAAAACATGGTTACAAAGCATGGATCCAAATGGATCCTCAGGATCTTTGCATAGGGTTGCCCCAAATTCAACATCAGATCACATAGCATATCCATGGCTACAGCCTGCACCAAAAAAATCATGCACCCACTGTTGCCTGGGGCTGCAATGGTGCAAAAACGTGGTTACAAAGCACAGATCCACATGGATTCTCAGGATTTTTGCATTGGGCTACCCCAAACTCACCGTCAAATCACATGTCTGTGGCCACAGCATGAAGCACAAAAATGATACATCCACTGTTTCATTCAGAATTTCCCCCCCCTTGTTTTCCTCCTCTAAAAACTATGTGCGTGTTATGGTCAGGTGCGTGTTATCGAGCGAAAAATACGGTAAGCAGGCTGACTGAACCCTTCAGTTCAGTTCTGTTCTGGCCTCTGAATAAACAAGAGCTGTTTGAAGAATCGCTGTGTCGTCTGATATGTTCACCCACAACTTAACAGCTGGACTCCCAACTCCCATCATCTCTAAAGGCCAGGGGTGATGTCATGAGCTGAATCCCCTGCTTTAGCCCCTGCACCCATTTCAATATATTTTTTGAAAAGCTTCTCTTGCACCCCTACTCTCTGCAGAAGTTCGTCCCCTTCGAACTGGTCCGTTACGACGTGCTTCGAGGTGCTCCCTTCCGGGACAAGGCGGGACGGTGCCAGCGTGTCAAGAGAGGTGAGCAAGGTCTTGTCCGTTCAGTCGGGGGCAGAGAGAGAGCCGCCTTCCGTCCCACCGTGGCGCCCCCACACTTCCAGGTCGGTGACTGTCCGTCTCTCTGTTTTTGCGTCAGGGGAGCCCGGCCTTCTGATCTCTCCCGTGACTCCGCAGACACCTTTCCAGGGCTATGCCGGAGGGCGCGAGCTGTCGGAATCCAAGCTCCTCCACGGGGTCTTTGCTAACAGGGACACCTATTTCAACACCGGCGACCTGATGGTGCAGGACAAGCGTGGCTTCGTCAGTTTCTGGGATCGCACCGGAGACACATTCCGGTATGTTTCCTCTTCCTCCTTTTTCTCTTGGAAGTTGTGGGTCAGGAACTCCTCTGGATATGAAGAGGGTGGCAAGGGCAAGTTTTTATTCCAAAAGTGCAGCCTGGAGAAAAATGTTTGAGAACCGCTGGTTTAGAGAGCGCAGGTGCCTGCCTGTAGGAGCTTACAGTCTAAACTTCGTCAAGAAGAAAGAGGAGGCAAGTTTTTATTCCAAAAGAGAAAAAAGTTTGAGAACCACTGGTTTAGAGAGCGCAGGTCCCTGCCTGCAGGAGCTTACAGTCTAAACTTTGTCAAGGGGACACGTGCAGGAGAGCTTTTGGGTTCTGTCGGGTTGGAAGTGAGGAGGCTGGAGACACTTCACTCCCTTGCGATGACTTCACAAGTTTCAAACTGACCTGGAAACTGTCTCAGAAATCTTGTTCCTTGAGTCAAGAGATTGTCTCTCCATGCCTCAGTTTCCCTCTAGGTGGAGGGCAGCATTGCACTTAGGTCCTGCTTCTGGGATTTCCAGAAAAAGTATCTGGCTGGCACTGTGAGGGAAGGATGCTGAACTTTGGCCTGCAGAGCCCTTCAGCTGTTCCTCTGTACTTCTCTGCCTCAAATTCCTTGCAGGAATCTCCATCCTTTCCTTTCCCTCTGCCTCGGTTTCTCTTTAGGTGTCTATTTCCTTTCTCCCCCTTTGTTCCCAGTTGCCGGCCGGCCTGCTCTTCTATTCCAAGCTGGCTGGAGGGAGCATTTTCCTCTCCATTGAGCTACCCCACCCGCCCACTGGGAAATGTTAAGAACACCCATAGCACCTTCTTTGCTGGTCCTGGGCTTTTCCTGCCCATCAGACTCTCACCTCCTCTTATTTTAAATTGCCAACTGCTTTGCATTCTCCTGCTGCCCTGTCTTCTGATGCAAAGGCGCCCCCATGTGGCCTGACCTACATTTCTCAAGTTAAGCCGCTTTTGAAAGCCGGCCCGCTATTTACAACACGGAGCTGGCCACAGGAGGGCGCTCCTTGCTAAAGAAAACTTTCTGGAGGGGGAAACAAGGAGAGCCATGAAGGAACCTCCCGAAGCAGAGGTGGCTGATGTGGCTGTTTTGATAGAATCGTAGAGTCGGAAGGGACCCCAACGATCATCTAGCCCAACCCCCTTGCAATGCAGGAATATGCAGGTGTCCCTTGCGGGGATCGAACCTGCAACCTTGGCATTGTCAGCAGCACGCTCTAGCCGACTGAGCTATCCAGTTTCGCTGGACTCCCAACTCCCATTATCCCTGATGAACCACTGGCTGTGCTGCCTGGGGGCTGATGGGAGTTGGAGTCCAGATTCCCCCATTACAGTGGACCCTCGGGTTGTGAACGTGATCCGTGCGGGAAGCACGTTCACAACCCGCAGCGTTCGCAACCCATGTCTGTGCACACGCGGCTTGCGATTCAGCACTTCTGAGCATGTGCAAAGCATGATTTAGCTCTTCTGCGCATGCGCGACTGCCAAAACCCAGAAGTAACCCGTTCCGGAACTTCCGGGTTTCAGCAGTCTGCAACCCGAAAAATCGCAACCCGAAGCGGCTGTAACCCGAGGTATGACTGTATTATTTTTTATACATTTTTATTAATTTTTTAACTTATCATTTCCAACAGTCATTTGACATACATTTTTATCTTATACAATATTTTAGACTTCCGTCCACTACCCATGAAGATTTTCCATTCTTTATCACTTAATCTGCATTTCTTAATTTCTCTTATTACTTTTAATTGTCCTTAACTAATGATTCTCTTCATAGTCTTCCTTGCAATATTTCACCTGATCCTCCTTACAAAACATCTTGCAGTCCTACTAGCGTAATCTCTTTATTGCAATTGCTTTTCAAACAGTTCAAATATTTACTCCACAGATTCCCCCATTTTGAGAGCAAGAGAAACGGGATCAATGACACAGCAGGAGGTTGGGCTCTGATTTGCTGCGTGGATTTTGAGCAGAATCTGGACAGCCAGCCATCTCCTAGACCTGGGCGTCATGTTTTGGGCAATAAATTGGACTTGACGGTTAGGGAAGAACAATAACTCTCCAATTCTGTGGGTCTGGGAGTCTATATCCTCCACCTTTTTCATCATTATCGTTTTTAATTTTAGCTGTGATGGCTGCTTTGCGTGGGTTGGACTAGATGACCCTTGGGGTCCCTTCAAATTCTGTAATTCTCTGATCGTATTATAATGCTTGCTTTATCTCCTCCCCATGCCTGGCACAGAGCCACCTTGCCAGCCTCTGCTCCCGGGACTACGCCCTGCGATTCCCCAGATTCTTCCACATACCTTTAACCCTTTAATTCTATTTTCTCCCTGCCCTTTCCTAGGTGGAAAGGAGAGAACGTGGCCACGACAGAAGTAGGCGAGATCCTGGGAAGCCTGGACAGCTTGCTGGAGGTCACTGTTTATGGTGTCACGGTTCCAGGTACTCTTGAAATGAGGGGCTCTAGAATGTGTTTTTCAAATTATTATTTTACTTCTTTATTTGGATGGTTTATATGCCACTTTTTTTAAAGAACAGAACTCTAAGGTTAAAACATCTTAAGCAAAACAGCATTTTTTTAAAAACCACCAGAGAACATCCACATTCTATCAAACACAATTAACAGCTAAAATGGAGCGTCCTGTAATCAAAATAAACATTAGGCATACAAACCAACTACAAAAATAGTGAAATTCTAGGAACCATATTACAGAGGTACCTGGGTTTACAACCACAATCTGTTCCGGAGGTCGGGTTGTAAACCAAAGAAGGTTGTAACCCAAGGCGCTCTTTCGCCAATGGGGTCTCCCCTCAAAAATTGGTTGTAATCCAAAAAAAGGGACACGCACTTCCAGATTTGACGTGGTTGTAATCCAAAGCGGTTGTAATCCAAAGCGGTTGCAAACCAAGGTACCACTGTGCAGGAAAGGGCTGGGATTTGGGTAGAGGGTGTCCCAGGCATAGCTGTCAACATTTTCCCATTTTAAGGGATATTCCCTTATTCTGAATAGGACGTGACTAAGGACACCTTCCACTTTACCACAGATACCACTTCAAAGAGCCACGGTTTCCCCCAAAGAATTCTGGGAAGTGTAGTTTGTTGAGGGGGCTATTTCTCTCACAGGCCTACAATTCCCAGAGTTCCCTGGGAAGAGGGATTGAGCGCTGAACCACTCTGGAAATTATAGCAGTGTGATAGCTTGATCTCCTGCCTCCTAAACCCTTCAGAAGATATCCAGAGTGTTTCTTCAATTGCTGGATGTTTCCAAATTGTTTTAGACCTGTGTGTATTTGTAGCCTCATTCACCCCACGACCCCACTTTAAACAATCATGGCTTCTCCCAAAGGATCTTGGGAAGTGTAGTTCGTTTAGAGTGTCGAGAGTTATTAGCAAACCCCTGTTCCCCTCGCCGAGCTACAATTCCCAGAGTTCCCTGGGATGAAAGGGGTGTGGATTGTTCAAACCACTCTGGGAACAATAGGCGGTTGGCCACCATGAGAAAAAAAGATTCCGGACTTTCGTGGGTCTTCGGCCTCATCCTGCAGGGCTCTTCTGATGCTGATAGCCGTGATTGTTCAGAATGGAACTCTTAATTTCGGGTCACGGGTTCAAGCCCCACCTAGGGCAAAAGACTGAAGGGGGTTGGACTAGATGACCCTTAAAAAATATATTATATAATCATTTTTTCGATACAAACATCCGCAAAAGACACTACAACAAAACCATAATAACAATAATAACACAATTTGACAATTCAGATTTAAATACACTGATAGGTATATGACTGCACCCTTTTAACAATATTTTCTCATCTCCTCCCCACACTTCCCACCACTATCCACCTTATCACTTAAATATTCATTCCAGATTTCTTCATATTTATCCATTCTTAATTTGCGTTGACATGCAATTTGTTCATATGTAGCTAATCTGTCTGTATTATCAATCCATGTGCTCAATGGAATCTTTTTGCGGCTCTTCCAATTCATTAAAACATGTTTTTTTGCTTCTAATATAGCATGGTACATCCATTATTTTTTTGACCCCTTGTGGTCCTTTCCAACTGTATAATTCTAATATTCTAAGAACCTCACTGTCCCAAGGCAGTCTACCTCTGAACAGTAGATGCCGGAGACAAACAACGATGCCTTAAGCACCCTACCTGGGGACATGCTGGAGGAATCTGGTTGGCCACTGTGGGAACACGATGCTGGACTTAGGTGGGCCATTGGCCTGTTCCGGCTGCCAGGCTACCAGGAAGTCATTTTGGACTCACAGCTGTCCATGGAGGCACAGGTCAATTCTGTGTCCAGGGCAGCTGTTTATCAGCTCCATCTGGTGCGCAGGCTGAGACCCTCCCTGCCCGCGGACTGTCTCGCCAGAGTGGTGCATGCTCTAGTTATCTCCCACTAGGACTACTGCAACGCGCTCTACGTGGGGCTACCTTTGAAGGTGACCCAGAAACTACAGCTAATCCAGAATGCGACAGCCAGACTGGTGACTGGGAGTGGCCGCCGAGACCACATAACACTGGTCTTGAAAGACCTGCATTGGCTCCCAGTACGTTTCCGAGCACAATTCAAAGTGTTGGTGATTACCTTTAAAGCCCTAAATGGCCTCAAAGGCCCAGTATACCTGAAGGAGCGTCTCCACCCCCATCGTTCTGCCCGGACACTGAGGTCCAGCTCCGAGGGCCTTCTGGCGGTTCCCTCACTGCGGGAAGCCAAGTTACAGGGAACCAGGAGGAGGGCCTTCTCGGTAGTGGCACCCGCCCTGTGGAACACCCTCCCACCAGATGTCAAAGAGAAAAACATCTACCAGACTTTTAGAAGACATCTGAAGGCAGCCCTATTTAGGGAAGCTTTTAATGTTTGATGCATTACAGTATTTTAATATTTTGTTGGAAGCCGCCCAGAGTGGCTGGGGAGGCCTAGCCAGATGGCCGGGGTATAAATAAATTATTATTATTATTATTATTATTATTATTATTATTATTATTATTATTATTATTATTATTATTCTGATGCTCAGGCAGGCCTAACTAGGCCCCTGCTCACCAGAGGTTCCCATACGAATATACAGTGGTACCTCTGGTTGCAAATTGGATCCGTTCTGGAGGCCCGTTCACAACATGAAAAGTGCGCAACCCACAGCGGTGCGTCTACGCATGCACGGGTTGCAATTCTGCGCATGAGCGTGACATCATTTTGCATGTTTGCGCATGCACGAGTGGCAAAACCCGGAAGTAACCCTTTCCGGTACTTCCGGGTCGCCGCGGGATGTAACCTGAAAGAACATAACATGAAGCGGACGTAACATGAGGTATGACTGTATATCCGCTTGTGGCGCATTCCGGAGTGAGATCTGGGCTTCACCTCTCCCTCTCCCTGTCTCTTCCCCCAGGGCACGAAGGCCGAGCAGGCATGGCGACCGTGGTGCTGAAACCAGGACAGGAGTTTGACGGTGCCCAGGTCTACATGCATGTGGTGGAGCTCCTCCCGCCCTTCGCCCGCCCTCGATTTCTGCGCATCCAGGTACGAGGAGCCCTTCCATGCAGCCTGCGCCTCTTCCACAGCCATGCAGGAAAGAGGGGTGTGTGTGTTGTGAGTGTTGGAGGCTGGGTTCCTTGTGCCGGGAAGCGGTGATGAGCAAGATCTTGTGGCGGAATGTAGTCCCTTGGTAGTCTCAGCGCTTGGGTCTGTAGCGAAAAGAGGCCCTGTTGAGACTTCCCTGCTTGTGATTTTTTTTAGCCGGGTAAAAGCCCAGACTTAGCTTAACTGCACCAGAGTGGCTCCTGTCCACTGTCCTGGATTCCCCTGGTTCTGCAGCACCCCCGGAGGCGACATTTCCCAGATGGGTGTAGCTTTGCCTGGAGTATAGGAAGCTAAGGGAAGACACGCCAGAAATTAATAATTAATAATTAATAATTATTAAAGGTAAAGGGACCCCTGACCATTAGGTCCAGTCGTGGCCGACTCGGGTTGCGGCGCTCATCTCGCTTATTGGCCGAGGGAGCCGGCATACAGCTTCCGGGTCATGTGGCCAGCATGATTAAGCCGCTTCTGGCAAATCAGAGCAGCGCACGGAAATGCCGTTTACCTTCCCGCCAGAGTGGTATCTATTTATCTACTTGCACTTTGACATGCTTTCGAACTACTAGGTTGGCCGGAGCAGGGACCGAGCAACGGTTTATAATTATAATAAATATAATTTGGACTATAATTTGATCTCTTTTCATTTTAGTTTTTTTATTTTAATTGAAGTATTATATTTAATTGGATGTTTTTAATCGGAAAATCAATAAAAATGATTTTTATTTTTTAAAAAAGGGAAGACACACTAGATACTTGAAGGGCCATTAAGCATGCCAAAGGTGGACGTCAGCCTCGCGGCCCCCCAGACCTCTCTCTCTGGCCCCTTGGGATTCATCTCAGGATGCACCCCTTATCCTCAGACCACACCCCTTGCTGCCCCAGCTTCACACCTCCCTTGGGTATTGTTCCCTGGCTGAAAGGTGCTTCTGAACTCTGACATGTTACCCATTTGCATGGATGTAGGACAGAGAGAGGGGTGGGTGTGGGTCAGTCCCGTCCCCCCCATTTATATTTTATTAAGTTTCAACCTTTTTAACACACAGTCAAAATGCAAATTCGTCTTTTCTCTTGTTTTTGTCAACTTCCCACCCCGTTTTCCATTGTTGTTCCTCCCGTTCTGCCCCACCTGATCTTCCGTCCGTCGAATCACAGCCACAATATTACAATCTAAATGCTTCTGTCACTCATAGCTCAAATCCTGCTTGCGACTTCATTATACCATATATCTTTAAACAGTCCAAAAAAGGCATCCATTCTCCCATAAAAGATTCTCTTAATTTTGTGGTTAATTTTTACCAAATTTAAGCTTTTGCCTCTGGCCCTCCCCACCGCTGCTATGCGGCCCCCAGAAGGCTGCCTATCTGTCAGAGATGCTGCCAGCTGCAACGTTCCTGCATTCGGCGGGGTGGCCTGGATGACCTCCTGAGGTCCCGACCCCTCAGTTCTGTCCTTTCTCTCTCCTCCCCGCCAGGAACACTTGGAGGTGACGGACACCTTCAAGCAGAAGAAGGTCCGCCTGGCAGACGAAGGCTTCAACCCGACACTGATCTCGGACCCCCTCTTCTTTCTGGACGACGCTGCAAAGTCGTACGTCCCTCTGACCCACAGCATCTGGGAGGGGATAGCTGCTGGCCACGTCCGGTTATAACCTGCACCCCCTTCTCCTGATTCATACCCGAACCCCAGTACTCTGAGCTGGGGGCTGCAGGGTGTGCTTGAAGACTCTAGCCTCCTTCGTTTCCACCTCGGCCTTAAAAGGTTCTTGTGCCTCTTTCTACACCCCGGATTTTCTCTCCTAGCTGTGCCCCAGGGTGACCCCACACCTCTGCTAGTGGGGTGCCCCCTTAGCGAGGACTTGACGCCCCCTCCTAGCCCCTCCATGCACGAAGAGGGGGGACTTATTCCTGCCCAGATGTTGCTGGACTCAACCTCCGATCGTCCTTGACCCAGTCCATCATCTGAGGGTTACCTCCTTTACACCTCTGTACATGTAGAAATTTATTTTTGTCCAGTGGTGTTTTGCAATCTTGCTGCTGTTAAGCCCCTGGGAATCCACCGCCCTTACTGATCTACTGCAGATCACCCGGAAATCAACTGGCAGATCCTCGTTTTTGTCCTGTCCTCCCTTGTGGTTGCTCTGTAAGAATTTCCCTTCCTGGGTTGGGCTAAGGCAGGGCTGGGGGCCCTGTTGTTGGACTATAACTCCCATCATCCCTGACCCGCTGGCTGTGGGGGCTGCTGGGAGTTGAAGTCAAAACGACAGCTCCCATCGTTCGTGGCCATTGGCTGTGCTGACCGGGGCTGCTGGGAGTTGCAGTCCTAGAGCATCATGGTTCGACAGCCCCCATTGGCCCTGATGGCTGGCGATGCTGGTTGCAGGGGCTGATGGGAAATTCCTCGGTCCCCATGCTGTGGCCCAGCAGCTAACTTATTTCCAGTAGTGCCCAACCTCGTTGCCTTTGGGAAAACTTGCAAAGCAGATCGCGGAGGCTGACGGGCCGTAGCAGTTAAAACCATGATCCGTCCTCCAGTCCTGGTGTCAAATCATCTGGTGGTTGCCACCCAGCTGCTGTGCCTCAGATACTTTGGTCTCCCATCTGCAATAGGGAGAAACGGAACACCAGCCCAGCTTACAAGACTGTTGTGCGAATCGCTGAAATAACAGATGCGGCACACATGGACTGGACAAACCACATCAAGTCTTATTTTCACGATGTTCTCTGGGCTGGGACGAGAAGCGGGGTATTTTTGTGAGGTGGCGGTGCTCTTCTGCTCTGCCGACGAGGTGTTTGCAGGCAATGGGTCTGCTTTTAGGAGTTAGCAGGCCTGGTTTGAAGGTGAGGGGCTTGTGAGGGAACTATGGGTTGGGGTTGTTTTTTCTATTCTTCGTATCAAATAAAGTTCCCCCCTTTTTTTTTTGTACCAGCCGAACTGTGGTCTTTATTGCTTCAGCAGGAAATCCTCTCACCAACTCTGTTCCAGAAAGAAATCTGTTTTGGGGACGGGGTGGTATAAATCTGCTTTGGGTTTGGGTCTTTGCCTGGATTTTGGCTGTGTGTGGAAAGAGCCTAACTTGAGAAGGGAACCCCCCCATGGCTAACATGAGGTATCCATCATCACATGGAGTCAAATTTAGGAACGATCAGCTTCATTGAATGTTGGAAGAGGTGGCCCTCCAGGCTTCTCAGTCTGGCCCTTGAGAGACTCTCTCCAAGCTGCTCTCCTTGAATGCTTTTGCTAGGTAGAAGGGTGGCCTTGGGCTCGCCTGGGACCTGTGTGTGTTTATCAAAACCTCTGACTTTTGTATGACATGGAAGTAGCCTACTGTGCAAAGGCAGAAAGTCATATCTGTTACTCCTCCCCCTTTTTTGCATTTGGTCCTGCCCACCAATGGCATGTGGCCCTCAGAATGTTGCCCCGAAGCGTGTGTGGCCCTCGGGCTGTTTCCCATTCCAGTTGTAGACCATGAGACCATAGCAGATCAGGTGCTGGTGTGTGTGTGTGTGTGTGTGTGTGTGTGAGAGAGAGAGAGAGAGAGAGAGAGAATATCTTCCTAAAGCTTGAAATGAGGCAGGTTGTGTGTGTGTGTGTGTGTGTGTGTGTGTGTGTGTGTGTGTGTGTATTTGTGTTAGCAGCCATGAAGGTTTGCAAACCATCATTAGTGAGGGTCAGTCGGTTTCTCTCCTTTCAGTTTAGTCTGGGTCAAAGGGCTGAATACATTATATTGATCTTTTCTCAATCATCTGAAAGGCTGAGGGTCCTATTAAGCTGTGCCACATTGGGGGCAGGGAACAGGGAGGAAGGAGCTTGGAAACTACAGCACCCCACAAACCCTCCAAGTCTTTATCCCCTGCATCTAAGGGGGCGTTATATGAGATGACTGAGTGCACGTCAGCTGCCTCCTCACCCTGTTATCTTCTGCTTTGAACCATGATGTAGTTTTTGTTTTATAAAGGAGTAGCAGTACTGTTGGCAGCAGCATCTGGAACAACCAGGAACTTGCTTGGGCCTCCTAAGTATTCAGAGAGCCCTCTAGCCTGACCAGAGTCTCTGTGGTCCATTTTCTTGGAGGACTCAACTTTACTAAAATGTTGAAGCGTTTCTGCGCTTTCCCTGATATAACCCCTTGCCTGCTTTCGGATTCTCCCGTACTCCTGCTTCCCTTCAAACAATCTTACGTACTGTTAACGTTTTATGGTTGCGTTTGGTGGACTGTACAGTGGTACCTCGGGTTAAGAACTTAATTCGTTCTGGAGGTCTGTTCTTAACCTGAAACTGTTCTTAACCTGAAGACCACTTTAGCTAATGGGGCCTCCCACTGCTGCCGCCGCACCACCGCTGCGCAATTTCTGTTCTCATCCTGAAGCAAAGTTCTTAACCCGAGGTAATATTTCAGGGTTAGCGGAGTCTGTAACCCGAAGCGTCTGTAACCTGAAGCGTCTGTAACCCGAGGTACCACTGTACATGAATTAGGTAACTCATTTCCAGGGTGGCAGCCTTGTGATTCTTTTGGGGCTTACAACCGGGGTGATGCTTTGGATAGCCACTAGAATCAGGCTGTAGCCCACGAAAGCTTAGGCCGTTGTCTTTAAGGTCTCACAAAATTCTGCTGTTTTTTACACTGCCTAACCAAAGCAGGAAGATGTCCTCACATGTCTGTCTGTCTGTCTGTCTGTCTGTCTCTCTCTCTCTCTCTCTCTCTCTCACACACACACACACACACACAGAGTCTTCAAGGCCTGACTTGCCCAAGTAAATATTTTTTTGGGAGAGATGATGAGCGCCTTCTGTTCCCCTACTGCATCTTTATTCATAAGACACTAATCCTCCCGTGGCAGTCTGGGAGAGTTGGGGGCGGGGAGAGGGTCAAGCCAGCCCTAACCCAATAAGGTGGGGAATAATCTCCTCTCCCTAAAAAAAGAAAAAGGGGGGGAGCAACAACCCAGAAATCATCAACCCAGGAACTTGACGTACACAAACATGCCAGTATCCTGGTGTGTTTGCAAGAGAGCAAAAACAAAATTATTTTTGCTTAGGGACACACACAGAGAGAGCAACTCTGAATCTGAGACGTGGAAGAAATAAAGACGGGGTCTTTATTAAGGGCTCCACCACCCTACCCCCGTTGCTTTTTGAAATGTCCCCCACATCCCGAAACGTGTGTTAAAAAGCTCGACAACAGGACCCCACTAAATAAGGCATGGCTGGCTGGGTTGCTGATCCCTCCCCCCCCCCCCAGACAACTAAACCCTGCCCTGGTGCCATTCCCAGCTGCAGTGGGATTTAAGTGCTGAGAAACAAACGTAAGATTCTCCATATAACTTCAAGACAGACAGGCATATTGTTGTTGTTGTTTAGTCGTTTAGTCGTGTCCGACTCTTTGTGACCCCATGGACCAGAGCACGCCAGGCACTCCTGTCTTCCACTGCCTCCCACAGTTTGGTCAAACTCCTGGAGGAGGAACCGGCAAGCCACTCCAGTATCCCTGCCAAGAAAACTCCATGGACAAAGACACTAGACAGGCATATACATATTTGCAATTAAATAACAATAAAGCATAATATTCTAAATTGATTTCCTGCAGCTCCTTTTTAAATGGAGCGGGGTTATTGGGTGGTTGTTTTTATTTTGATTGTGTTTTTTTGTGGTTTTATATTTTGATTTTATTCTGTGAACCGCCCTGAGACCTTTGGGTAAAGGTAAAGGGATGCCTGACCATTAGGTCCAGTCGTGGCCGACTCTGGGGTTGCGGCGCTCATCTCGCTTTACTGGCTTCCGGGTCATGTGGCCAGCATGACTAAGCTGCTTCTGGCGAACCGGAGCAGCTCACGGAAATGCCGTTTACCTTCCCACCGGAGTGGTACCTATTTATCTACTTGCACTTTGAGGTGCTTTCGAACTGCTAGGTTGGCAGGAGCAGGGACCGAGCAACGGGAGCTCACCCCGTCGCGGGGATTCGAACCGCCGACCTTCTGATCAGCAAGTCCTAGGCTCTGGTTTAACCCACAGCGCCACACGCATCCCTTGCCTTTGGGTATAGGGTGGTATATAAATTCAAATAACAACAACAATACCCCCTAATGACCATACCAATGTGCTCAAGCAGCTGTTTGTTTTTAAGTGGTAAAGGCAAGGGAAAAAGTAATATGGTTTTGGAGCATTGCAGCCAAAAGCCTTACTAGATTCAACTCCCTTGGGGGCTGAGCTAGCTTTGAGTCAGTTGCCATCTTGACCCACCTCACAGGGTTGTTGTGAGGGCGAAGCGAGGGGTGTGCATTGCTCTAAGCTTCTCGGAGGGGAGAGAGAGAGAGAGAGAATACACACACACACTCAGTTGATGATAATGTTGTTGTTGTAGTAGTAGTACAGTGGTACCTCGGGTTAGAGACGCTTTAGGTTACAGACACTTCAGGTTACAGACTCCGCTAACCCAGAAATATTACCTCGGGTTAAGAAATTTGCTTCAGGATGAGAACAGAAATCGTGCTCCGGCGGCGCAGCAGCAGCTGGAGGCCCCATTAGCTAAAGTGGTGCTTCAGGTTAAGAACCGTTTCAGGTTGAGAACAGACCTCCAGAACGAATTAAGTTCTTAACCCGAGGTACCACTGTACTAACTGAAATTTTTATTTTATTTCATTTTGTGGCTTTGGCCTACTGGGCCTGTTTAAACGCTTGGTAATAATAGCCTCTAAGCCTGAATTATAGAGAACAACAAGGCGCAATAATGACACGTGAGATGGATGGGAAGATAGCTGGATAAAACCAATCTGTCGGGTTGTATCAAACTTCAGAATAGATCCATTGAAGTGAATGGCCTTGTGCTATGTACATTGTTTTACAACTATCAGGGAGTGCCCGGCGCTCCCCAGGAATTTGTAGGAACCAAAAAATGTTGTGATTTTTAAATGTTAAAAGTGTCACTTGTGAGTTTGAGCCCGTCATGTCAAACCTTGATGAGGACCACTCCCCCCCCCCTACACTTAGGTCTGCCATACCCCCAGAATTTCCCAGACTTTGCTGGGATTCGGCTGTTGGAAACAGAATGTGGGCCGAAATTACTTAATGCCTGGACAGTATGGCAACCCATGTTGGAAGTGTAGATTGTGGTGAATTTCCTTAAAAAGTAGCTCAAAAACTTCTTCCTTTGTTTTTGAGATTTTGCAAACAAACAAAAAACAACAACTTTGGGTGAGCAAAACTGAACAACTTTTGTGTTTCTGGATTTCCACTTCTTTTTATTTTTTGGCTAAGGGCATTAGACAATGTCAAAAGTTTTTAAAGGTTCCTGCACAATTTTGTTCAAGGTCTCTCCCTCCTTGGAAGGAGGGCAGGGAACTCTGCTGCAACAGAAAAATAAATATCTACCTTGTTTCCACTGGATTTCCACTTTTTGAAATATGGCAACCCTCCTGAACGCCCATGCTGGGTTTGGCGGCGACATCTCAAGCAACAGCTGAACCAATGCCAAAAAAAGGGACGCCAAGGTGATGTTTTGGTTCCCCTGCCTTATTCCAAACTGGCAGCTGTTGTTCGCAATTGCCCTATCTTGGGGCAATCCCCCTTGCCAAGTTTTGTGACAACATCCTGAGAGATGTCAGAAAACCCAAAGAGAACAGGCCGATGGACAAACAAACCGCTCTGCCGAATAAATGCATCGTCGATGGGTCTGCTTTGAGCGGATGCCTCTGTGGAAACAACCCATTGGGTGAGGGTCTATGGCATCGGCCCACTAAAAAAATACAACCACGACCCATTGCAGTTTGGGGGTGCAGGCCGAGAGAAACTAGGGGGTTCCTCTCGGAGGCCTTTCTCTCTCTTTCTCTGCCATTGTCATCCCCCAGACACCCCTCCCTCCTCTTTCCCTCTCACCTCTGCCATAAAAAGGGGCCTGTGGCTCAGTGCCCCATTGTGAGGGGATAATAGGGCCAGCAGCTTGTGAAAGTGATACCATGAATGGGGCTGGGAGGGCGGGCAGAGAAGGGGGTAGGCCCCGTAGCCCCGGTAACCACAGGAGCTCTAAGTGCGGCTAATAGGATAAGAGGGGCTGGGAGCGAGAGAGGAAAGGGGGGGTGAGATGGAAAGGGGGAGCAGTTGGGCGCAGAGAGGAACCACTTCCAACGGTTGTCGCCAGAACCCCCTCCTCCCCAAAGATTGGGGTGTGTGAGGGTGCTTTAGGCCTCAGAAACACCCCTCCCCATTGACTCTGTCTCACATCCCTTATCGTACTGGAGATATGCATGAAATGTGTGCTCAGGCATGCATATGGAACATACTAGAAAATTCAGTGGAGGGGTTTTTTTGGGGAGGGGGTGCCTGCTGGATGTTTGGGGTCTCCCTCTCAGGTCCTGTGATGGGAAGGATATATTCTATAATCTGAGAAAGTCGAGCTTCTGCCCACAGCTCTGTGGGATGGGATGGGGAAGGAAGGACCCGAATGTCGGGGTTCCGTGCGGTGAAATGGCTTGGGGCAGCCTGTGGGGTGATGCAAGAGTGGGTGGCTGGGTGGGCAGCGAAGGAGAATCCCACCCCCTCCATCAGCCCCAGATATTGGGCCTTCAGTACCTGGGACAGCACCCAGGAGATATGCAGATTTTAGGCATGCATTTTTGTCACTTGGTGACTGCAGCCATCAAGGGATGAGTTGCCAATAGGCCATTGCAGATATCACACAGTGTCAATAAACACCCACCTCCCTTCCCATCCACTCAAGATCTTTCAGGCACATCTGAGTGCAGAGAAAGCGATGAGTCTCTGAATGTCGCTCGTTTTTCTTTATTTAAAGCAGGGGTGCTAGACCTCATGGAAATGGTGGGAAAATGGAGGTGAGTGTTCCATGTTGTTTTTTCAAAGGCTGAGTGGAAGAAAGATTAGATTTGGCCCACAGGCTGCTGATAACGCACCCCGGAGTCTATGCAAAAATCTGTCTCGTGGTTTGGTTCTATTTTCACTTTCATTACAACAACAATAATACGGGGGCAAGCGGTCAAATAAGATAAAATTACAAATTCTCCCAAACAACTTCTAGGTTCTTCTACAGTCAAGATCATCTCCTTTACGAATTACACATTCTGACCATTTCCGTTGTCAACATAGGTCTGACTTCTGTTGAGTGTGGTTAAGCGTCACTCAAAAGGTACTTTAAAAAACACACAAAACCAAACGTATATCCCACAGAACATGATCTGATTTAATGCTATGCTTTTTGGGGCAGAACTTTGTCTTAATTGCCGAAGATTCTAGACCTCGTGGAATCTGGCAGAGAACAACTTGGAAACTGGCCCAGCATTTGTGGGGTGAGGACTGGTGATAAACATATACAAAAGAGAAGCTCTTGTGGTCTTTCCATGAAGGGGGCGAGCTCATCTGTTTTGGTCACTTCTGATGTCCTTATTTTGCGCCCTGAAAAATTTAAAGGAGTGGGGACATTTGCTCATGAAATCCTAGCCACGAACAGGATTTACCATTCTCAGCAGCTTGCAAATCAAGCACAGTTTCCCCCCTCCCCAATATTATGACCCAGCAAAAGGGCTATAGAACGAGGCATTGGACACACATCAATGTTTCCCAAGAGGGATGAGGTGTTGGGGGGTGGGAGGAGAGGGGGGTGGGGAGGGAGCAGCCCCTGCCTCTCATCTTTATGCTGAGCTGTAATTGGGCAGTCCTACCTCCAGCTGCCTTTCACACCCAAGCCTGCAAGCACCCCCCCTTGCACCCCAGTCCAATTGTATCAGTGTCTGTGGCCGTCAGAGAGGCCAAACAATGGGAATAATAATAAGGCAGCTCGCCCCTTGTCCGGCAGAAGCACTGAGCGAGGCCACTGGCCAGCAAAGTTAGAAGCCAGCGGAATTGAGGGGTCAGGAAAATTGGGGTGGGTGGGTGGGAGGGTGGAACTAGAAAGCGGGCCATGATCACAGACTAGTGCAAAACATACAGATATATATATATACAAGTTTAGGCCAAAGACTAATAATTTTTTGTGGGTTTTTTTGGGGGGGTGCTTTGCTGAATTGGAAGAGATCGCCCCAAACTCATACATGGAATTACCTCCTGACCACCCTTTTTCTTAAAAAGTTCCTGCAGAAACTTTCCTCCTTTTTTTGGCGTATTTTGTTCAGAAATACAAGTGGATTTCCCCCTATTTTCATGGTTTTACCCACCGGCGTGCTAAATTTTGGGGGATGTCACCGTGGAGCGGTTGGTTGGTCTTGGGACTGTTTCTGCAAGATTGGGGTAAGTGGGTTTTCAGACATATATATCTTCATTAATTCACTTTGAATCCACCTTACTACGTAGCTCTGTATATGTATGGATAACAATATCTTAGATGGACTTCTGTTGTTTCTCCTCCGTGGTGTGAAATCGAACCATTTTGGGGCGGGTGCAGCGATTCTGGATTTGGGAGAAATCAGTGAGGATGGAGATGGGGTATGTGTTAGAGATTCTGTTGTGTGTTGTGTCCCCCCCCCCCGAGCATTCATTGCAAAAACTTCAGCAAATTATTCCCCTGTCTTCCCAAATAGCAGTGCAATCTCAAGTCACTTTGGGTCTAAATTTAATTTGCGTTTGTCATATTGTCAAATCTTGGATACTTAGGTCTGGGTGAAATCTCAAAGTCCATAGGTTTCCCCCTGGTTATAAGACCACTCTAGTGAGTTGGGGGAGCTCTATTCATTTGCAAACTGGGGAGCAGGACACTGGGAGATTGTGGAAACTGAGTCTACTATGGCTGAGTTCACAGATTGGTTTGCCAAACCAAGAGTTGATGGTCTGACAGTTGTGTGCATGGAGGGATGAGAGGAGAATAGATGATTTTGTGTTTTTCTGGTTTGATATTTCTTCTCGGACAGGACAGCTTTATCAGATTCTGAACGTTCAAATGGAGTGGGGGAAGACCGAGGTTTATAAGCATCAATAGAGTGGCAACCCCAGTACAGGAAACAGTTCATTTATCCCCTGCTATGTAAATCAAGCTATGGATGTACCAGAAATTTAGAAGGAGGGTCTATGGATGGGACGGAGTTATGCCAGTTGCAAGAGTTTCTTTCTTTTCAAGTCCTAGACAGGGTTGTTTCGCTGTCTCCCAGATGTCTGCTCAAGACAGGACAATTGGAGCTTGAAGCTGTTGGGTTTTTGAAGGTGGCAATAAAGCCGATTGGATTGTTTGGGGGTTGAACAAGGATTCTCTCCCGAAAGCTAGGTCTCGGGGTTTTATTTTCTGGTTGTGTAGCCCATTCACAAATTTGTTTCAGTGCTTTGGAAACTGGGATAGGGTTGATCTGAGCGTTCTCATCTTGCTTTTGTGGTTTAAAGTCTGGTCGTGTCTCAACTCAATCCCGGGCACACAGGAACCTCACCCTGTATGAAATTTGTGACCCTACAATGGATCGTCTCTGGGTACAGGGAGGAGAAGGGTGCTTAACACAGGTTAATAGAGCTGGCTGGGGAAACAGAGGTCTTCTAGGTTTATTTCTCTGCCTGAGCAGGACTTCGGTGCTCCTACACAGAGATGTTTGTTGGCGGCACATTTTATAGGGCTATTGGTGCAGGCTGTAACTCACGAGAGTTAATGGATCCTAACTCTGTAGTGTGTTTTATTGGGGCATGCTATGGTGCTATTGTGTTTTTTTTTCTTCTTCACAGAAACACTGGAGAAAACGGAAGCATCCCTTCATATTTTGACCCCCTGTTTCACCCTAAACACACATTTGCTTGTTTGTTTAACCACCACCGCTCTTTTTTAAAAAAAGTTGAAGCAGATTTCAAGAGGCAAGGGGAAATTTGCCACAGCTATGGCTGAAATCTCATGTGCACTTTCTTAAGATCAAGCCCTGCAGAGCACAGTTGGACTTACCATATATCTGAGCAAGCACCCATATCATTGCACTATACAGCTACCTTCCTGAAAACCGTTATCATTTGGCCTCCCACCAATTTGGAAAAATGCTCTGTGTCTAGAAAAGGAGTTTCCAGACTGAGGTCTGTAGACCATCAGCAGTCCACAAATTCCATTTGAATGGTCCATGGTGTGTCTGTAAAAAAATACAATTCAAAATCATCCAGCACTACGTTGCAATTGCTGCAACAATCGTTAAGTTTATCTGCCAGGACACTCAACCAATTTTAAGGGGTCTGTGGAGGGGGCAAAAGTTTGGGAACTGTTAGTCTAGGACATGAAGAAGAAAATTATATTTCTGGTCAGAAGTGGGTGTAGTTTTGTTTTGTTTTTAAGTACTTTCAAAGGCCTTAAAAATAGATGTCAGTTTTGGGATTTTGAAATGCAAATAAGTTAATTGCAAATTCAAATGTATCCCTATTGTGTTTTATGACTTCCTTGATATTGTATGTGGGCTGGAACTGGTCTGTCACAAATAATAAAATTCGTAAGTTAATGCAGTTTGTTACTGGTCCTTAAAAAGATATTAATGAATATTTGATACCAACCCATCTTGTCTCATGTATATATGTGCCAAAACCTGCTCCCTATTTTCTTCTTTTATCCAAAGTTCCTTAGTGCCCATCAAACCCCCGAAACTGAGCTTTATTTGCAGCTGAAATAATAAGGCACTTATCTGAAATGCTGCACTGCTGAACTTTTAATTTGACACATATTTGGAGTCAGCTACCTTCCACCACCCACCTAACTCTTAAAACTAACCCACTTTAAGCAAGTGATCTGTTTGGCTGGGCAGCATGATGCTTGAAAGAGGCCATCGTGGAAGTTTGCAAATTCCAAAAGGGTTGCCCCTCACGAGCCCAACAGGGGGAAAACAAGCAGCCTTGCAGAATCTACAAAACAGATTTCTCTTGTTAGAAGTTTCTGCACACCATTTGGGAAGGTTGTAGCCTTGTGAGAGAGCATCTGCTTTGCATGCAGAAGGTCTCAATTTCAATCAGTGAGCATCTCCTGGTAGCGTCGGGAGAGAGCTGCTGCTAAGCAAAGTGGATAACTACTGAGCTAGATGGACCAGCGATGTAACTCAGTATATTAGGCATTCGCTCTTAGAGCAAAGTTTTTCCAAAGTCATTGTAGCTTGGATATGATCTCAATAAAACTAGAGTTCAGTGATCTTACACATGACGTGTTTTATTAGCTGGTAATAATAATAATAATAATAATAATAATAATAATAATAATAATAATAATATGCAATGGTTTATAGCTAAGACAGATGGTGGAAGAGGCAACATTTGGGACTGGTGCATTTTCATGGCATCAGTTGTGGTGAAAGGGGGGGAATGCCCTATCACTAAATCAGTGATGTGGGTACCGGGTTGATTTCAGGACCCTGAGATGCTCCATCAGAGACAACCAAACTCAAATGGGAGCAGGGAGCAGGGAGCAAATTCCCACTCCCCCAGGGGTGTTGCCCAATATATATTTATTAATGTTAATGTTGATTGCACCAGAATTAGACACACACAAAAACATTGCTTCCACTTCAGTTTGCACCCTTAAAAAAGCCACAACACAAAAACAGGGACGGGTTGGCCTTTGAAACATCCCCCTGTATTTTGGCAGATGAAGTTAAAGCATGATTTAGAATGAAGGTGATAGTGGAGAGATAATCATGTATAGCACGGTAGTATAGTGGTGATGAGAAATTCAGCTCCGGTTCAAGCCATATTTTCCAACCCCTGTTTGTTGTGGGATGTGTGGGGCCCTCACAGGATACATAGGGGCCCCTAAGAGACATGGCAAATTGCTCCCCACCAGCCCATCCCACAATTGCCAATATCTTATGGCAGAAGCCTCTGAGAGAGAGAGAGAGAGAGAGAGAGAGAGAGAGAACAAGGCAAACTCGTACAGTATTTAAGTTGCCAAATTTCCATGGAAAGAGAGAAACAGAGAGAGAGAGAGAAAGAAAGAGAATTTCCTCAGCTGTTTGGATATACAGTGGTACCACAGGTTAAGTACTTAATTCCTTCTGGAGGTCCGTACTTAACCTGAAACTGTTCTTAACGTGAAGCACCACTTTAGCTAATGGGGCCTCCTGCTGCTGCCGCACTGCCGGAGCACGATTTCTGTTCTCATCCTGAAGCAAAGTTCTTAACCTGAAGCACTATTTCTGGGTTAGCGGAGTCTGTAACCTGAAGCGTATGTAACCCGAGGTACCACTGTACGGTATTATGGGGAATTAGAAGCAGGGGCAGAAGAACATTGACTCCTGGACTCTTCTTTCATGAGCTCCTAGTACAAAACTGTGTTTCCCAGCCTGACCCTTATTCTAAGGGAACCCCCTTTCTTCCAAGCAGAACTGGGGAATCCTGCAAACTCTAGTTTGCTGAGGGTGCTGGGAACTGTAGCTCTTTGAGGGGCAAGCTACAGTTCCCAGGATTCTTTGGAGGAAGTCTTGTGCTTGAAATAAACAGTGTGTAGGCTGCCCAAGGAAACCTTAGACTTCCCAGGGAACTAGTGGGACGTGCAGAATTGAGTGCAACAGCCTACCATATTTAGTTGGGTCAGGGTGCTGTGAACTGGGCACGCTACAGTTCCCAGGATCCTTAGGGCGTCTGCCTGCACTTCAAATGTGCTTTGAATGCGTGGGGGGGGCGGGCAGTGTACGCAGCCCCCCAACTCTGGCCAGCTCACGCCAAGCCTTGCACCCTCTCCTCGTCACAGGCCCGTCGACTCCATTTCACGAACGGTTGTGCCCCGACGTCAAGTCCAAAGGCAATTTGCCTGAGGGGACTTAGAAAGGAGGTGAAACCTGGGGGTCGTAACCCCCTTCTATGGCCCAGCCTGAGGGACAGTGGGTGGGTGACCGGGTGGGGGGTGGCCAGCCCTAGGCCCGTGACCGATGGCGGGGCGGAGGCGAGGGTCCGACATGGAGACCCACGTCCATGAGTGATGGGGCAAGTCATGGGAACCTCACCCCGAGCCCGTCACGTGGGCCGGCAGATGGGGTGCGAGGAAGGCGGGGGGCTGCCGAGCAGGGGACGGGACAATAGGGCCTGCCTCGGCCCCTTCTGACCCAGCCCATTGTCCGCCATGCCGGGCCCCCCGCAAAGCCTCTCTCAACAGCCGGGCTATGGGGCCTCCCCGGCCAGCCATGCAGTTGCTAAGGCGGCCTTGAATGGTGGCATCCATCAAGATGTCAAGGGGGGGGGGGAACAATCCCATCTCCCCACCTCCCTCGCCCCCCTTTTCTCCACAGAGCCCATTGTCATCGCCCGGAGTTTAACTTTGTGCCGGCCGGCCGGCTGAACAAGCGGCCCTCTCTCTGAGGGGATTAAAGTCTCTTTACTTATTTCCCCCCACTTCGCACAGCAGTTTCCATCTGTTTGGTTTGGGAGCTTATGGGGTTCGGGGGGGGGGAAGAGAGGGAGGTTGTCTGGGGCGGCCACGTGGGCAGCACCCGTGTGTGGACTCCCCAGGGATCCTGCGGAGAAGAAGGCCCTCTCCCCTGGGCTGAGCCTGAGGAGGGAACCTGAAGAGAAAGTTTGGCGACTTGACTTTGCTTTTCAGGAATTTTAGGCACCGCTGCTGAGCTCAGGCCCCAGAAGTGAAGTGAGATGCTGTGAGCCGCTCTGAGATCTTATGATGAGGAAGGGTGGCATAGAAATTCAATAAATTAAAATGAAATTCTGGTCCTCATGGATAAACGGCTGGCTTAAATTGGAAGCTGCCTTATTCTGAGTCAAAGCTTTAGCCCATCTTGCTCAACATTATCTACAGTCTACAGTCAGTCTACACTGACTGGCAGCAGCTGTCCTGGGTTTCAGGCAGGGAAAACTTCCAGCCTTAACAGGAGAGGCCGAGGAGTGAACCAGGAACTCCTCTCAGAAGGACTTTATTTATTTATTTTGTCGCGGGTAGGCAGAGCATGCAGATGGTCCCGGGTTCAAATCCTGGCATCTCCAGGTAGCAACCCTGCTTGAAAACCTGGAGAGCAGCTGCCAGTCAGTGCACTGAGCTAGCTGGGCCAATGGGCTAACTTTGTGATGAAGTAGCTTCCTTTTGTTCCGGTCAAACCATCCCTTTCTTTACAAACGTGAGGACCGTGATCTGAATGTATTTTATAGAATCGCGGAATCGCAGAGTTGGAAGGGACCACCGCGGTCATCTAGTTCAACCCTCCGCAATGCAGGAACCCCTTGCCCAACATGGGGCTCGGACCCACAACCCTACGATTAAGAGTCTCATGCTCTACCTACTGAGGGAAAGGATCATAGCTCAGGGCTAACCCACACGCTTTCCATGTAGAAAATCCCAGGCATCGCCAGCTAGGGCTGGAGAAAGACTGGAAAGCCTCTGCCAGTCCGTGTAGGCAACACTGGGCTCAGGAGGCCAATGCACTTGTAGAAAACCAATACCAGTGTTCCTTAGTGGTAGAGCACAAGATTTGAAGCTCCTGGGTTCAATCCTGGACCTCTCCAGTTAGAAAAAGATTTTGAGCTGGGGATTTTGGAACGATCTTTCCGTGCCTGGGACCCTGGCAGAGTCATGGCTAGGCAGGTGAGTTAGAACGGGCCTAGGCAGACCCAGGTTGTGTGTGACACCTATAAGTCAGCTTTGTTACGCTCCAGGTATGATGGCGTCCCCATCGCCAACTCACACATGTTTAGAGGGCGCAACGCCTACTGCCAGCCCGTCCCACTGTGTCTGAGGACCCTCCTGCTCATTCGGCTGAGTGGGGCCCCCAAAACTCTGCCTTAAAACCCATTGCGTCTCCACCTCCATCGTTCTCCCCGGACACTGAGGTCCAGCTCTGAGGGCCTTCTGGCGGTTCCCTCATTGCAAGAAGTGAGGTTACAGGGAGCCAGGCAGAGGGCCTTCTCAGTAGTGGCCCTCCCTTCAGATGTGAAGGAAATAAGCAGCTATCCTCTCTTTAAAAGACATCTGAAGGCAGCCCTGTTTAGGGAAGTTTTTAATATTTAATGCTGTATTGTTTTTAACACTTGATTGGAAGCTGCCCAGAGTGGCTGGGGAAGCTCAGCTAGATGGGTGGGGTATAAAGAATAAATTATTATTATTATTATTGCCTTACAAGCACCACACTGGCCCCAGCTGTGCATGACTTGGAACCCTTGCCCACACGCCCTCAACCCCTCCAAGTCCGGGACGCAAGCCGACGTGTGGCAGAGCATGTTGGGAGCGCATCATTTTGGCGTGGTGCCAACCCACCCCTCACCCCAAATCCAACTTCCTTCCTTCCTTTTTTGTCCCTTTTTTTGGCAGACACCCCGACTGTCAGAGGGTGTGGCCAGAGTCAGAGTTGGCCCTCTTTGGTCTGCAGCCAAAAAACACGGCTTGTGAATGAAATGCCTTTCGGATGTGTTGGGCGGGTGGGCAGGGGGGGGGAGAGAAGAGGGGGGCGACGACCCCCAATGGGGTGTGGTATGGGCCAGGAAGTGAGGGTGAAAGGAAGCGAGATTAGCCCCTTTGAAGCTATAGAAATCGCCCCACTCGGAAGCCAAGAGGCTTTTAATTGCCCTTGTTCTTCCCCAAGTCCCCAGAGCTAATTTTAGACTCCCGTTCAAGGCTCTTTGGCAGTCAGAGGCAATTTGGGGACATAAGGGGAGGGGGATGAGGGTTTTTTTTGTGGGGGGAGGGAGAGCAGTGAAGACGGGGTCTTGGCACGAGAATTGCAGGATGAGAAGGAGCAATGTCACCTCTTTGCTTGTTGTTGTTGCATCCTTGCATTGACTCTGGATTATTATTATTATTATTATTATTATTATTATTATTATTTAATAATAATAATAATCATTGTTGGTTATTAATAAAAAAAAATGCTATTTATTTTACTGCATTTATGTCTCACTTTTTCCTCCCTCCAGCTTCCTCTGTTCTTTTTAAAAATCATCTCTTAGTTCAGAACAATGAGGACTGGAATCTTACTATTTTATTTAAGGGAAGGGGTAGAGCATCTGTTTTGCGTGCAAAAGGTCCCAGGTTGTATCCCTGCCATCTCTAAGTAGGGCTGGGAATTGTCCCCTCTCCTGAAAACATGGAGAGCTGCTGTCAGTCAGTGTAGACAATATTGAGCTAGATACACCCAAGAGTCTGAAAACAAGAGGTGTTTTTGTTCTTGCTTGAGTACAGAGAAGTTCTGTTTTTCTCTCAAGGGCAAGAGCTGTAACTCAGTAGCAGAGTGCCTTTTTTTTTTTTAAAAAAAAAAAGCTTATCGTTGATTTTAATTATTTTTCAAAATGTTTCAAATAGCTGTTTTTACTGATAATTTTATTCTTCATTTTGCAAAGCACTTTGAGGTTTCTTTGGGCTGTTGTTTTTATACAATCAAGTACAGTAGTATATAAATTTTGTGGAGACGATCAGTTAAATTCTTCTGGGGAGCACCTCTTTTCTGACGGAATGCCTGGTTTTGACAATTGTCTTATCCGTGCAATGTATTTTGTTGTCAGTAATGGCTTTGGCAAACGAATAAATAATACTTGTATTTGTTTTCTTCTCTTCTTTTGTAAATTTCTCTCAGATTTTGCTTAGGGTTTTCTGTTTTCCGATCAAACGGTATACAAGTTTTATTTATTTCATAAAACGTGTACGCCGCCTGGTTTTAAACGAAGCAAAACGAAACCCAACAACCCTCAAAGCAAATTGTATGAAATAAATAAATAAGTAAAATACCACGTTGCTTTTAAAACAAAAACCAACAGACAGACAACCACCATGGATGGTGGAGGCTGGCTTACCAGGCCTGTAAATCTCATTCTTTCTCACAGGCCTTGCCTACCCTTCAGAGCTGGCGTTCCTCTTGGAGCCCAGCGACGTGATCGCCATCCGAGATCGCCCGCTCCTCTTGCACTGCCAAGTGGAAGGTGAAGCGCCCATCGCCATCACCTGGTACCGGAACGGGGCGGCTCTCTCCAACGACAGCCATGCCGCCATCTTGTCCAATGGCTCCCTGCGGCTGGAAAGTGTGCACCGGCGGCCCCGGGGAGGCGGAGCGGCGGACGCCAACGTCACGAATGACTCCAGCGCCGGAGAGTACAGCTGCACTGCCCAGAACCGCTATGGCTTGCTGGTCAGCCGCAAGGCCCGAGTGCAAATTGCGAGTGAGTTTAGGCTGGCCAAGATGGCCGCCGTTTGGCGCTATCTTCTGTGGGTTCAAAAAGGGTGCAGCGGGTGGGCTGGGAGCAGCGCTGGTGGTGCGGGAAGCTATCCAGCAACGGGAAAGGAAGCCAAGAGGGCTCCAAACTGAGAAGATCCATCATGGAGAAGATCCATTTGGGGGTGCCAAATTTGTGCCAAGCCGAGAGGGTCCAAAATGGAGAAGTTCCAAAATTGGGAAGATCCGTTCCAAAACGGGAGGGTGCCAAATTTTGGCCTTGCGCAGGGTACCATATTACGAAAAAATTAACCAAGTCCACCCCGGTGGGAGTGGTTTCTTGTTTTGTTTCCATGTTTTTTATTAACTCTGTAATTTATACATCGGGGTGGAGGTGCTCAGGCCTGAGGGAGCTCTCCAGACCTTTCTGCCTGGCTCTCAGAAATCTCCTCAGGCAGAAGAACCTGGGTTCAATGTTCAGCATCTCCAGGTAAGGCTGGGAGAGGCCTCCTGGAGAGTCACTGCCAGTCAGTGTAGGCCAGGCTTCCTCAACCTCGGCCCTCCAGATGTTTTGAGACTACAATTCCCATCAGCCCTGACCACTGGTCCTGCTAGCTAGGGATCATGGGAGTTGTAGGCCAAAAACATCTGGAGGGCCGAGGCTGAGGAAGCCTGGTGTAGGTAATACTGAACTAGATGGACCAATGGCCTGACTCCATATGAGGCAGCTCCCTCTGTTCCAGCTGTCTTGCTGACCATTATTACTTTTCTCCCACCAATCCAAGTTTGGATTGTAACGTCCTTGGGTCTGGGATCTCTTCCTCCATCTCTTACACCACACGAACTGTAATGTCCTTGGGGCAGGGGCTTCCGCTCCCAAAAGTGCCATGCATGCTGACGGTTCTACGTACAGCTGTACCTTGGTTCTCAAACAATCCATTCCGGAAGTCCATTCTGTGGGATGCAAAACTTATAGCAGTCAAGTACAACATTCCTACAGTGGACATGTTAGGAGATGTTTTGTACCACTCAGGAGAAGACTTCCTATTTGCTCCTGAGTTGGAACAGACTTCCACTGCATGTGACTTGAAGAGGGTATGCTGTGTTGCACTAGCATGGAGGAGCACATGGCCTCCATGTTCTGATCGGTGTGTGCTCTTCATTTTGTATGTCGCTGTGTGTTTGGAGAAGTGACTGCTTAGTCGCAGTCACTTGTTGGGACTAACTCCTTTATGGAATAGTTCTAGTTGTTACGTAACCTAATCCTGCCTTCAGGGATATGTTTGTGAACCTGAATGAATCTGTGAGTAAACTACTTTTATATTAACATTAATCAGATTCTTGTGTTTATTCTTTTTAAGAGGGATTAGAAGGGATTTTACCATGAAGGGATCTTTAATAGTAAGACTCAGATGAGTCAGGCACAAGCTGATTGCTGCATAATTTAAAAAGTGGGATGTTTGGAACTCTGCTGGAATACGGAACTTGCTAGCGCAAGTTAGGAAGGATATCATTCAATAATATATCCTCTCCTGCCTCCCTAATCATCCCCACACATTTGACTTCCGAAAACGTTCAATAGCCAAGGCCTGGCTTCCGATTGGTTGTGGGAGCTTCCTGCGCTCAGTCGGAAGCTGTGGGAAGCTGTGTAGGATGTTTGGCTTCCGAAAAACGTTCGCAGACCAGAACACTCACGCCTGGGTTTGCCGCGTTTGGGAGCCAAAACATACAAGTCCCAAGGTATGACTGTAGATGATGCCAGCAACATTGCTGGGGGGAGCTCCGCATGTGTCTTGGGGGTGGCGGTGGTGATTGCACCCTGTTTCTCCCCGCAGCTCTGTCCAAATTCCACATGCACCCGGAATCCATGGCCGTAGAAGAGGGAGGCGTCGCCCGGTTCCAGTGCTTCATCCAGGGCGTCCCCGAAGCCACAATAACCTGGGAGCGCAACCGCACAGCCCTGCTGACGGATGACTACCGGTGAGCTCTTGAAAGGGCCTGGGGTGCTGGTGGTACAGTTGGAGGGGACTTGTGCGCTTGTGTGTTACGGATTTGGTTTGTGGTGAGTGAGTGTAAGGTGAGGGAAGGAAGGAAGCGTCCCAGGAATCAGCAATAACCAACAAGGCAGGACTTTGGAAGGGAGCAACATCCCAGCTAAAGAGGACGGGCAACTCAAGTTGATAGAATATGCACAACTTGCAGGTTTAACATACGGCATAAGAGAGGAAGAAGAACATACCGTATTTTTCCGTGTATAAGACTAGGTTTTTCTCCTTAAAAATAATGTCAAAAATTAGGGGGTGTCTTATACACAGATACATCTCCCCTCATTTTCTTAAATCTGAGTCCCCCAAAATAGGGGGCATCTTATATATGGGGGCGTCTTATAGATGGAAAAATACAGTTTAAAGCAGATTAGAAAACGTTTATTGACTACATGGGAAATAGCTGCATACAGCTGAAAACACTGACAGCGTTAAGATAAATTCAACAGAGTAAATAATTCTTGATGGGTGTAAGGGTGGAAAATTGATTTGAATGGTTATAACAAAATATGCAGATGGATGTAAGATATGTAAAACGGAAAGAGAAGAAGGGAAGTTGTTGTATAGTTTAAAGTTTGTAAAATGTTGGTTTGAAATTGTAAAACAGAAAATTTAATGAAAGTGTGTGTATGTGTGTGTATATATATATATATATATATATTTGCTTTCGTAGATTTTCACGGGTACAGGAATGCAGGTTTTGGTGTCCTCGGGTGTCTTCCCGTGTAAAAGTTGGGGTGTCTAGGCGACGTTTCGACGAGGTCTCACTCGTCATCTTCAGGCTGGTGCTTTCGGCTTCTTGTTACTGGAACAGAGCAGGATCTCAGTGTTTGAGTTCCTATAAATACTGTAGAGGGGGTGTGGTGTATAGCCTCCAATGTTCTGGGCAGAGAGGAAGTTCCCAGGCTAGTGTGCCTTTTCTTGGGGGCAAAGTCCTGGGCTTCACCTCCTGCCAACCTAGCAGTTCGAAAACATGTCAAAGTGCAAGTAGATAAATAGGTACCACTCTGGCGGGAAGGTAAATGACGTTTCCGTGCGCTGCTCTGGTTCTCCAGAAGTGGCTTAGTGATGCTGGCCACATGACCCGGAAGCTGTACGCCGGCTCCCTCAGCCAATAAAGCGAGATGAGCGCTGCAACCCCAGAGTTGGCCACGACTGGACCTAATGGTCAGGGGTCCCTTTACCTTTACCTTTACCTGGGCCTCACTCAGCTGCCGGTCACTTAGCAGAGTTGGTGGATTTGTCCTGCTTCCCTTCTCCCTTCCATTTTCCCCCTATCCATGTTATCCATTTCACTGGGCATCATAAGCCATCTCCAAGTCCCAAAGGCTGCAGCCTTCCTTCAAAGGGGACCCACTCCGCCGCTGGCCCAGGGGAGGCGGGAGACCCACTTCCAACCTCTTCTCTGTTTCATTCTCTCTCTTCCTAATTCTGCCAGGTACACGCTGCTCCCCACCGGGATCCTTCAGATCACGGGCGTGCGGCGTTCCGACGTGGGCACCTACCGCTGTGTGGCCAGCAACATCGCCAACACCCGTTACAGCCAGGAAGCCATGCTGAGCATTAGCGGTGAGAATCAGCCGAGGGCCATTCAGCCCTCTGCAATGCAATGCAGGACCCACAGCTGAATCACATCTGGGATGAGGCAGGGAAGCCAGCTGATTTTCCTTGGGGGGTATTTGGAAAACTGGCCACTGGTCTAGTGAGCTAGAGAGGGAGGGCATGGAGTTGGCAAGGTGGGGCAGGGGTTTCTCTGAGGTGCTTTTGAAAGTAAAGGTTGTATCTGACGAAGTTGAGATTCCTTTGCATTGCAGGACTAGATGACCATAGGAGTCCCTTTGAACTCTAAAATGATATGATTCTATGTTCTACATAGAACTGCTATGTAGAACCCTATATCGGGCATGTGTGTTAACTTGGGTGGGCCTACTCTGAGCAGGGCTAAGAAGGGGTACAAATAACACAGAAAGATGCCTTGCATTAGGAAAAACGGCAAAGAAAAAAATATATGTGTCCATCAGGAGAAATGCATGCTAAAATACTGAGAATATTTTTTTTGTGAGGGCTTAGAAAAGAAGTTTGCAAGCTGATGTGGAAATGTGGAGAACTGGACTGAACTCTGGGGAAATGAGAAGCCAAAATGGACAGACAGCATTAATTAAATAAAGGTCCAAGTTGCCAGTCTAATGGGTGAATCAAGGAAAAATGAGGAACCGAGGGAAACCATAATTGGCAGATTAGTAAGGGAAGCCTCTTTCGGATGCTAAGCTCGGATTGCTTTCTGTGCCTCTGGAAATGATGGGCTCAGAAGTTCAGGGGGACGAGGCACCCACCTCATTTCCCCTCCATTCTCTCTCACCAGTCTCAGTGGCCAAGCTCTACAAGGAGCCGGTCATCCTCTCCGGTCCGCAGAACCTGACCATCACGGTGCACCAGACGGCCATCTTGGAATGCATCGCTACTGGCAACCCTCGGCCGATCGTGTCTTGGAGTCGCTTGGGTGAGTGGGGAAATTGAGAGAGAGTAATCATATTTGTGTAACCAGACCTCATGCCATTATGGAGGGAGAGAGAAGCTTTTCTGTGGAGGTCCGTGTTTGCGTGACACTGGCACACTCGCCGTCCCTACAAATCTTAATGTCTCGCCTTCTCTCTCTCTCCTCACAGACGGACGTTCCATCGGCGTCGAAGGGATCCAGGTCCTGGGAACTGGGAACCTCATGATCTCAGACGTGTCCGTGAAGCACGCCGGAGTTTACGTCTGCGCTGCCAACCGGCCTGGCACCAGGGTTCGCCGTACGGCACAGGGCATCCTCATGGTTCAAGGTGAGTGTGGGCCTCAGCGGACCAGGGTGGCGGTGTCTGGCTAGAGTACTTGGCCTGTGTTGCATTCCTTGTCCTTTCTGCCATCGGTGGGGAGAGTGTCGGGCGGTGTGCGGCGTTCTGCATGGAGCAGAAATTAAAGGGAAGCATGCGATTCTGAGCATGTACAAAGCGTATGCCCTTTTCTCAGCACACCTAGTTTGTCCAGAACCAGTGCAGTGTACTGATTAAAGTGCCAGACTAGAACCTAGGTTAAAATCCCCATTGAGGATTATAGTGGTACCTCAGGTTAAGAACTTAATTCGTTCTGGAGGTCCATTCTTAACCTGAAACTGTTCTTAACCTGAGGTACCACTTTAGCTAATGGGGCCTCACACTGTCGCCACATGATTTCTGTTCTCATCCTGAAGCAAAGTTATTAACCCGAGGTAATATTTATGGGTTAGTGGAGTCTGTAACCCAAGGTACCACTGTATTATTATTATTATTATTATTATTATTATTATTATTATTATTAAAAAACCAGTAACACGCCCACCTCAAAGTGATGTGGAGATATGGAGATATTGCAACTGTTTGGGAAAAAATGATAAAATGAGATAAAGTGAAATTGGCAGCTTTTTTTATATAAAAAATCCCCAGGTTTCTAGCCCCTATGGTAGAATTGAAAGCATGTGGGTTATGCCTGGTGGAGGAATCCAGAAAACCAGCAGACATCTGATTAGACACTAAGTGGACTAGAATGGCTATGCAGGATCCAAACCTTCCTTATCATGCTTATTTTAATAGCCGACGTAGGTGGGAAACAGAACTTCCATGTTCAGGTATAGCCTGCCTCTGAACGCCAGATCATGGGGAGAGCTGTTACCATTGTGCTTGTGGACTATCGGGCTGGACGCTGACGGAATCAGGATACTGGGGATAGCGGGATTGTTTCGGTTTAACCCCTCAAGGCTCTTCGCCTATGTGAGCGTCGGGGCAAGAGGTTTCCCCCTCCCCTTGGGATTTTGCAACAGACAAGCCTTCACCCCCCCCACCCTAACACTGATTAATCTTCCCCCCAGTAATCACCACCATCAATGTCAACACAAGCCATCAAGAGGGGTGAAGCGGTTTCGTTGGAGCCTCATAAATGTTTTACTGGGGTTCTGAATCTGTCGGCCGGTGACCTGACCCGCCACCATGTTTTTGCCTATGAAAAATCCCTGATTACGCTGGTAAAAACATCTCTGAGTCCGTAAGGCCTCCTAAGTCCGGCTACAAACCCCAGTGACCTTTGCCTCCCGGACACAAAGTCCTGGACGCCTCACCATGAACGGCTCTTCTCCTCAATTTTCTGCTCGACAGAAATTGCAATGTCCCCTTGTCTTGGCTCTCTCTCTCTCTTCAAGGTGTTTTGTCCCCGATATCAGTTTCATTTCAGAACATCTCGCTGCCTCCTCTCCTTGCCTCTCTCCCCCGCCCCGCCGCTTTCTCATCTCAAGGGTTGATGAGAGGCAGGATCGAACCAGCCCCCAGAGCGGCCATCGATTCTGGGCCGTGGCTCAGATAAAGAGATGTGGGGTCGATTCCATGACCCATGCGCTGAGGACAAAAGGGCCTGGGGGTGATTGATGGGAGCAAAAAAACCCAAAAGAGCCACCCCACAACCCTGTCAGGAGAACAGCGTCGGCCAAATGGACCCCTTGCGGTGGCGGTGAATTCGGAATTGGCAGGGCTCCGTTTTCATACAAAGGTGTGTATGTGTGTGTGTGTGTGTGTGTGTGTGTGAAGAAAGCAGCAGTCTGTGTTGGGGAGTCAAGGGGTACAGGAACGCCCCTTAAGCCTTCCTCTACCCCCTCCAGCACATGAGCTATGGCTGTCCGAGGGTCCGCAGGAGAGGTCAAGGGTGCGACGAGAAGGTGGGTGAAGATGGAGTCTCCGAGGTTTGGCCAGCACGTCCCAGCTGGGAATGGCACACTTGACTTTGCGGGGTGAAAGGGCAGAGGTCATGACCCCCCTCGTCCACACACACACACACACACACTGCTGCCAGATCCCCTTCGATTTATTCTCTCTAGGATGACACATGAATATGGACTTGGAGGCGAAAATGGAAAAATAGGAGGACCAGTCCATTGTTAAGAGGCAAAGAGGTGTTTAGCGTGGGGGTCAGCCCCCTAAGCTATCAGAAGTGTTCAGGTGCAGAATGGGCTGGCTTAGAGGTCTGCTGCTTAGATTAAAAAGGGGGTGGAGAGTGTTAGGCTGTTGGGACAGTGGGTCCCTCTCCCAGTGTGGTGCAGTGGTTAGAGCGTTGGATTAGGACCTGGGCGAGATCCGGGTTTGAATGCCCCCTATGCCATGCAGCTGCCCTTGAGCTCTCTGGAGGAAAAGGTGGCATTAAAACCGATATACTGCGGAGATGAAAGGAACATTAGGAAGGTGACTTAGAGTATGTCAAGCTATTTCTTCACCTCCAGAATACAACAACACAGTCATTGCTGTTTCCACTTTTTATATTGTAATAATCAAACTATTAACATGTAACATCATTAATTACCTAAATTATAGCAATAGAAACAGCCATGGCAAATGACTAGGTCAACAACACACACCACAATCGCCTCATTACATAAATCATGTTCAGAATACCACAAAACATAATAATAGTGATATGATATGTTATTGCCACCAGGAACTGTGCTTTGCAATTTTTTGATATGACAGTTACAGTTTTATTGTATATAATGTTATGTTACTTTACAGCCAGTTAAGTGTGTGTTGTGGTATTCTGAACATGATTTATGTAATGAGGCGATTGTGGGGTTGGCCTATTTATTCACCTAGGCAAGTATAGCTGGCAGCATCCATCTAGGCGCTCAGGTTATAAAAGTTCTTCCCCATTGCCTGCCTGCTTCTAACCACGGATGCCAGAGATTGAATCTTCTGCATTCATAGCAGGTGTTCTGTGGCATTCGGAGAAGAGGAAGCCACTTCGGCCTGAGTCAGGCTTTTGACCCAGCTAGCTTACCATTGTCCTCACTGACCGGCAGCCCAAGGTTTCAGGGAAGGGACAGCTCTCAAGCCTTCCTGGAGAGGCTGGGGAACTGAACCTTCTGCAGGCAAAGCAGATTCTCTCCCACCCAGCTGCAACCCTTCCCTTAAAAAGAATGCAAGCTTCTAGTCCTCAAACTTTTGAACAAAGGCCAGTGGCTCTCCAGGTTTTCAGGTGTGGGACAACTCCTAGCCTTACTTGGAGAACCTGGGACCTTCTGTCTGCAAGGCAGGTGCTGTATTCCTGAGTGATGGCTAGGGGGCTATCCAGAAGGCCGGGGGGTATCTCTATGTCCCTTCAGATTCTTTTAAACTCCCTGCTTCCTGACCTCCAGTTATCTCCCAGCTCCGCCAAGAGCAAGGGTCCGAGCGAGCATATGTTTCAGGGTGGTTGCTGGGCGTGTGAGAGGGTGCGCAGATTCCTCTGGCGCATTCTATGGGGGACAGGGAAAGGGCAGAGTTCGCTCTCCTGCCCCCCTCCATTGCCATGCCGGCCCCGTCTGGATGACAAAGCCATTTTCCAGTGAGGGGCCGTCTCTCCTCTCCTTTGTTTGGGGGGCGAGGCGGGGAGGGGGCCGCTGTTCACTTCCCAGCCCTTTGGCGAGCTAATGAGATGCGGCCCGTCTCGTAAGCTTAAAGCTTCTTTTCTGGAGGGTGTCAGGCTTTTCAATGTGACATCTGCCTCCGAGGCCGCTCCCACGCTGCGGCCAGGGGTGGGGGGATGTTGAGAGGGGCTCCTCTCGGCTGTGGCGCAGCTGGGGGACCAGGACCGATCCATGGGGCTGTGGCGCCTGAGCCCGATTCCTTCCGCAGCCAGCCTGCACCGCAAAGAGGGATTTAGATGTCTTTCGAAAATGGCTCCAAAAAGTCCAGTTCAAAACTTAAAGGAGGCCACATGCCTTTGAGCCGTATCATATTGCCTTAAAATTTGTGGCTTTCCCTCTGAGAATATTGGGAGTTTGCTACTGAGCTACAATTCCCAGTGTGGTTTAGCACCCCAGGGAACTCTGGGTATTGGAGGGGAAGAGGGGGTCTCTTAACAACACTCATCACCCTTAGCAAACTGCACTTAAAACATCAACATACACAGAGCCTCCAAGTGTCCCTATTTTCCAGGGGCATCCCTGATTTAGAGAAGCCGTTCCAGTTTCTGATTTGATCCTGGAATGTCCTAAAATGATGGAGGGTATGGAGTTATCAGACCCCTCGAACCATCTGAAGACAATCCTGTATACAGTGTTACCTCGGGTTAAATACTTAATTCATTCTGGAGGTCCGTTCTTAATCTAAAACTGTTCTTAACCTGAGGTACCACTTTAGCTAATGGGGCTTTCTGCTGCCGCTGCGCCGCCAGCCCACAATTTCTGTTCTCATGCTGAAGCAAAGTTCTTAACCTGAGGTACTATTTCTGGGTTAGCGGAGTCTGTAACCTGAAGCGTCTGTAATCTGAAGCATCTGTAACCCGAGGTACCACTGTAAAGGTAAAGGATCCCTGACAGTTATGTCCAGTCGCGAACGACTCTGGGATTTCGGTGCTCATCTCGCTTTACTGGCCGAGGGAGCCAACGTTTGTCCGCAGACAGTTTTTCTGGGTCATGTGGCCAGCATGACTAAGCCACTTCTGGCGAAACCAGAGCAGCGTATGGAAACGCCGTTTACCTTCCTGCCGGAGTGGTACCTATTTATCTACTTGCACTTTGATGTGCTGTATAGGGAAGCTTTAAAAATGTTTAATGTTTTATTATGTTTTTATATGTGTTGGAAGCCACCCAGAGTGGCTGGGGCAACCCAGTAAGATGTGTGGGGTATATTGTAAAATTATCATTATGGAAGGGGACGCCCCTATTTTCATCGGAGAAAGGTTGAAGGATATGCATACACCTTCAAGCAGTCTTGGCGTCTCCCAAAGCATCCTGGGAACAGTAGTTTGTTAAGGGTGCTGAGAGTTGTGAGGACACCCCTGTTCGCCTCACAGAGCTACAATTCCTGGAGTGGTCAAACGGTCAATCCCTTTTCCAAGGGAATTCTGGGAATTGGACCTCTGCGAGTGGGACTTCCTAACTACTCTCATCATCCCTAACCAACTACAGTTCCCAGGTTTCTTTGGGGGAAGCCGTGACTGTTTAAAGTGGTATAACAATGCTTTGAATGTGGGTCGTAGCCAACTAAATGTAGCGTAGTGGTTAGAGTGTCATAAGGACAACAGAGAATTAAAGGAGGTTCAGGAAGATTACCGCCCACATTAAACGACTGTGTGGATGAGCCCAGAGAGAGAAATTGGCTGCTTTTGGAGCAAACGGAAGCACCAATTCAGGATGGGGCGGGGGGGGGGGGAGATGATTTAGGATGAGTTGCATTCGCTTAACACAATGATTTTTTTTAGTTTCTTAGCGAAGGAGAACCAGGAAAGCATTTTGGTGGATCCAGAGAAGGGGAGAGGAGGGTCAGAAACTAAGAACGATGTGGGAAATCTAATAAGTGAGGGGGTTATTTTATTTTATTTTCTGCCCATTGCAGAGAGCTGTTTTACGTGTGTGTGTGTGTGTGTGTGTGTAACTCCCTCTTCTTTGAAAACTTTTTAAAAAAAACAACCCGTGAACAGTACGAAATTTCCAGGGCCTCGTCTCTGTGCAATTTGTGTGCATTCTGCATAATGCAGGATTTGCAAAGAGAGGGAGAGAGAGAGTTCGTGCGTCTGACAGGGTTGAGTGGATTTGTAATTGTGTCTAGCGGTAACTCTGCCCCACCCCACCCCCCACCCCCTGGGGCGGGGGTGGGGGAGGAGGGAGGTGACCCCGGCAACCAGATCCTGAGGGAGAGAGAGGCTGCGAAATGGACATTATTTTTGGCACATCTGAGTCCTCGGAGCCGGAAGAGAAGGGAGCAGGGCAAGGGCAGATTCGGAAAGGGTCACGAGAAACTGTGGCGTTGGTCCACAGAGCGCCATGCGGGTGTGGATGCACCGAGGGGAGAGACACGGGGTGCGCACACACAATTCCATGCGTGTTTATGCAAGCACATGACTCCAACCCCCCCTTCTATTTTTTTTGCATTTATGTCCCACACATTTTTCTCTAAGGAGCTCATGCAAAGCAGATGTTTGGCTGCTGAGCTATAGCCCCCTTCAGAATAGGAGCTTATACCAAGTCACAACTAGCTCAGGGCCCCACTCTTTTGGGGGGCCCCCCAAAAAAATAAATGAAAAAACACACCTGGATGTACATTTCCAAAATATAAGATAAAAAACAAATAAAATAAAATCTACATACAGCAGCGGTGTTTTGTGTTGTGTAGGCACCCATGATGTAAGTCATGGGTTGGCAAGCTAAGGCCCGGGGGCTGGATCCAGCCCAATTGCCTTCTAAATCCGGCCCGCAGATGGTCCAGGAATCAGCGTGTTTTTACATGAGTAGAATGTGTTCTTTTATTTAAAATGCATCTCCGGGTTATTTGTGGGGCATAGGAATTTGTTCACCCCCCAAAAAATATATATAGTGCGGCCCCCCACAAGCACTGAGGGACAGTGGACTGGCCCCCTGCTGAAAAAGTTTGCTGACCCCTGATGTAAGTCATGGGTCTCGCCTGCTAGCCTGCTCCCTAAAATATCACTGGTTTGCTCATTTTTATATACAGTGGTGCCTCGCAAGACTAAAAGAATCCGTTCCGCGATTCACTTCGTCTAGCAGTTTTTTCGTCTTGCGAAGCAAGCCCATTGATGGCTTAGCGGATTAGCGGCTTAGCAGCTTTTAGTGGCTTTTAGCGGCTTATCAGCGGCTTATCAGCTTAGCGGATCAGCTGATAAGCGGCTTAGCGGCTTAGAAAAAGGGGGGGAGGGGAAAAAAGTCAGAAAAACTCGCAAGACATTTCGTCTTGCGAAGCAAGCCCATAGAGAAATTTGTTTTGCGAAGCGCCTCCAAAACGGAAAACCCTTTCGTCTAGCGGGTTTTTTGTCTTGCGAGGCGTTCGTCTTGCGGGGCACCACTGTATATAGGGTGCCTACATTCTGCATGGACTGGTTGCATGGGAACCTGCGCAAACGGCTTAAGATACCTATTGTTGTTGTTGTTGTTTAGTCGTTTAGTCGTGTCCGACTCTTCGTGACCCCATGGACCAGAGAACGCCAGGCACTCCTGTCCTCCACTGCCCCCCGCAGTTTGGTCAGACTCATGCTGGTAACCTCGAAAACACTATCCAACCATCTCGTCCTCTGTCGCCCCCTTCTCCTTGTGCCTTCCATCTTTCCCAACATCAGGGTCTTCTCCAGGGAGTCTTCTCTTTTCATGAGGTGGCCAAAGTACTGGAGCCTCAGCTTCACAATCTGTCCCAGTGAGCACTCAGGGCTGATTTCCTTCAGAATGGAGAGGTTTGATCTTCTTGCAGTCCATGGGACTCTCAAGAGTCTCCTCCAACACCATAATTCAAAAGCATCAATTCTTTGGCGATCAGCCTTCTTTATGGTCCAGCTCTCACTTCCATACATCACTACTGGGAAAACCATAGCTTTAACTATACGAACCTTTGTTGGCAAGGTGATGTCTCTACTTCTCAAGATGCTGTCTAGGCCTGTCATTGCCCTTCTCCCAAGAAGCAGGCGTCTTTTAATTTCGTGGCTGCTGTCACCATCTGCAGTGATCATGGTGCCCAAGAAAGTAAAATCTCTCACTGCCTCCATTTCTTCCCCTTCTATTTGCCAGGAGGTGATGGGACCAGTGGCCATGATCTTCGTTTTTTTGAGGTTGAGCTTCAGACCATATTTTGCGCTCTCCTCTTTCACCCTCAATAAAAGGTTCTTTAATTCCTCCTCACTTTCTGCCATCAAGGTTGTGTCATCTGCATATCTGAGGTTGTTGATATTTCTTCCGGCAATCTTAATTCCGGCTAGGGATTCATCCAGCCCAGCCTTTCGCATGATAAGATACCTATTAGGTCCATAAATTACCGTATAACATATATTCAGCACAAAAAAAACAGTGACAATTTGTTGCTGACGAAGGACAGCTGGACATATAAAGGGCCCCATTACCTTCAGTAGCTTAGGGCCTTATCAGACTTAAATCTAGCCCTGTCGGGGACCCTTCTGCACACAAAGCAAAATCTCTGAGCTTGGGCGCTTCGACCCTGGCCACCCTCCTCTGAACATTTATGGGTGGATAGACAGATCCAGTAAATTAGATAAGGCAGATCAAGCAGGGCAGAGAGGTCTTGCTGAAGTGTTCATTTAGTTTAGAGAAGGATGATACCCTTCTCATGTTCTTATGCCCTTAGGCTTGCTTTTTTCAAACCAGCCATTGCCAGTAATGTTCACGACCCTAAGATGTTGGCTTGGTACCATGACTAAACTTCCCTTCCTCCTCTCCTCTCTCCCTCAGCCCCGCCGGAGTTTGTGCAATGGCCCCAATCTGTCTCCAAGCCCCCCGGCAGCAGCGCTATTTTCACCTGCGTGGCCCAAGGTGTGCCGGAACCCCACCTGATCTGGCTGAAGAACGGCAAGGTCCTGGCACCCGGCGAGAACATCAAGCTGACGCACAACAACAGGTGAGACCGGGAACGTCCTCAGGGAACACACTTAGAAAGGATTAAGCCAGGGCTGGGCAGTGGTGGCAGCTGGTGCCCTTTGGGGTCTGGTGGGACGGAAGGCAGGGAGCCCAGCAGTAGGGGGCGCCAGAGCCAACCAGAGGAGAGTCAACTAATTCTAGTTTTATCCCCATCCTACTTCCTGCTGAAGGAGCCCTATGTAGAGAGAGGGATGTGTGTCTGTGGGTATTCAGGAAATACACACACACACACTCTTTCTGTGTGTATTCAGGAAACACAGGAAGAGTGTAACTTTTCCAAAGGCTGGAGGGAGAGAGAGAGAGACAGACAGACAGACAGAGAACATTTCTCAGCCATTAAGAACTCTTTATCTCCCTTTTCTCCATCAGTTTGTTAAACAACGCAGATGGCAAATTCCATCCAAATATGATTTCATCTGCTGCTGTTTTTGATTATATGAGTTTCTGATCCACTCCGTGTGTCTTATCTTGGAATACTGCCATGTTGCCTCTGTTGTACAGGCTTCTTTTAATATTTTTTCTTTCTGTCTTTCATCTCCTTACCTTATACCTGACCATGCTCTACTTTCCCCCCTGTTTCTAACCCTGTTGAATTGTAGGAATACTCTGTTAGTCATGTTGTATACTTAGTAAAACAATAAAACATTTTTTTAAAAAAATCCTGGAAGCATAGGACGGTCGCAGCATGCCATTATTATTATCAATTTTCAATTTTATCCATTTCAATAATTTTATAATCATTTTAACATTTTGAAACCTGACTTCCTTCCCCCCTCTTTCTGCGGTTCCTTAAATTTATTTTTTTATATTTTCTGCATATTCCAAATTACTCATTTATTCATTTGGGGACATTTACCTCCCTTTTCTCTGTCACTGACTGTCAGGCTACAAAAACTAATAATTCAAAATTGTGTGCCATGTTCACAACAGTCAAGGCAGATGAGTTCCTTAACAGTGGTTAAAGCCTGCACCTGCCGAACCAGGTGTTTTCAAAATGAAAATCAGCAGAGTTGTGCCTTTTTCTAAACAAAAGAGAAGACTTTCCACCTCTTCTGCAACAGCACCTTCTGTCTTTGTCTTGCTAATGCCTCTTTCCCCTCAAAAAAACCTTTCCATAGCACCTTGATGATCCAGCGGATTACCTCAGCGGATGAAGCCATCTACCAGTGCATTGCAGAAAACAGCGCAGGGACCAACCAGGCCAGCGCCCGGCTAGCTGTGGCCCTGTCCAAGGAGCTCCCCAGCTCCCCAGAAGGGGTCCAGGCCACTGCCCTCTCCACCACCTCCATCCAGGTGTCTTGGCTGGAGCCCCCCATGGAAGTGACAGAGGCCATAATCGGTTATGTGCTGCACATTCGCAAGGCGGGAGGTGAGTGGTGAGCCTGACCCTAAATTCCCACCCAAGGTTCACTTTCCAGGTGCAGGTTTGGTAGACTACGTACACCAGGGATGGTGCCACAGTAAAATATTTTGTTTTCTTCCAAATGTGGAAGGCATATTGTAACGGTGCCAGATCAGAGCGGGTGGTTCGGTAGCTATGGTGTCAGGTGATCCCACAAGTAAGTTGTGTGAGGGGGGTCTTTGCTTTGATCCAGTAGGAATGCTCTTACGCGAATAGCCCCAATGGTTAAGAACGGAACCTCCGTTGCTGGGGATAAGGGGAAGGTTGTTGATGTTGTGCCCTTCCTGTGGGCTTCCTGAAGGCACCTGATTGGACGCTTTGGGAGAACAGGATGCTGGGCGAGGTGGGCCTTTGGTCCGAGCTGGGAGGTCCCATCCTGATCCCATCTGAAAAACGGAGCATCACCGATTGACCTCTCTTCCTCCTCGCACCTCCCGCAGAGTCCGATAGCCGGGAGCTACAGGAGGCCGTCAGCAAGACCACCTTCCAGCACGTCTTCACAAACCTGGAGCCCTCGACAACGTACTCTATCTACCTGAAGGCTTACTCACCCCTGGGCGCCAGCCAGGATTCCCAGCCCATCCTGGCCACCACTCTGGGCAGCAGTGAGTAGACCCGTTGGAGCAGTCGTCCTCCTCTTCCATCTCAGTGCCATTCCTTGTAGATGAGGAAAACGGAGGCGAGACCAGCATTTGTTGGCCGTGCCTGTCGTTGGCTCCGGCTGTACCTGCCCTTCCTGCCCCATCCTTTAAAGCCCTATACGGCCTAGGACCCTCGTACCTATGGGACCGCCTCTCCTGGTATGTCCCACGGAGGACCTTACGGTCTTCAGATAAAAACATCTTGGAGATCCCAGGCCACAGGGAGGTTAAGCTGGCCTCAACCAGAGCCAGGGCTTTTTCGGCTGTGGCCCCAATCTGGTGGAACGCTCTATCACAAGAGACTAGGGCCCTGCGGGACTTGACATCTTTCCGCAGGGCCTGCAAGACAGAGCTGTTCCACCAGGCCTTTGGTCAGGGCACAGCCTGACCCCATCTTCCTGTCATCCTCACAGAACCCAATGGCCCAATGGTTGCCATTAATCTGATTTGAACTGATTTTATAATGAAATGTAATGATTTGAGAATGTTGTATCATTTTACTGTTAGCCGCTCTGAGCCCGGCTTCGGCTGGGGAGGGCGGGATATAAATTTATATTTATTATTATTATTATTATTATTATTATTATTATTATTATTATCCATTCTTGGTTTGGCAAATTCAGAAGTGCAATAACCTTATAGCTACACAGAGGTCACGATTAGGGATGCATTGCAATGACCATTGTAAATCTCTGTGTGTGGCCTTTCAGCTAGATGCGCTCTTCTCTATGCAAACAACATGGTGTGCTCCAGTATATTTTTTTTAGTACATTGAATTGTAGAGTTGTAAGGGACCCCGAGAATCATCTATTCCAACCCCCTGCAATGCAGGAATATGCGGCTGTCCCATAAGGGAATCAAACCTGCAGCCTCGGCGTTATCAGCAGCATGTTCTAACCCAGGGGTAGTCAACCTTTTTATACCTATTGCCCACTAATGCATCTTTCTTGATGGTAAAATTTCCTTACCGCCCACCAGTGCTTGATGGAAGGAGGATTCAGCTTGTGCCGTAGAACCCATGACCACCCACCTAGAGTCCTGAAATGCCCACTAGTGGGCAGTAGGGATCAGGTTGACAACCGCTGTTCTAACCAACTGAGCTATCTGGAAGGACTCAAGTTGTGTTTCATTTGACGTTCCATTGTATGTAACTGAAATGCACGCCGTTCTCTTGGAACCAAAGCACTTTGTGTCTTTAATGCTCCTAAACGCTTAGCTTGGGAGCATATGGGATAACAACTCCTCGCTGTTTCCCCTCGCACCTTCTCCAGAGTGGCCCTAGGAGCCCATCCTCAGTGGCCAACTCACCTTCCTTCACTGATTGACTCCAGTTGGCACAAAGGGTCAGGACATCTTCCCAGTGGCTAAAATGCTCCCTTTTCATGCTGATTGGGCAGGTATAGGACACCGGAGACAGGGACGATGTTGCAGAAATAGTCACAGGTGTTTGACACACACAACACACACCCCTCAACCTTTGATCCCTACTGCACTGGGCACCAGCCACAAATGGTATTAGTGTCAGGCACTGGGCAGAGAAGAAGAGTTTGGATTTGATATCCCGCTTTATCACTACCCGAAGGAGTCTCAAAGCGGCTAACATTCTCCTTTCCCTTCCTCCCCCACAACAAACACTTTGTGAGGTGAGTGGGGCTGAGAGACTTCAGAGAAGTGTGACTGGCCCAAGGTCACCCAGCAGCTGCAGGTGGAGGAGCGGGGAATCGAACCCAGTTCACCAGATTATGAGTCCACCGCTCTTAACCACTACACCACACTGGCTCCAGAGGAGGAATGGCAAAGACCGCCTCCCCATCCTGACCCCTCCAGTGGAAGACAGTACAGATTTACAAGAGGGGTCTGAGGGAGGTCGCAGCTCAGAGGCAGATGAGGGGGAAACCTGGGAAATTACGAGAGAGCCAGAACACCATATTTTTATTAGAAACCACCCCAGACCCTCCATCTCCCAGAACTTGGCGATCCTTAAAGGTAGGAGAGCATGCGAATCAATATGGCTGATTCAAAAACACCCACCCACTCCACTCACACACAAAAACAAAGTTCACCACAGCCAATCACAAACAAGCAACCACACCCTAGGCCCGCGGTTCTCAACCTGTGGGTCCCCAGATGTTGTTGGACTACAACTCCCATCATCCCTGACCACTGGTCATGCTGGCTAGGAATGATGGGAGTTGTAGTCCAACAACATCTGGGGACCCACAGGTTGAGAAACACTGCCCTAGGCCAACCCCAACCTCTCTCACCACCAAAGGAACGCAAGTGAATAGCAAACAGAACCTGCACAAGCGACGCTGGCGCAAAAACCCACACATACATTAAGCAAAATAGAAACATCGCCACCTGACCCCACCCTGACTCACCACGACCCCCTCCACCTCTTCCTCCCGTTTTCTTCCTAATGTAACCCTAATGTCTCAACAAATGAAACTGACCTATAGAAAATGTAACCTGAAAAACGAGACATTGCACATACTTTTGTAAACCAAGAAGTCAATAATAATAATAATAATAATAATAAGAAGAAGAAGAAGAAGGAGAGCAAAGAGCTCAAAGATAGAGGGCATATAGCGGCACCAGTAGAGGAGGTTATGATGATGACGAATGAGGAAGTGGGAGAGACAGGGGTAGAGATTTATTCGGGACAACGCCATTATCCAAGACGCTGGGTTCCAAAGCCTCTCTCTGTAAAGACTGAAATAAAAAAGGACTGTAAGAAACTTTCCCTTGTCTTTATAATTCCCGGGCAACCAGCCGGGAGCCACTGACAGCTTCCTGACAATAGCATGGGACTGAGAGAGACCCCCAGGTACGGGAGATGTTGTGTCCCTGCTTCTCTCCATCTGGGTGGGAAGGACAGTCACTCACCTTTCCCCCCGTCTCCTCAGTCCCCGCAGCACTGGGATTTTTCACCAAGATCCTCAACAACAGTGCCGTCCACGTCTTTTGGGAGCTGCCTGCCAAGCCGGGCCGAATCGAAGGCTTCAAGCTCTACCTCCGAAAGCTGCCCAGCGCCCACTACGAGGGCCCAGAGCTCTTATCCGGCATGGCCAACTCTTTCACGTTCAGCAACTTGGGTGAGTCTCCTCCTGGGCCTCCTGCGAGGGGGACCATAGCTTCAGCTCCCTGGTGTCTCCAGGATCCAGTGGTTGTGGGAAGATGCCCTGCAGAGCTGCTGCTGGTCAGAGTAGTCAACGCAGAACTACTGTATTTTTCGCTCTATAGGACACACTTTTTCCCCTCCAAAAATTAAGGGGAAATGTGTGTGCGTCCTATGGAGCGAATGCAGGCTCCTTGGCTTCAGCGATAGCAATGCAAAACCTCCAAAGCGCAGAGAGAGAGCTTCCCCCGCGCTCCGGAGGCTTCGTGTTGCTTTTGCTGAAGCCGCCTGAAGCCCCCGGAGCGCAGCGGGAAATCCAGCTACCCCTCAGCTTCCCCCGCTAGCTAGCCCTCAGATTCTCCATCAATGCTGCCCCCTAGTGTCGGCTTCCATAAACCTGACCTCCACTCCACTCGCCTTTCCAAACTCTCTCCCACAGAACCATCTGCCATGTACGAGATCAAACTCCAGGCCTTCAACGGGAACGGCGATGGGAACAGCAGTGTGCGGTTTGTCTCCCTCAAGGAGAACTCTGAGAGGCTGGGTAAGGAGCAGAAACACACACACACTTCTGGCAATGTGGATAAATTCAATTCTGTTCGCATTTGAAGGCAAATGTACCTAATTTGCATTTACCGAAACAATTCGCAAACTGGAATGGGGCCATCCTTCAAAATTCATACTTCCCTACAAAAACACATATACTAGTGAAAATAACAGAAAAAGTGCATTCCGTAAGGAAAAACTGTTTTGCATAAATGTCGATAATTAGGCAAAATTACAAAGGTGTGTCTATTGGGAGAAATTCACACTAAAATGAATTTTCATTAATGAATTTTCATGAGGATTCTTCTAAACACACACTTATACACACTAGAGTGGCCAAAATTGTGGAAACTTTTGGGATTTCCTGGGTCTGATGTCTCGTAACATCAGTCTTTTGTCAGTTTTATGCAAATCTGCCTCTTCTGTTTAGCTGTAACTTTAGATAGAACAATTCAACCCAGTTTATTGTGTTTTATCTTCTGCATTACATTATCTTTCTATTGATACATGGTATTTATGCTATTGTTTTATGGTGTCATTCTAAAAAAGACTGGTGTTCTGAACCACCAAACCTTAGAATTTCAACATTTCCTAAAGGTTTCCACAATTTTGGTCTGTGATAAATTCATGTGAACAGAACTGAATCTTTGGAAAAACAAGAAATGAAGAGAAACGGAAATGGGTAGCTTTAGGCTTGCGATGTTCCCCAAAACTTCTTGATTGCCTAGAGTGTAAGGCTAGGTGGGCTTTTGGAGCGTTCCAGTTGCTGATCTCCACCCTCTTGCCTCTCCATCTCTGGGACCTCCATTCTCTAACGACTGTGCTTTGTCCCACAGATGCCAACTCAGTGTGCCAGTGTGGGCAGGATGGGGAGAGTTCCCTCGCTGGCATCGTGGTTGGCGTCCACATTGGCATGGCGTGCATTATATTCTGTGTCCTCTTCCTTATGTTCGGCTACCGCAAGAGGTGAGGATGTGAAGGCTGCTCTGAACGAATCACATGGACCTCTCAGCATTCCCTAATCTCCCTAGACACCCAAATATAGCAGCAGGGTTTTTTTTTGGGGGGGGGGAGGACCTTATCCACCCAAAGGGCCCCATTCCCACATGCACAATCTTCCAAGGGGTACACCACAGGAAAAGTGCCATGTAACCTGCTGAACTTTCAATCCTAACCCACAGTTGCCCATATTTTTTCACCCAGGACCCTCTGCAAAACTCACAGTACAGTCGTACCTTGGAAGTCAGACGGAATCTGTTCCAGAAGTCCGTTTGACTTCCAAAACTTTCAGAAACCAAATTGCGGCTTCTGATTGGCTGCAGGAAGCTGCTGCAGCCAATCAGAAGCCTCGTCGGGCATTCGGGTTCCAAAATTAGTTCTCAAACCGGAACAGTCACTTCTGGGACTTGCGGCGTTCGAGAGCCAAAACGTTCAAGAACTAAGGTATTAGAAAACCAAGGTACGGCGCAGTTCCTTCCTAGAGGAACATCATAGGCCCTAGCCCTTCTCTTTTTATGTCCCAGTGGATCTTCCTGAAATTCCTTCCACCACCTCCCTCTAGGCCCTAACTATGTACATAAATAGATTGCAGCCATGATGGGTAGAGTCAGTGTTGGGATAGGACCTGGGAGCCCAAGGTGCACAAATCAGCCATGAAGCTTGCTAGATGAGCTTAGGCTGGTCCCTGCCTCTCCTCCTAACCAACTTCAACAAGGTTGTTGTAAGGATAAAATGGAGTGGGGGGGGGGAGAACCATGTCCTTAGAGGAAAGACAGGATATAAACACAAAAGTAATAGTTTCCTGAAATGTTTATTCCAAGTGTCCCCTCCCAGTCTCCTTAACTATAACTACCATGTATTTGTGACTCATATGATTGCTTCTAACTTTTGTGACCCTGATGTTACATATTTTTCTTGTAATATTTTTTTTTAACTTTAAGAGATGATGTTATGCTATTATATCATGATATCCTAGTTTAAAATGTATCACAGTCAAACCTCGGTTCCTGAACAGCTCCGTTATGGAATGTTTTGGCTCCCGAATGACGACAACCCGGAAGTAAATGCTCCGGTTTTGAAACTTTTTTTGGAAGCCAAATGTCCGACACAGCTTCTGCTGAGTGCAGGAAGCTCTTGCAACCAATCGGAAGCTGTGCCTCAGTTGTCAAACATTTCAGAAGCTGAACAGGCTTCCGGAACTGATTCTGTTTGACTGCCGAGGTTTGACTGTACAGTGGTACCTCTGGTTGAGAATGGGATCCGTTCCGGAGGCCCCTTCGCAACGTGAAAAGCCCGCAACCTGAAGCGCCGTATCTGTGCAGGTGCACGGCGTGATATGGTCTTGTGTGCATGCGTGAAACGTGATTTAGCACTACTACGCATACACGAGCGGTGAAACCCAGAAGTAACCCTTTCTGGTACTTCCGGGTCGCAACCTGAAAAAACGTAGCATCAAGCAAACGTAACATGAGGTATGACAGTACTAGGGGCTGTTGCCCCCTGCTCATGGATCCTGCAAAATGCAGTGTGATGCTTGCAATAATATTATATAGAAAGATAAAATATACAGGTTTAATTTTAAAATAGACTAAAAACAAAATATCATCATCATCATCACCCTGGGCAGATTTCCTAAGTACCATTTAAGAAATGTTTCAGAAAAGAACCCCTTCTCTCTATGTCTTCCCTCTACAGCCTGTTCTGTAAGAAAGGGACCCAAGAAAGCTGGACCATCCCACAGGGAACAGAACCGGTGCAGACCACCACGCGGGAGCCTCCCCGGACCCAGCGGAAGCTGGAGGGTGGGGCAAAACCCTCAGAGATGGTGGAACTGGTTACCCAGGTGAGGAGGGATGTGTGTGTGTATATGCCTGCTTTTAGCTTAGCAGCTGTCCCAGGAAGAACCAAGGTGCCCCAGGAGGAAGGGCCACAGCAGCAGCCCTGCTGATTATATGGGTGAAGATGTAAATCACTGTGATATCGCTTCAGTCAGAGTCTCCTTCAGTGAAACCCAGGAGCTGTTAATGGTGCTGAGTGTTGCTATTCCCCTCCTGGAACGACAATTCCCAGAGTTTTTTAGCAATCGATCCCTCTTCCTGGGAAACTCCGGGAGCTGAAGGCAGAGGGCCTTCTCGGTAGTGGCGCCCGCCCTGCGGAACACCCTCCCATCAGATGTCAAGGAAATAAACAACTATCTGACTTTTAGAAGACATCTGGAGGCAACCCTGTTTAGGGAAGTTTTTAATGTTTGATGTTTTATTGTGTTTTTAGTATTCTGTTGGGAGCCGCCCAGAGTGGCTGAGGAAACCCAGCCAGATGGGCGGGGTATGAATAACAACAACAACAACAACAACAACAACAATAACAATAATTGCTCTGGGAGGGGAATAGCAGCTGTCTGCACCATGAACCAACAACAGCTCCCAGGATTCTTCAGAATTTCCCCGAAAGTGTTTTTTTAAATGCATAGTGTGAATAAGGCCTCAATTCCATCATATTTTCTCTCTGGAGTTTATACTCGGAGGGTCAAACGGGGGCCGGGGAGATGGCCAGCAGGGTCTGATATATCTGCAGGGCACCCTGGGAGTGAGGAACAAAGCTTGCGGGCCAAAAGGTAGCGTCCGAAAGGGCAATGCGGTTAACCTGCCTTCCTTTCTCCTCACAGAACCCCCCATCCTCCGATGGACTCACCGCCCATGACACTCCCCACTTTGAAGTGACCGTCGAGCGCTGCCCTCCTTCACAGCCCAGTGGTTAAGCCAATGCCTGGTGGGAACAGAGTAGGGGGAGGCCCCTCGATGGAGCCCGGTGGCAGCTCTGTTGAGGCAGGGCCTTCCCCTGCCCCCAATTTCCCACCACCCATCCAGGATTCCAACCGCAAACCTCCAAAGAATCTACCTCACCTCTGCTGGACGGCCAGCTCCATAGCGTCTGGTCCAGCCGCCACCTGAGCCCTACTCCCACCCCAGTTCTCCCGAATGATCTATTTTTGATACAAATACCAAAACTACCTCAACCTGCCAGCCACCCTCTGGCTGCTTAAATCCCACTTCACCCCTCTTGCCAAAAGGGAGAAGGGGTAGTGGCAGAGAGGTGGGGCGACAGGGAGCAGCTTTCCACAGCAACCGGAAGATTCCGGAACTTGAGGCAGCCATCTTGAGAAGCCAGAAAGCGGGGGGAAAGAGACAACTTCTCCCCGTTCTCATTCTTGTTTGCCTCAAGAATGGATGTGGACGCTGATCTCCCCCTGCCCAAATTGTTCCGAAGCCAAACCCCCAACGAATTACCGGGGCTTTGGGGAGGTTGAGACTCCAAAATTACTCCCTAATGAGTCATGTGGTCCATTCGGGGTGGGATGAGGACCGTCCCTTTCCGACACCTCCCACCCATGGTGCCTGGGCGCTCGGCACCAGCATACCAAATATCGCCAAACCAAAAGTGGGAGCAGCAGCAGCAGCGGACCCCCCCTCTCCCAAATACCCACCTCCGTCCTCTGTCATGAGGGGGGCAATGGGGTGGGCAGGGGGGGGGGACGCTTCACCCAAAGCCTCACGTTCCTTTCCCCTTTTCCATAGCTCCTCTTGCTGCTTCCTACAGAGTGTCTTTTTTTTGATATATATATATTATATATATGACGTCTCTATCCAAATATTTTTTAAGATGATACACAAAAGTTTGCTGAACTGCTTTCCAAAGATGTAGAGCTTTAACCGCGTGTGAGGACAGAGCCTTAGCATTTGACGTTTCTCAGAAGTGGGAGGACGGCGGCCTACAAGGTGTAGGGGGCCGCTGTTAGCCCTCTGGAAACAGCCGCGGCAGCTGGGACCTCCGGCCCGACTGCCGTGGGGTTCTTCAGTTGTAAGGGGGAACGTATTTATTGACAGAACCAAAATTTCCCACCCAGATTCTGGCTGTGGGCGGACTCCCTCAGTCCCCTGAGGGAGGCCATCCAAGATTTGGTTGGAGGCTCAGTGACTTAGCTCTCCAGATTACTCCCAAACCAGAATTACCTCCAGAACCTCCCTTAGAGCTAAAGAGCCTCGACCGTGAGGCCAACATAGTGTGTCCACATCAGGGGACTAGACACTATGGTTACACCAGCGCCTTCCTCCTTTTCTTCTTTTCCTTCCTTTCCTGGCCTCTTTTTCTTTTCTCGGACACCAAAGCCGGCATATCAAGATGTGGTGGAAGCTTAGCTCCATCCTCCTCAGGCGGCTTAAAAAAAAATAATGGACGGGGTTTTAACTCGAACCGGAAGCTCGGCCATGAAGTTCACAGCCACAAAAGTCCAGCACATCTCCCCTCTTCTCCTTTTTATTGTTTGGAGTGGACTAAGCTCAGCATTCCTCTGGGTGCCAAAGAGAAAAGAATTGCTACTCTGAATAAGTACACAAATGCTACTCCTGCTCAGAGCATACCGGTTGAAGTTAACGGGCATAACCGGTTAAGAGCCATTAATTATAATGGGTTTACGCTGAGTAGGGCAGTCTCAGCCTAAACATTAAACATTTAGGGGTAGAAACCCGGAAACAGCATGTACAGAACTCGATTGCCAATGAGTTGGTGGCTTGATTGATAACACTGATCTATCGACCGATTGGTATCAGGGTCTCTGAAAGCCAGCACACTCAACATTGTGTCTCAGACCTTGGTGGCCTCCACTCGTAAACCACCGAAGCTTCCATCTCGCCTTAGGGCCACCCCAAGGACCCTGACCATTAGGTCCAGTCGTGACCGACTCTGGGGTTGCGGCGCTCATCTCACTTTATTGGCCGAGGGAGCCGGCGTACGGCTTCCGGGTCATGTGGCCAGCATGACTAAGTCGCTTCTGGCGAACCAGAGTAGCGCACAGAAACGCCGTTTTCCTTCCCACCGGAGCGGTACCTATTTATCTACTTGCACTTTGACGTGCTTTTGAACTGCTAGGCTGGTAAGAGCAGGGACTGAGCAACGGGAGCTCACCCTGTCACGGGGATTCGAACCGCCGACCTTCTGATCAGCAAGTCCTAGGCTCTGTGGTTTAACCCACAGCGCCACCGGGGCCACCCCAAAACACTCTCCAAATTCTGCAGGTTCCAACTTTAGCCTTGGCTTCAACTGCTGTCCTTGCTCCAGCAGGGTGATATTCTTGATGCCCAAAGAGGACAACCACCCCACCTCTTCTCCAAGAAGCTCAAGGTGGCAAACATGGTTCTCCTCCCCTACCCATTTTATCCTCACAACAAGCCTGTGAGGTAGGTTAGGCTGAGAGAGATTGGCTGGTCCAACGTCGCACCCACTGAAGATTCATGGCTGAGCAGGAATCCTGGTTTCGTGGGTCCTAGACCAAACACCTTAGCCACTCGGACTGTAGAGGTGGACGTACGTGGTCTAGATGATCCCAGCAAAAGCCCCCTAAGCTTTGTCTGTGTGAACATGGCCTCACAGTGCCCAGGCTGGTGTCCTTTCCATCTGTCCTTTCCTTTCCTTCTCTTCCTGATTTTGATTGTCAGCTCTTTCAAAACAAAGAAAAGCACAGTCGGCCAGCGTTAGACTGTATGTGAGAGAGAGCGCATGTCCGAGTGACCTCAAAATTTGCCTCATTCAGGTGTGATTCTCTCTGTGCGCTTGCGGAAAAATGAAACCCTGTCGACCCAAAGTTTTGTGTATGAGAGGAAAAGAAAAAAAATTACTGTTAGGTAGACGTTTCCTAAAGCTTTGCTGACCCCCTCTTCCCCATTTTTCACCCTAGTTCCTTCTCTAGGAATCATAACCAAAATATCCCCCTTACTTTTCCCTCTTCCCTTTTCCCCTACCAAAAAAAAAATATGAAAAAAAATTAATAATACTCAACCTTTTTCTTTCGGATTATTTTTAGTGCTTTAGGCAAAAATGATCTCTTTTCCTAGTTGATGAGAGTTGAGATTTCCCCACCTCCCTTTGATAGACGAGTGTCTCCCAGATAGCGGAGACACACACAGTGGTTCTATGGAATCGCCAGAGGCCGACAGGAAACGGGGAGCTTTCCAACGGCACCCCACTTCCTGTCAAAATTAACTGCCCATTCAAAACGGGCCCAACCCAGAGTCTGTTGTTCCTCCTTTATTTCTTTTGGTTTTTGCATACCCACCGTTACCCACCTTGATTCAAGCATAACCAAAGGTGCTTTTCAAAACCGTTGCAGCTGATCTTCAAAGATGCCCATGGGTGGCCTAATTTCTGGTCACATGGGTACACGTTTACTATATAGCTTTAAGAAACCACTTGAGCGACTCCACTCGTGTCTCTGTGGCTGGCGGGGGGCTGAATCTGCCCCCCTTGTTTTCTCTTCATTTCACATTATCCCAACCTTAAGTTCACTTTTGTGTCAGTTTGTGCAATTCTTTTTTTAAAAAAGAAGTGTGCATTAAGATCCATAGATATTCTACCATCAGGCAAAAACTGCGTAGAAGAAAATGCAGCTAACAGGCTTCTTATTTGGAAGCGACTTTCCCAAATATAACGATGAACTCTGGGATTTTGCTTTTGCAAACACACACATCCTTATTTGCAGAATTTGGAAAGGGAGTTGCATTTCAGTTTGTGTTCTGATTCAGGAATCGCAAATTGGGTCAGTCCGTGTTAAAATGCCAACTGAACTCATTTCTCTGAGCCCGTTTCCTCACATGCAGCTCATCTTAATGGCCACCGGCCTGCTCTTGAGATCTATTAATGTCAGCCGAGGTCTTGTAAGAAGCTACAAGGCCACCCGAGTGGTGGCCAATCCCACTTCTAAGAAATCTCCACCTGTCCCAGAAGCCACACCCCCTTTCAGGGTTGGCGCCCACCACCCTCGTTTGCAGGAAGCCACATTCATTAAAGTATCTTCTTACAAGGACTGAGTCATCCTCACCAAAGATGCCCACTTTTTAATTGAGATGTCAAAAGTAGCTGCCCAACCCAAGTGTTTGCTCGTTTCAGGAAACATTGAACAGAAGTCTTCTTCCACCACCTGCCTGACGTCCCAAGGTAGAATATTCGGTCCCTAAGCTTTGCATACCACTGGCTCCTCTACAGTCTTTCCACTGCTACCCTTAACAGTTCCTTCATCTGCGGATCCGCTCTTACAACAGTCTTACAACTTCTTATCCATTCATTGCCAGTAGTGGCACTGAATGACAGATCTCAGTCCTATTTCGACTTATCTCCTTAAGAACCTTTTCGGAAAATATTTAACTTCCCCTGGGTGGGGAATCTGGACTACAACTCCCATCAGTCCTAGGGCTAGGGCTGATGGGAGTTGGGAGTCCAATGACATATGGAGGATCCCCTCTCGCCCACCCAAGTTTCCCCAGGCTTAAGCATGCATAAATGTTCCTTAGTGGATCTTCTGTTTGCAGCCTGATCCTGCAGATGTTTTCACTCTCGGATGCAAGTCCCACATTTCAATGCAATTCTCAAATACATGTGCAGAGCAAGGTTTCCCAAACTTGGGTCTCCAGCTGTTTTTTTTTTTTTTTTTTGGACTACAACTCCCATTATCCCTGACCACTGGTCCCGCTAGTTAGGGGTGATGGGAGTTGAAGTCCAAGAACAGCTGGGGACCGAAGTTTGGGAAACCCTGGTGTAGAGGATGAAAATCACAGCATTCCCCTTTGCCATCATCTTCCTTTTCCCCCATTGCCCAGTTACTGCTTGGTTTCTGAGTTTCTCAGTGTATTCATATATATGATTCAGTAATCATAAACCTAGTGGCGGTTTCCCCCTTCAAAATTTACTTTAATTAAGAGCTGTGAAGCTGTGATGAATTCATCACTACTCCAGCGTATTTGTTCATACATGAGGCTCCTCCTACCACAAAGATCACAATGTTCCCCATGGTTGTAAAGTTAACACACCAAACTACTGCTTCTTACAGGAGGTAACACAAGGAACACTTTAGTTAAGCACAAAACATGCCCCATATTGAGAAACCCACATATCCCGCCCCACCCAATCCCTGCTCACTTTACACTACGGACAAGCCACTTTTCAAACTGTTTTAACTTTCAAAACAAGCCATCTCTTGTAGAATTGTTCAAGCATCACCTTTTTGCACCTGTTAAAATATGGAAATGTTTGGCTCACCATTGGCTCACCACACATTTTAAAAACTACACCCTCCCCGCCCCCAACTTGCAGCATAATTGAGGCCAAACATAAATGTGAAAAGATAACTTAAGCTTTCACACAACAGGTCGATCGCGATCTACTGGTAGATCGTGGGCTGTCCTTGGTTGATCCTGGTCGACCTCGTGATCTCCAGCGATCGCCCCCCAAAATGCTCAACAACTCTGGTCAATCCAATGGGTAGATCACTGCCAGTTTATTTATAGTGGGAGTAGATCGCAGTCTCTTGGAAGTTGGACACCCCTGTTACAGACCACAAAATCCATGATGCTGGGTTCGACGCAGCTTTAAAGACTACAAAACCCATGGCACAGCTCTGATGCAGGAACATAGAAAACTGCCTTATACCAAGTCACACCAGTGATCCATCTAGCTCACCATGATCTATTGTTGGCTGGCAGCAGCCCTCCAGCATTTCAAAGCGAGTCTTTCACAGCCCTACCTGGAGAATTTGGGGATTGAATTTGGAACCTCCTGTGTGCCAAGCAGATACTCTATCACTGAGCTGTGCCCCCAAATCAATCAATCAATCAATCAATCAATCAATCAATCAATCAACAAACAAACAAACAAACCTGCAACACCCAAAACTACCGCTGAAGTGAGAACCACCATAGACTTAAATAACTGGGAAAACAGTGGAGAATGTAGGCAAGTAAGGTTAGCAGACATCTCCGTTTTCCGGGGACAGTTCCCGGATTTACAAATCAGTCTCCTATCATGTCCACTATCATTCCGACTGAAGTTAAAAAGTGTCCCCGGATTCATTGAAAAAAGTCTGGTAACCTTAGAGGCAAGGCCACATAGGGAACCAAGGAAATCCCATTTCTGGCAACAGATTTGCCAGGGAAATCTTGAACTTTGGCAGAGCTCGACCAACAGAATTAGTAGGAATATTTCTCCAGCGGCTTTTGCGCATTCGGCATAGATGCACGATGGAGGAGACTGAGGTTAGTCAAGGGTAATCTAAGCAGCACAAACCGAAACGCAGGAGAAAAGAAATATTTAACTTCATGCATGACAGACTACTACTGATATTTCCAATATACAGTGAAATATTCACTGAAGTAAGTTTGAGAAGACAACAGCAGCTTCTCCTATTGCTTTAAGCCAGCTTTCCACAACCTGACACTCTCTGGGTGTTGTTGGACTCAAACTCCCATCACCTGCAGCCATTATGGCCAACTGTCAGGGATTATGGGTTTTGTAGTCCAGGAACATCTGGAGGGTACGAGGTTGGGAAAGACCATTTTAAATGTTTCCAGGTGTGAGGTCAACTACCTCTGAATGTGAACCAACAGGGCAATGTGCCAGAGCTTCATCAAGCGCAAATGTACAGGAAGCTTAACTCTGAGAATGCACATTATGAAATCCACACATTAGGAACAAGGCCAACTGCGGGACTCTTTAAAAAACAAAACAAAAACTGATCAGCAGAACTTATTTCCGAGCAAGCTATCAGCTAATCTGGATTTGCTGATAACCTTGAGGACTAGTGAGCTGTCTGCCAACAAATCTGTTCAGTTATGCCAGTAAATGCACAATGCCAGGCTCAAACAGCGAACGCAAACACCTGAAATAACTCTTTTATCTCTTTGAAAAACATCCTTCAAATTACCCACAACACAGATGTGCACAAATCTGTTTTGCAGGAATTACATAGCCAATGAAATTTATATTCCGAATCAAAGAGGTTTAAAATATCTCCATGTGACATAATGTCACTAGGTATGCTGAGTTCCGAGTATTTCACAAAATACTTTTTCCATATGGACACAGACATAGAAAAACTTCTTCAGGAATGGATCTTGCCTGATCTTCTCCCCATTTTATCATGGGAAATCTTGTGCCCCAAAGGTCTTGCAGCAAGAAATATACAATACTTGCTTGCAAATAAACGAGCTTTTCAAGAAGCACTGCCTTTAGCTTATAAAAAATAACCTGTTCACACCGGAAGTTTCTTTACAAAAACCCTTCTTTTTTTTCTCCAGTGCCCTGGGATCTAAAAGTGCTCCCCTAACAAACACAGAGTGGTGGCAAAATCAGATATAAGAAACCCTCCAGTAAATATCGGCTCACAGAGCTTCATGCAAACAAATTAGACCCAGATCTGGGACATGTTGGCCTCTGTGGAACTGACGAATTCCATTCTGTAATCAAGTCAATATACTCTGCTTGATGTCAGAGGACAAAACACTCTTTTTCAAAACCTGTTTGTTATAAGCCAAGTCAAAAGCCTCCTTTGCTCATGGAGGAACTCGTTTCAGAATTCTGTGAATACTGGCCATAATCCGTTATCGGGGGTATCACATGATTAAAGACCATGAACACATGAATCGACGAATTAAATCTAACCCTAACGCCCTCCCCAAACCTGTTTTGTTTTTCCTTCCTTCCAAACCTGTTTTGTTTTGTTTTTCCTTCCTTCCAGTAAGAGGCACCTGCCCTTAATCTTCCCCACGCAGGAAGGAATCCCTCTTCTCGTATCTTCTTGGAAGAAGCATCCGTCCTTCTTGCTCACGCAGGAAGGAATCCGCTTTTCAATGTCATCTCGGAAGAGGTATTCCAACCTTTCAGTTCACAGATGAAGGTATCCCACAACTGGCATGCTTTCAGATGAGGCATCCTTTCTTGGTCCTCTTCCCACACCATCTCAGAAGAGGCATGCTCCTTCCTCTTTCTCAAGCTGGATTAATCGATTAACCAGCTGAAACATGGCAGCCCTAATATATATCTGAACATCTTTCTCTTATGAAAATGTGGAGGGCTGTAGCAAAGACAGGCCTCTCTTGGAAGGGCGACCTGTTTCTAGAGCCCCCCTCCAGATAGAACATTATTTCTCCAACAACTAAACCATCCCATCTTCCCCCCACTCTGTTCTACTTCAGGCTGGCAAATAAACGTTGCCAACTTACAAAAAAAAAAAAAGTCATTTGCGGGCAAAAAGTGGTAGCCACTTTGGATTGCAAAGTCTTACCTGTTTACATATAAAAGGTTTCCCATTTATTGCTTTTTTTTTTTTTTTTTTTTTTAAGAGTCAGGTTTTGTCCTGTTTTAAAGGTTCCACGCCTGGCTGAGATTCTGGCTCACCATAGGTGACTAATTGACCAGCTACCTTGCTTAACTTACGGTAAACCAAATTCCCAATGCTACGACATATTAAAAATTAACATTCTTGTCAACTAATTGCCCGGTTACGCTCCTCTTCTGCCTTGTTGGGTAACTCCAAGTCCCACCAACTTTGATGACAGACTGTGCTTGGCTGTGGCCCAAAAAATCTGGAGGACACCAGGTTGGGGAAGTGTAGTCTACGATGTTAGGTCACCGTCCATCCAGCACAGACACTTCGGACCGAAAATTCAACAGCTCCCAGAACACGAAGCCATTTTAAAAGCAACCCAAACGCGTTCATCACAGTGGGTATTCCAGCCAGGAGCTTTTCACAGCCTAAAAAACACCCCTTGTCTTGAAAAGTTTAACACACTCCAAAGACATATTTGTGAGATTTGTTGGGTTAGCAACAGCACTCTCTAGTTTTGAAGCCTGGCCTCTGCTTCCGACGAACCACTGTGACTACGCCCATCTTTGTAAAGGGGGGGAGGAAATGGCTAGTTACCAATGAGACAAGAAAATGCTTTTGAACCTAAAATTTGTTACGAAAAAAAAACTTGTGTTTTGTGAAACGAAGTAAACAAGCTTTAAGAAGCCACGGCCCGGGGTCCTCCTGGAAGATTAATTATTGGAGAAGGGAGACCCCCTGGCTGTGGAAAAGCTAACGTCCTATGCAAGAGAGAGAGTACGGCCCAAAGGTGATGGAGAGGACCAGAGAAGTGGGACCATCATAAATGTTTGTTTGGGGGGGTGTGGTGGAGAGATGCAGGAGGGACTCCCCAAATCTTCTCCATCACTGTTCAATGCTTGGTGGTTACAAACGGAAAGGCAACTTGTGGTTTTGAAATTCCAGGGGGCTCCTCAGCAGATTCAAAGAATTAACTAGGTGTCAAGAAGATCGGGGTTTAAAAGGCGAGAGGGTGCGGAGACAGCTTTAACTGGCATTACAAGGCATCCAAAGCAACTGGAATGATGATACCAAATGTTGAATTCCCTCCTATCACCACAGGGGAATTTAATGTGTAAATGGAAGGGAAAAGTTGGAATTGGTAGAACATTCTCCTCACTTTAAATTGGCCTGCAAATTTTCACTTAATTCTAAATTTCCCCTTTTTTTATGCTACTGAATTTTTTTTAAGGAGGAAAAACTGAAAATACCATATGTTGTACCGTACAGCATCATTTTAAAAACTCACCTTATTGAAGGTTTTTTTTATATATTAAAAAAACTCCATTCTGAATTTGAAAATGATATTTGCCATGATTTTTTTTATTTCAAGTTACACCATCATGTGAACTTGTCCCCTTGTTTTTGTGATTTAAAACAAACAAGACCAATGAATTGCCAGGAGAGATTTCTCCTATTCCTACCCAAGAGTAACTCGTTTGTATCGCACCTTCTGCACTGGCCCCAATTTTACAGCTCGGTTCAAAGAGAGGTAGCCACCGAAGGTTTCAAAACCTCAAGGATGCAGGGTTGATGTCTGGAAATCTTTCTTGTCTTGTGTTGAAAATTAAAAAAAAAAACAATGTGCAAAACAACCCTTGGTTCTACTGTTTTGTTTTTGTGGGAGGGGGCAGGAGGAATGGAAGTTTTCACCCATTAGCAGAGATTGACATTGGGCAATGAATTTGAAACACACAGAATGAAATTTAAAGTGAGTCTGGCTTTTTCTTAGTATTGTTTTTTGATAGGACATGCAATGGATATTCTGAGTAGATTCCATCTGCACTATACATTTAAAGCACCACAGCACTATAAACAGTCACGGCTTCCCCCAAAGAAATCCTGGGAACTGTAGTTTGTTAGGGTACTGAGAGTTGTTACAGGAGACACCCTATTTTCCTAGCACAGCTACAATTCCCATTGTTCCCTTGGATGGTTTGTTAAACCACTCTGGGAATTGTGGCTCTGTAAGATAAAGACAGGGACGTGGGTGGCGCTGTGGGTTAAACCACAGAGCCTAGAACTTGCCGATCAGAAGGTCAGCGGTTCAAATCCCCGCGACGGGGTGAGCTCCCATTGCTCGGTCCCAGCTCCTGCCAACCTAGCAGTTCGAAAGCACGTCAAAGTGCAAGTAGATAAATAGGTACCGCTCCGGCGGGAAGGTAAACAGCGCTTCCATGCGCTGCTCTGGTTCACCAGAAGCAGCTTAGTCATGCTGGCCACATGACCTGGAAGCTGTACACCAGCTCCCTCGGCCAGTAAAGTGAGATGAGCACCGCGACCCCAGAGAACCCCAGAGAACTCTGGGATCCTTTACCTTTAAGATAAATGCAGGGTGTCCTCCTAACACCTTTCAGAGCCACTAGCAAACTACAGTTCCCAGGATTCTTTTGGGGAAAGCTGTGGCTGTTTCAAGTGGTATGATACTGCTTTAAATGTATAAAACACATAGCACAGGACTGCAGCCTGAGTTTATTTTAATCATCTATTTCCTGCCATTCCCCCTAAGGTCCCTGGGCAGGTTACAGCCCTAAAACACAGTATTAAAACCACTTACAACTGTAAGTTGGGGCCTAAAAAACATACACTTCAAGTGTCAAAAACATCCCTGTGGTTTGCTCCCAGATAAAAGTTTTGACAGCGTTTAAACATTTCATTTTTAACCCTTATGCACTGTATGTTTGCCAGCCTGGGCTCCATTGGGAGGAAGGGCGAGATAGGAACTTCTATTATTATTATTATTACTATTATTATTATTAATATCCTAATCACTCATCAGTTACCCTCGTAACTGAATCAGCCCAAATTTTGGAGGGTTTCCTGAAAAAGCTGGCATTCACTGCTCACTCACCTAGTTTGGAATGCAACTTCCAGAGACTAAAAAATGCCTTGAGATGAGAAAAGCTTTTTAAAAATAGTATTTGAAGGGTGTTATTATTATTATTTTTACACAATTCTGAAGTTATGGGGAAGAGGCATAAGTTTTGTGGCTCCTCAGCACCTCTTTTGAAGGTCCCCATTTTCCCCGTCCGGTTAAGAAGTTCTCCAGCTGCAAGGCTGGGAAGGGACTTTGGTTCCATGACCTTGGGGGAGAATACGGATTAAGTCAGGGGGAGGCTTTTCAGCCCCAAGATGGGTGGGGCTTGTGCCAGTGGTGGGCGGGGCCAAAGCCAACCATGGGCGGAGTCAAAGCTGTGCACACATCCAATTTGCATGCGCACACCCTATGCTCACAAATCCATCCACAAACAACTGGTGGAGGCGAGTTTGTAAGAGAGGTCCTGCAGGCTGGAGATTCTTAACTCACCTTTTCTCTAAACCAGAAAGTCCCAAATGCTAGAAGGGCAGTGTTAGCTGTTTCTCACCACTAGGGGGAGTAGCCCAAGGAGTTGGGCGAGTGGCCGAGTCATCCCTGAAGATTTCGTCCCCGGCCCAAGGATGCTGATCGGTGACCCATATGCAAACACAAGTGTTCTTTAAAAAATTCTACGGTACTGCCTCCAAAGACCTCTCCCCGACAGCAAATCCAAAATGCGCCAGTCACATCAAAATGTATAAACCATTCCTTTCTTTATTAAACATAGCTTGCAAGTGATAAATATTACAAAGTTTTTTTTTTAATCCTTTCTCCAAAAATTAGCTTATTATTATTATTTTTAATCAGGTCACTGCATAATCAATTGGCAATATTTTAACAGCTTTTTTTTTTCTTCCTTCCTTCCTTCTCCTTTTAAACCGGATTTTCAAAAACACAATGCGGAAAATTAAAATTAAAAGCCCTCTTAAAATTGTGCAAAAGGCCCGATTTCCACCAAGGTTCCCCCCCCTTCACCCCGATAATTTGCAGCTGCAATTCTCTCTGATCCCTCCTGAGCTCAGCTGTCTCTCGCTGCCCCGGGTTTCAAATTGGTATGTGTGTGTGCTAAGCCTCATGAATTTTTTTGTCTTTGTAACACAAGCACACCCTACTCCTGCAACGGAACGAGCCCCCTGTGCTGTGGGGAAGGGGAATCGGTGGCCCCCTGGCTGTTGCCGGACTTCCAGCCCCCATCAGCTTCAGCCTGTGCACCAAGCGGCCAGGGATGGTGGGAGCTGTATTGCAGCAACATCTGGAAGGCCACAGGCTCCCAACATCTGGAGGGCTGCAGCTTCCCACCTGAGCTAGAGGAATTGAAGGCGGAAGAGGGAAAGTGGCAAAATGGGATGTTTTTGGGGTGTGGGGAGGAGAGGAAGAAGGGCCTCTCTGGCAAGTTAGGCCCTTGATCTGATAGCCAGCAGCCCCAGCAAGGGGACTACCATTGCTCTTGACCCGAAGAGATAGGGGGGTGAAGCTGAACCCTGCCTCTGTAACATATGGCTGTAGGACGGTTGCAACTGACCTCCCCGGATTTGCCGTGATCCTTGCAAGAGATATCATGTTGTGCTGGGGGGCGGGGACCCCTACGAGATACAGGATCCACAATGGGAGTGTGGGGGAGAAAGAGAAGGTGAAGGTTGAGTAGCGGGGAAATTATGACCGTATTAAGAGGTGGTGGCTGGTTCCCAAGAACTAGAGTAAGGTTGACTCATGGTCAACAGCCTGGTGCGAGGAATGGTGAGCATGGCTGCAGGTCAAGAGGCTACAGAAGAAGAGATGGCCAAGGAAGAAGTGCTCAGGTGAGGGAGGGCACCAGGAGTCCACACCCCACAAGTGGGAATCCTTTGGCCCTCCCGATGTTGCTGAACTACAACTCCCATCGGCCCCAGCAAGCACGATCAATGGCTAGGGGTGAGAGCTGTCGCTTAGCAATATCAGGAGGGACAGAGGATTCCCACACGTTCCTTCCCCACGCAGCCAACCACCCCTATGGCAGCAAAGGGACAATCTGATGTTCATCTGGTTGACTCTCCCACCCTCTTTGTGGGAGAAGCCTCTGCACTTTCCTCAACTGGGGGTGCGGGTTCCTGAATTCAGGCCAGGAGACAGAGGAGGGGGGAATTGGGACCACGCCATTGGCTGAATGGTGGAGGGAGAGAGGTCTGGGACCAGAGATGTAAAGATGCAGGGTTGTGTGCACCTAAGGGATACTCAAGAGCAGGTCCGCAGAAATGAAAAGCGGCCTAAGTTGGTCACGTCTATTGCTTTCAATGGGTCTACTCCGAGTAGGAACAGCACTGCATGCAACCTGCACACCAGGAGGGCTACACTCCGGGAAGTATGGGAAGGTGAGAAAGTGCTTTTCGGCTACCATCAAGTCCAGTCAATGTTATCCAGCATGCTGCAGATCAAATGTGGGATGGATCATTAAGTCAGCTCTGGGGGCTCGTCATGTGACACCAAAATTTAAAAACGTGATTCTGTCCCTCAGGACACACACACACACACACACACACACACACGCACGATCTTTCAAATCAATGGTGAACACATTCTGGTTTCACAACAGCTTTGCTCAGATTTTCCTCGAAGCCTCCGCACCTGGGGGTTTGAATATAGATTTCCAAGAGAGGTGATATTGGGGTGCATGACAGAAGGTCACAAAGAATGCACTCGTAATGGCAGGCTGCAAAAATCACAGCCCTTAAATGCTGGAGTCCTCTTGAGTTTAGTAATGTCATAAAGACTAGAAGCATGGCTTTATAAAAGGAACCAAGAAGTGAGCACACCGACCAAGAAGTCAGAAAGCTACTCCCAAACGCCCAACTTGGTCCAAAGGGAAATGAAATAGCATTGGTAAAAGGAGCCAAACTTTCCCTGGAGTGTTAGGAACCAGACGCCCTGGAATCTTAAGGGCAAATAAACAAAAGGCATTAAGAAGGGTTGCACAAGATGCGAAAGCAGCACACTTTGGTCCATTTCTGGAATTGTTGTTCTCCAAAGTAGATAAGAGACAAGGCCCATTTCTTGAAGAGCCCTCCATAAGAGCGTCTGACAGCTCATAAGGATGGCCCTCAATTAAATTGGTGGGGTTGACAGTTAAGAAGAGACTCTACTCAGAACGTACTGGCATGCCAAGACTTCAGGCTCCCAATTAAGATGGGACAAGACCTTTAAGCGGCTCTCTTCACACTCAACGGATCTCAAAGGTATTGGAGTGCTCGCTTTTCGTAGAGAATCTATTACACCTTTCCATCCCCACGTCAAGAACCTCAGGAAGCTGAAGCTGACGGAGGCTTTCTACGAGAGACATTAAGCCTGATATTCCCCACTGTGCTGATGGGCTTCGAACTTGTTTGGCAATGGCCGGTTGATGTGGAACGAGTCACATTCTCCCTTCCTGTATGTACATGCATGCACACTCACACGTATGGATGAACAGCTTAGCTAAGCAGAGCACAATCTCTGCCTGCCTGGATGGTGGAAACCTTCGCAAGTGTCGCCTGTGTGCTGTAACCATGAGGGATAGATGCACGGTCCACATAATTTAAAAAAACCCAAGATTTTCAGGAACTCAAATCCTGGATGCACTTTCTTGGGGCGCAGGGGAAAGAATATCAAACAGTCTCTAGAATGTCACTGATATTTAAGAGTGGGTTTTTTTTGGGGGGGCGGGGATGATAGAAAGCGGATCAATGAGAGGCGGAAAGAATGAAAGGCGATGAAGCAAATGGTTGAAAGGGGAGATGCAGGGAGAAGTACTATCTCCCCCTGGAAATTGGGGTCGGTGGGAGCTGAGTGTCTGGATGCCGGATGAGGAACAGTCGAGAGAAGTGTATGCTGTCTCAAGCCTAAAGCATTCGTTACAAACAGTGCAAATACATTGATAGTTTAATACTAGTATTTGATTCCCCCGTTTGTGAAAACTTGGGGTTTTGGGGGGGGGGTTAGAGGGATGGGGAGGGAGCCCCTGGGCCTGTGGCCTCTACCAAGGCTCAAAGTCCGTGTGCATGCTGGTAGTTTGTGGGACTCCTTGCTTCTGACACAAGGGAAAGAAAGGCACCTTTTTGGGGAAATGATGGCTACCACCAAGTCCGTTTCAGCTTTTTTGGGGGGGTGCGGGTGGGTAAAGTGTGGGGCGGGTGACATGAGCTGCATAGCGCCCCGCCCCAGCCTCCTCCCTCCCCCCCCGATCTCCAGGAAACTGCCTTTTGCACATTTTAAACGCCGTACACAAAGAAGGTCACACTACAAAAAGGACGTTAAACAACTTTCACAATATTCATGGCTAAGCTGTCTTCTCTTTTTGTTGTTTTTGTTTTCTCTACACAAATGTACAATTTACCCCCCCAGTTTGTTTGTTTTTTGTTGTCGGCTTTTCCGTACACCCGCCCCCAAACTTCTTTTTTTTTTTTCACTTTTCATTTTTTTTATTTTTAAATGTGTCAAGAAATAGCTTATATACAACGAAGAAAAGTCTTTAGTTATAACGTTTCGGCAGCAAGTATTGTTAAGCTAAGAAGAGCTTGTTGGGGGTGGGGGTGGGGGAGGAGAAAGGGAGCGAAAAAAATGGGGGGAAGGAGAGGAAACCGAGGTTGTGGGGCTGGGGGAGTGAAACAGAGGCCCAGGGAGGCGAGTTACGCTTCTCCTCCCAACCCCAACCCCCCATGGAAGAAACGCGGGAGAAAAATAAAAACAGCATCAACCGCAAAGCACATATGACTAATCTGGAAGAGAGAGAAAAAACCCATAAGATGGAAAAGGAAACCCTTAATTCTGTACCATGAAAAAGGATGGTTTTCTACATTACACCCCCCGCCCCCTCAGAAAAACAAAGAGAGAAATAGGTTTGTGTGTGTATATGTGAGAGAAAGACATTTGTTGGCTTTAGGAAAGCAGAAAGATGGGAATCAATTTTAAAGTAAGGGATTTATGGGGCTGTGTGTCCATCGCAGGCAAATATTGCATCCTGGGAAGGGACGTTGTTGTAAAGAGGGGGATTGAGGGGGTGGGGAGCCAAGCCCCCCCCCCAACCTGCTCCAAATTGGCTGAGTAGGTCCAGCCACCGTGCAGAAGTGCCAAAGGGCCACGATCCTGCTCTATGCTAAAGAGGCGAGCTCCCAGGGGAAGCGAAAGTGGAGTTACCTGCCTGAGTGCGCAAGGAAGGGCAGTCTCCCCACTCTCCCCTATAGAGATGCCCCCCCCTCCATTCTTCCTCTCTCTGTGCTAAAGAGAGGGAGAAAAAAAGAAGAGGTGAAGAAGAAATCCTTCTTAGATCAGTGCCTTTCCCTCATCCCAAAACATCTGCTTCCAAAAAAAGAGAAATCTTTGCCAACTTGGAAAGTTTGAGCCAGGAGCGAATTTATTCTGCAAGGAGGCTGGCTGCTAATCCCACTGGGAAGACCCTCTTCTGGGAGAAGATGAGAAAACACCAATTGTGGTCCTTAGGCTGGTCTGCTGAGCAGACTTCCAGGCTCCTTTAGGAGAGAGACATTTTGCAGGCAGGGGAAAAGGTGGTCCCAACAGAAACAGGGTGGAAGAGAACAAGTTCTGGCTGGCCGATCTAGAACGGCAAACTTTGGGTCGTTACTAGTTTTTAGAACAGCCCTGGTGGGTGGGAGATGACTGGCTTAGGTCCATTCATTTCAAGGCGCCTCATCGGAGAAGAACGTCGTTGGAGGTCACCCTTTGGGGTAGGAAAAGACTGGCAGGAGCCAGAGAATGAGAGAAGCACTGATTCAATAGGCAGGATTCTTCCGGGGGGTGGGGGGAGTCCTCTGCCCTACTGCCAAAGCCATATATGCCACCCCAGTGTGGTGATGGCGGTGGGGAGGGGGGGAGTGGCTAATCCTTGCCCTCCCACCCCCAAAACTCCAAAGTAGTGGCTGGTTTGCTACCATTCAATGCTTGCCACCAAAGCCTCTGCCTGGGCCCTGAAAGGCAGAGGCAATAATTATTGCACATTTCTTACATCACCGTATTATTATTTTTTAATAGAAAACAACAACACAAGACCAAAAGGATACCCGCCCCCTACCCAATAACACTAGGTGGCTGGAGCTGGTTCACACCTGGCAACGCCCGATTCTAAAGGGGGAAGGGGTGCGGGGAGGACAATGGCACTTGTTTTGGGGTGAGGGAAGATCGTAGATCGAATTTAAGCAAATTGGGGAGGGTGGGCAAGGGTTCGGGGTCCTCAAGGAGGCAAGGAAGGGTGTAAGCACATGGAGGAGATATCTTAAGACGCAGCCAAACTTTGTTTTTTGTTTTCAAAGGAAACCTTCCTGCCGGCATCTCGACAGTCGGAAGGATCCTGGAGCGAAAAGAAAAAGCTTTCCAGGGAAACGGAAACGATTGGTTTGCGTGTCTAGCGTGTGTGTACATATGCATGTATATATTGATAGTTAACCTTGTGGCCCTCAAAGATGCGGCCAGACACCATCTCCCACCAGCCCCAAGGAGCTTGGACTATAACCCAGGGGTGATGGGACAATTGGCCTGGCAACATCAGAGAGGGGGAACCCCAGAGTTAGCTATCCCGATCTACACACACCTGCAATGCTAACCTGCTGCTAGCTTCTGAAAAGTATCTGGCGGCCCCTCCCAGTGCATGGGCAGTTCCCCCCCACCTCTGTTTCTTTGTTAAGTGCTCAGTGATTGGAGGGGGGGGGGAGAGGAAGCGCAGGCGTGGGGAGGGGATACCGCAGACCTGGTGGGGAGTGCCGGCTGGGATGCCTGTGTGCGCGAGTTCAGGGGGCTTTGGGGTCCTTGATTCAGTGCTTCCGAAAGGGGGACATGAGTGAAAAAAGACCGGCGGGGAGGGGGAACCCCAAGAGGGAGAGAGGGACGCTCCCTTTCCCTCCCCATCGCTTCAGACTGGAGGAGCAGAGCAGAAAAAGCAGAAAATTTAAACAAAGCAGAGCAGGGTGGAGTACAGCTCAAAGAGCTCCTACAGCCGCCTGGGGTGTGACTGAGCAATTCGCTCTCCGCTCGCGAGGGTCCGATGTCAGGGAAACGCCTCCGGGGCTGGTCTCGAGGGCTCTGGTGGCAGTGGCGGACTTTGAAACATTTGGCGCTCTCTCTCTCGCTGAAGCTCCCCCGGCAACGGAAGGGTGGGCAGAGAAGGCCGGTTACACGTCCTGGTATCCTCCGCTGATGCAATGCTGCAAGATGTTCCTGGCCCGTCAACGGTGGCCTCCACAGCATGAACGGCGCAGGAGAGACGAGCGAAGAGATGGCTCCGCGGAGAAACATTTTGGGGAACCGACGTGACGCCTGGAGCTCCTTTGGTCTGGGAAAGGGGTGGCGTAACGGAGACCACACAGGGTGGCAGGCTTGGGGGAAGCCAACAGCTCAGAGGGGTGAAGAGAGCCAAAGAGCATTTGAAAGCACCCAGCACAGTTCGTCTTCGGAGGCCCGTCTCCAAGGGCGCAGGCGGCATAGATCCCTGGCATGGACGTTTCAGAGAAGCATGCCCTGCTCTGCCAACGGCAAACTCATGCCCCTCTAGCCCACTCCTTTGGAAACAAAGAAACCCACCCAAACCAGGGAGGACTCTCTGAGATGCCGTCGGCTTCCAGGGCTGTGGCTTCTAGATGATCGGCCACACCCATGGGGGTGGCCTACACCTCCCCACCTTGGGGTGCCTCTGTAACAACCCTGCCGAAAGCCCTGAGTCAGCCCCGATCAGCTTTCGGGAGGAGGAGCCTTTCAAAGTCTCTAAGAAAGATTTCCTTTTTTTAAAAAAAGAAACAAAAAAGAAAAGGTGCGCTCTCTCTCTCTCAGCCGTCCGTTTTAAGCCAAAGGGAAATAAAAATAAGAACACAACAAGTTTAAAAATTCTACGCGTTATCATTACAAATTAAAAAATAAAATAAAAGGGAGCGTAAAACAAAGCATTAACATAGTGTATAGTGCAGGATCCAAGCAGACGCGTTCTGACCTCAGGAACGGAGCGAAGGAGGGGGGGAGGAGGGACGGGGGCGCCTGGCCTCTCCCCGCAAACAAAATCCGGAGATGAGAAGAGAAGCGGGAGGGAGAGTTGGTTCCGGAAGAGGGCAGGTCACTGAAGTGTTTTTGTTTTTTTTAAATGTTCTTGTCTTTTTTTCTCATTTTTTGTGGTTTTTTTGTCGTCTTCTTTTTTGTCTTTTTTTGTTTTTTGTCTTTTCCTCCACATATGGTAGGCACCAGTACAGGCACTGCATGCGACGGATGGGGGGGGGCAGGTGGGTGGGAAAAGGGTGGGGAGGGGGGCGCAGCTGGCGTTATTTCTGCCCGCTGATGGACTGCGATATAGAGCGTGGCGGGATCATATCTAAAAGGTACTCCCGCTGCCGGTCCGCCAGGCTCGACGCTTTGTGGCCCCCGATCCCGGCGTTCAGGTAGGCGATGTTGACACCTGGGAAGAGGAAGAGGTAGGAACGTTTCTGCTATGAGGCACAGGCAGCCGATTCCTCTCCTGGGAATGTGTCTCATGCGTGGGTGGGGAGCCTCAGGGCCAGGGGCCAAATGCGGCCCCTCCCAATCTCATCACCAGCCCTGATTTCCACCCTTCTTTTGCCTGGCTGAAACATGCGCCCTTTGCATTTCCTGTCTTTTTAAAAAAAGAATAAATTTTTAAAATTTCCGATATATAACAATTATAGAAAAGAGCAAAAAGATACAAGAACAGAACCCCAACTCGACTCCCACTCCCCACTCCAGGATAGATCCATCTAGTTAAGTTTGCTAAAGTCCAATCTGTGATTGCAGTAGCTGCCATTCTTCAGGGGTATTGGCAAAGTATTCTATAAAAGGATGCGATATTTCAACAAAATCGTCCACGTCATTTGCATTATTCACTGCGTGTAAGAGAGAGAGACTGATTTCCGACTTGCCCCGAGGCACAGAGATTTATGTCTCTGTGTGTCTTGCAATACACTGGTTTTCCCTTCCAACACTATCTGGCCCTCCCTATGATGGATGCCCCCTGGCCCAATGCAAAGGTTCAGCCATGTGGTCTGAATGTGTACCAGCCACCTGAAAACTCCCCCCCCCCTCCAGCTGGGCAACTCTCTTCCAGGGGCTGAATGATCCCTTCCTGTGGTACCTCTCCTGGGATCGGCTGGCAGAGGGCAGGATATATATTGAGGCAGGGTCCTCTGCGCATCTCTGCTCCCACCCCCCAAATTCTGGAAGACTCTACCTGGCATGCCGAGAAGGCCTCCCGCCACAGAAAGCTGTGGGGCCTGCGCAAAGTTGGACAGCATGGAGCGGGCGGAGGTGGGGATTCCACGCTGCAGGGTGCTCTGGGGTTGCGGTGCCTGGAGAGAGAAGGGGGGGGGGACAGAGGAAACAGAACATCAGGAAAATGAGTGGGGCACAAACAAATAAAAGTATCGGGTCCAAACTCCACTCAGTGTTTAGCGCTTCACAGTGCTGATTTGGAGATTCATTTTCTGCCGACAAGAATTACTCAGCACGCAACCAGACGGGTTTTGAGTGGACAGGAATAAGACGACTGTGTAGTAATTTTGTGTGGAGGGTTAAGATAAATGTTTGCATAAGACACACAGGGTTTTCAAAGCTCTGCTGCATTTGGTTTTTCAATAATACTATTGCTACTCAATTTAGCAAATACATCCAATAAAGGAGGCGTGATTGCTGGAACTGGTGGGGAAGAAGGAAGGGAACCAAAAGTAAGTGGAGCCAACGGCAGGCAGAGCCAAACCACCCCTGGACCGGTTGTGAAGGCAGGCAGGTGGGGGCTGGCTGAAGCTGGTGGGACAGCACCCCATTCACTTTAATGGACCACCCTCCAGTGTTCATTCTCTCTCTCTCTCTCTCTCTCTCTCTCTCTCTCTCTCTCTCTCTCTCTCTAACACACACACACACACACACACACACACACACACACACACACAATGCATTATCAATTACCTGCCCTTCCCCCTACCTAAGGCCACAGGGTGGGTTAACAACAATTAAAGATTAAAACCACAAAATTGTCCAGTAGCACCTTAAAACCACAAAACTGTCCAGTAGATTAAAGCCACAAAATTGTCCAGTAGCACCTTAGTATTTTTTATTTTGACTGCATCAGACCAACACAGCTACCTATCTGAATCTAGATACATTGAGAGAGAGGTGGTATTAAAAAACCTCTGCTGCTTCATACATATCATAAATCACGTATCTCATGATCTCTCAAACCTTCCTTCGCTTCATTTTACCCAGTCCTGTCCGTTTAACTATCATTACAACAGGACCTGCCTGCTGTCCTCCGTTCCTTCGCTGAAGGTTGTTTTGAGGGAGTCTGCCAGTGAGCGGCTAGCTAAGTTTCAGAAGCACGCCACATAACTTCTGCGGCTGCTGAATGTTCAGATTGAATGCTCTTCCCCCCACATCACATGAGAACAGCCTTTTGCTTTTGGAGGGGAGGGGAATGGGCTGCCCTGGAGACAAGATCAGAAGGCTGTTTTGAGGGGAGGGGGTAGCCAAACAGCTGGTGGCTGTGGGATGCGAAAGGGGCCACTTTGCCAGAAGGGGCTGGGCGAGGAAGGTCTTCTCACCTGGCGGAGTGTGTGATGTCGCATGATGCTTTCCTGTTTGCTAACGCTGGACACGCTGGCGGGAGTGGCGGTGGGGGACAACGCTGCCTGCTGCTGCAACCGCTGCTCTATCTCCTGCCGGAGGGAAAAAGAAGAGGCTGGTCATGAGTTGGGCCGTGTGGCTGTCATCTGGCGGCACACAGGCCGCCCACCCCACAAACAACCTGCATTCGGATGACCCTGCCTGCAGTCCAATACCCATGGCCCGGTTTGTGTGCCAGCCACTGAAACTGGCTTGTTTGGTGAGCGCATGAGACGGGGCCTTCCTGCTGGTGGGGCTCTCTTCCAGCTAACACTTGCTCAGTTCCAACATTCGAGAAGGCCTGAAAAACTTGGCTTTCCACTGCTGGTTTTCCTTGGGAGTGAATCTTGCCGATCTAACCCTGTGCATTCATTTCAGGGGACTGCTGCCTCCCCAAACTACAATTCCCAGAGACCCAAGGGGTCAGGGTCGAGAATAGGAAGGGGAAGCTATGATGACTGTTTCAAAGTTGGTTTCCAAAATTCTTTATTCGTGCTGAATAAACGTGCACGGGGAAAACACCGTCGAAGAGTTCAACAGGGACCTTGTAAAGTTTGGACGATTGGATCCACCTAGCACAGTGCTGCTGACACTGACTAGCTCTCCATGGTTTCAGACAAAGATCTTTGCCCAGCCCTACCCGGGGACGCTGAGGATTGAACCCAGATCTTTCCACGTGCAAAGCAGACTCTCTACCACTGAGCTACAGCCCTTCAAAATGTATGTTGAGCAATGAGGAACATGGGAAGCTGCCTAATACTGAGTTCACTGAGCTCAGTGTTGCCCGAACTGAGGGAAAGCAACTTGCCAGGGTTTCATTCAGGAAACCTCTTTGCCCATTGTGGAGGTGCCATTGGGGAATGATCCTGGCACCTTCTAGTTGCAGAGCTCTGACACTGAGCTATGTCTCTTCATCAGAGGGACAGGAAGCACGCACCTCTTCCAGTTCACCTGGATTCACTCCGCTTCCCTCCCTCCCTCCGACAGGGCAACAGGGACCCACCTGCTCTTGCTGCAGAGCTTTGACAAAGGCGTTCTTCAGCCGGTTGGTGTGCTCAGCCTTAAGCGCCTTCTTCTGGTTGGAGGTCATGCACTGCTCACACAGGATCTTGCCGTTCTTCTCCTGCTTCCAGTGCGGGGTGAAGTCTGTGCGGCACTGGGCACAAACAAAGGGCTCCACTCGCAAGAGGGAAGCGCAGCCTTTGCCTGGGAAAGGGGGGTAGAAGAAGATGCATCACACAAAGGAAGGGGGACCTTTCTCTCAGGAACTGTTCCAGGCCAAGGAGGTGCGGAGAAGACCTCTAGGGTTCAGAATTTCAACAACTTTTAGCACAAGCTAAACATTCATTTATAATAATAATAAATAATAAATTTTATTTATACCCCGCCCTCCCCAGCCAAGGCTGGGCTCAGGGTGGCTAACAAATAATAATAAAAACAAGCTGAATGAATACAACTTAAAAACAAGATTAAAATACAACATTAAAACATTAAAATGCAGCCTCATTTATGCAAAGAAAAAGGGGGGAGGGGGAGAAATGCGAGTGAGTGTGGCCCAGTTTGCCTCTATTGTCAGGCTACCCTGGAGCAGAATAATAATGTTTTTGGATTTAAAAAATCTTAAAAGCGTACCAATAACTAAAACACTTTTATCTGTGACAGGACGGCTCCATCAGGCGGACAGCAATAGGCTAGTTCCCCATGTCCCCTGAATCAGGAGGCATGGGAAACGGGATTTCCAGCTCATTTCCCTCTGACACCCTCTTTCAACCCAGTTGCACCGCCTCTGCTGCGGCCCTTGCCCCCGACACTGGCCTTTACCTTGGCTGTCAATGACGCTCTGCACCACCTCCTCCAGCCCCACCATGTAGATGAACTCGCTGTTGGCAGCGCTGGGCAGGAAGTGGAGCAACGGGGCGGGCGGTTTGGGGGGCGGGATCTCCAGGAGGGTCTTTTCCAGTTGCTTGCGCAAGGCGAGCTTGGCGGCCGCCTGGGAGTTGGCGGCGTCGTTGAGCGCGCTGGGGCTGGGCAGGGGCGACGACACCCGGTTCACCGTGCCCGGCTGGATGTGGGAGGCAAGGTTCATGTAGATGGCGGACGACGTGGTGCGCTGGCAGGGGACGGCCGAGCTGGACTGCTGCGGAGGAAAGGTGCAGGAGAGTAGCGGGGACGAGAAAGAAAATGTTAAAAGTGTGTGGCCCTCCAAGGCTTTTCTCTCTGACCTTTGGGACTCTCCCCAGGCCACACCCCTTCACTACAGGCCACGCCCCCTCACCAGCAGCCCTGCTTCACACCCTCCTTGAGTGCTTTTGCCTGTCTGGAATGTGGCCTTCAATGGATCACACAAACTTAATAAATAGCAAATAAATAAATAGATAGATAGATAGATAGATAGATAGATAGATAGATAGATAGATAGGTAAACGACCCCTGGACGGTTAAGTCCAGTCAGTGGAGACTATGGGGCTGTGGCACTCATCTCGCTTTCAGGCCAAGGGAGCCAGCGTTTGTCCACAGACAGCTTTCCGGGTGGCTAGCATGACTACACCGCTTCTGGCGCAACGGGACACCAAGACGGAAAATAGAGAGCACGGAAACACAGTTTACCCTCCCGCCACAGAGGTACCTATTTATCTACTTGCACTGGTGTGCTTTCGAACTGCTAGGTTGGCAGGAGCTGGGACAGAGCAATGGGAGCTCACTGTCGTTGGGGATTTGAACGACCGATCTTCTGACTGGCAAGCCCAAGAGGCTCAGTGGTTTAAATAAAACCTAACTTGCTGTACAAAGGTGATCTACACACCCATTGCTCGGCCCACTTTTGTCTCTAGCCCTTCCAGCCGCTGAGGTTACCCATGTGGAAATGCTGTTCTCGGGCTCCACAGAGCCCCACCCCCAAATTTGTCACCACAAAAACAAAAGTTTAAAACTGCCACGTGGGCAAGGTGGCCGTGCAAGAAGATCAGGCCCACTGGCCCTCCCACCCTTTCCGGGCTGCTTTACTCACTGGCTGGTAGCTGATGGCGGGGCTCATGCTCGGAGTGGTGGTGCGGATGAGGCCCGGTTTCGGAGGGACACGTTGCCCTTGGAGCTGGGCGGGGTTTGGTGCGATGACGCGCTGCGACATAAGCATGTGGGGGAGGGTCGTGTTGGTGGCGGACCGGATGACGCTGTGACCCTGCTCCAAAAAGGAGAAAAGCGTGTGTTTTAGAGAGATGGAGAGCATGGAACAAAGGCGAGGTTTGCAACTTCTTCTGCGGTGCTGCATCTACAAAGCACATCCCCATGTCATTCCCAGTAGGTCCAGTTACAGATAGGTAGCCGTGTTGGTCTGCCATAGTCAAAACAAAATAAAAAAATTCCTTCCAGTAGCACCTTAAAAGACCAACTAAGTTAGTTCTAGGTATGAGCTTTTGTGTGCATGCACACGTGTGAATAAGTGTGCATGCACACAAAAGCTCATACCTAGAACTAACTTAGTTGGTCTTTAAGGTGCTACTGGAAGGAATTTTTTTATTCCCAGTAGGGCGTAGCTGGGACCTGGGGCTCAAAGCAGGCAGAGGGCACTAGGTTAGGGAAGGCTGATCTATACCCCACTGGCAGAGGCTCTCCAAGGTTTCAAGATGGGGTCCCTCCCAGGCTGAACTTGGGACATCTTGTCTGCAAAGCATGTGCATCTATCCAAACTACAGCTACTATTCTAGCCCTCATTGGAAAACTGGCTGATTTAAATCGGAATCTGCCTTATTCTGAGTCCATGCAGCTCAGTGTTGTTGACGCTGATGGACAGTAGCTCTTTCTCAGCTTTACTTGGGAGATTCAGGTATACAGCAGCTCCCCCTTTCCTCATAGGATAGATGCCCTAACCCCCTATCCCCATGCCAGGCCAGGGCCGTGAGCCAAAACTCCATTAAAAACCTTTCCCGAAAATGAAAACTGTGCTACTGATTTCCAGTCCTTTGAACGGTGGCATTTTCTACAGGGACAGCCAGAGGCATGGGAGCGCAGGTAGGTCTTCATAAACTGACATTTGAAGAAAAATAACTTCCCAGGAAAGCTGCTCCTGTGCTGCTCCTGAGCGACTTGGCACGGTTTCCATTCCAATAAAAAGGGTCATGGCCCCTTCTTCCAACTTGGTGGAGTTTGCACAGAAAAATAAAGGTCAGCACAGCTCTGATGGACTTCTGGGAACTGCGAGAGGGAGAGGGGGGATTTCTTGGAAGCAGCTGGACAGACCTATGAAGTAGGGGTGGGCACTTGGATCTGGCTGGCAGGCCAGATCCTTTATATCCCCCTATGCCCCAGTGCATCAAGTCTGACAGGTGGGCGGAGCCAACCACCTGTCAATCAGCGGACTCCCCCAGTACGGTTAGAAATCAAATTGCTCGGGTTCAAAGTTCTCACAAGATGACACTTTCATTTTAATTCCAATTTGCATCTTACGTTTTTCATCATTTGCAGCCTATAGTATTTTAAATGTATGTATGCTTTTACCCCTTGCATTTTATTGTACTTTAAGCAAGCACAAGTTCCCCTGCTCATGCTTTTATCTCCGGCATGCTCTTAGTGGGTCTGCAAATGCATAATAAAGGATTTGATCTGGTTTGAACAGCACAGGCAAAAGGCTTCCTGGGAACTGCTTTATGAGGGGAGCCGTCGATCCGGAAAGGAGAATGTTAGCCGCTTTGAGACTCCTTAAAGGGAGTGAAAGGCGGGATATCAAATCCAAACTCTCTCTCTCTCTCTCTCATACCAGAGGCGCTCAAGAGATGGGACACAGAAAGGGACACGCTGCCATGTTGCAGGCCTCTTACCTGTAATGTTCGGAGGTTTTGGGGCTCAACCCCTTGAGCTCCAGGCCGGGAGGGAAGTTTGGACAGAGCCTGCTGTCCGACATGGGCAGGAGATGGCTGGACAATAGATGCTGCGTTTTGGACAACTGGAGTCTAGAGGAGAGAAAGAAAATAGGGAGATTAGAGTGATTGGGATGCTCTAAAGCTCTCCATCTCTGGAGCAGAGTTTTGTTGGCTCAAAACTGGAGGCAACGTTCACTTTACGCAAAGATAAAACTTACACTTCTGGAGTAATGGGGAGGTGCACCCACTTTGCAATGGTGGGGGGGGGGGCAGCCCAGTTAATAGGCCCCTGGAATGCCCTGTCAGTCAGGTCTCAGAGACTGCGGGAGAGCATGCATTGCAGGGACTGGCGATGCCAGTGGAGACAAGTCTGCTTGGGCAAATGGGGCACTGCCCCCCCCCAATCTCAGCCAGCCCCCAGCCTCACAACAAGCCCAGGGGATATTTTTGGTTGTTTCCTCCTCCCCAGTCTCCATTCTACCTTTGTAGAACTCAGCAGGGAGGAGAGGAGGAGGATGGGGAACAAAACTATTATTTGATGGCTCTGCTTGCCCCCATCTCTCTGGTGCCACCTGCTGTTGGGCTCCTTGCCTTCTGCCCTACCAGTCCCCAATGGTCCCTGGCCACTTCTGGGTGATGCCTCTGAGAATCTCTGTATACAGAGAGGGAAATCAGCGTCACACACCCATGGTCTCCTTGCTCCAATGAGCAAAGGGTGAAGGACGGATCCAATGCGGCAGCTGACATTTCCAAGGCGCAGTGTTGTGCCCTGGTGGGAAGCCTGGGAGCCCTCCTGTGTTTCGCCAGAATGGCCCCACCCAAGCCTTACCTTTTGCACCACGTTCTCCTTCTGCAGCTGGCTCTGCCGTAGCTTCTTCAGCAGCACCAGCCGGGCCTCCTCCAGCCGCAACTCGTCCCGCAGCTGCTTGATGAGCTGCTGCCTCTCCTCAATGCCTTTGCCCTGTGGTGGAGGAGAGGGAGAAAGGAGGGTTAAGAGACACTTGCAGTTCGGCTGCCAGCCCACACCCATCAAGCAGGACTGCTTGGTTTGGAAGCACCACTCTTTGGCAGTGGCCACCACGATCAACAGCCAGGGACGATGGGAGTTGTAGTTCAGCAGCGTTCTTGGACTCCAGCTCCCATCAGCCCCGGGCAGCATGGCCAATGGTCAGGGATGATGGGATTTGCAGTCCATTTGGAGAATGGACACATCCCCTGTTCTGCCAGGAATCACGCAGCTACAATTCTCAGAAGGGTTTAACAATTACAGTGGTGCCTCGCAAGACGAAAAGAATCCGTTCCGCGATTCTTTTCGTCTAGCGGTTTTTTCGTCTTGCGAAGCAAGCCCATTGACAGCTTATTAGCGCTATTAGCGGTCTAGCGGCTTTTAGCGATCAGCTGTTAAGCGGCTTATCAGCGGAACAGCTGATAAGCGGCTTAGCGGCTTAGGAAAGGGGGGGGGAGCGGAAAAAAACCGCGGGAACTCGCAAGATTTTTTCGTCTTGCGAAGCAACCCCATAGAGAAATTCGTTTAGCGAAGTGCCTCCAAAACGGAAAACCCTTTCGTCTAGCGGGTTTTCCGTCTTGCGAGGCGTTCGTCTTGCGGGGCACCACTGTAATCCCTCTTCTCAGGAAACTGGGAATTGTAGCTCTTTTAAGGGGAACAAGGGGCCTTCTAATGACTCTCAGCACCCTCAACAAACTACAGCTCCCAGACTTCTTGGGCCGGGGGAGCCATTTTAAAGTAGTGTCACAGCACTTTAAATCTGTTGCATGAATGTGGCCTGCAAAGACACTTTGCTGTGGTAGCTTCAAAGTGAGAAACAAACAGCCACCTGAAGAAGCATTCTGTGTGGCCTGAGAGCTTGCACACACACTTTTGCACCTTAAGGATGTGCTCAGTCCCTTGGCCTGAGGGGCCACTTACCTTGAACATTTCCAGATTGGCAGCCTTGAGCCTCTCTTCCATGCGGGAACTGGAACGGGGACTGGAGGCCTCATTATCAGAAAGGACAATGATGTCTGGCGAGGGGGTGAGCCGTCCCCTGTCCTGGTCACTGCTGAATTAAAAAAGAAAAGGATGGGGAATTATGAGAAAGATGCTGAGTTGCACATCTCTCTCTCTCTCTCTCTCTCTCTCTCTCTCTCTCTCTCTCTCTCTCTCTGCGACCCACAGTATGTAACGCAGGGAAGGGACCCTTTGGCCCTTCAGATGTTATTAACGCCGAACATCAGCTGGGAGTTGGGAGTCTGGCAATGCCTGGAAGGCCTCACAAGTTCTTCATCTCTGTTTTAATTTTTCAGAGTTCAAAGAGACATTCCAGCTGGGCAAAAACACTCAAAGAGAGTGAAGCAAGGCCCAAGGAAGGGCAATGCACAGGGAGAGGTGTGTGTGGCTGGGGAAGAGTCCTAAGCCACCTTTTCTCGCCCTCTCCAGGCCCGAGGCTGCCCAACCCTGATGCAGAAAGCCATGGAGACAGCAAACACTGGGGCTCATCTCTACCCAGGACAGATCATTGGCTCTATAGCCTTCTCTTCCGTGTCTATTTCCTTACACTTCTCTGCTGCAATACTGACTGGGATACTCAATTGTATCGGTGGGTGGACTGAAGGTCTGATCAAGAAGGCTGAATTTGTAAACATCTGACAGCGAGAAAGCAACATGGGTATGCTGGCGGTGTGTGCAGCGAATGTGGCCCCGTGACAGGGATCCTTCCTAGCCTTGAGATGCACCACACACTCTCTGACGCTAAGAGCTTTCCTGCGCACATCGTGCGGAATCACAACAGGTTCTAAGAATGTTAAGAAGACCCCTGCTGCTGGGATCAGGCCAAAAGGGCCCATCTCGGCCAGTGTCCCACTCTCACAGCAGCCAAGCAGGTATCACAGTGGGAAGCTTGCTGTAAGGACCCAAGTTCAACGGCCACTTTCCCCACCTGTGATTCAGAGGCATATTGGGCTGGTACTGTTCTAGACTGCAGGCCCCATGTGAGTGCCACAGCGTTCAATAAGAAAACACAGAAGCCTGCATTGCATGTAGAAAGCTAGCAAATCAGGGGGAAAGGCTGAAATCCCTTCCTTAGCCATGAATAACATGAGAAGAGCCCTAAGGCTAGATCAGGCAGCCAACCTATTGCCAGCTGAGCCCCATTGATTTTTGGCTGCCCATGATTTCACTGCACTGAAAGAAAACCAGCCTTGCAAACTGTCATTTAAGCTAATCACCTGTGGCGAGTCGGTGTGGCCTTCAGGCAATCAGTGGTGTGTGTGCGTGTGTGTGACCAAAAATGGCTCCTTTCTGTCACTCCACATATTGCTAGCCTAGCTGAGTAGGAGAGTGACGCTTGTGGATTTGTTTGCAAGCCAGGCTCTTTCCAGAGGGAAAATTAGCTGCTACTCTTATTCAAACAGGAATAAAAAGTCACATTTTCAAGATCCTGTTTTATATTAAAAACTTGGTGCAAGAGGGAGACAAGCCAGTGTGTCCTGAATTCAGGGGTGTTTGCTTGTTAACCCCACCAATTAACTGACAGGAGGTCAACCTCTAATCCTCAATTAACATGTAGCTGGCCAATTAATTTGGTTCAAGCAGGGAATTAGATTTTCTAGGAGATGAACAAGCCAGGCACCACGAATATTTCTGGTCCCTGCGAAGGAGCTGCACAACAAAAACGGGGGGAGGGAGCAATGAGGAAGACCGATTCTAAGGGGAATGCTCCATGAAAAGCCAGAAAGGGCGTATGGCAATAAATTTTAAACTAGAGAGACTGCAAAATAAAGAAAATGGGAGATATAAGAGAAGCCCCAGAGTTTTCACAGGGAAAGAGGATGTACCTGAACTCCATACTCATCGCAACCTTGGAAAGATTCTCCCTTTCAGGAAGGGATTTGTAAGCAGGGTCTGGGTCAAACAGTGACCTGGAAGTGGAATCGCTGGGCAACCAGCAGCGGCCGCCACTTCCTGTCACTTGGAGACGGGGCGATGTCATCCAGCGGTAACCAAGCGCTGCTGCCATGCTTTATGACATCACACAGGGCTTTTTTTGTTGGCAACTAACCCCCCTCCCAAAATCAGCGTTGTAACAGGAAAATTGTCTCTGCCCTTGACTTTGGCTGACCAATGGGCATTGTGTGTAAATTTATGCTATTGGCACAGTTTATTTTGTGCATACGACTAGGGCTTTTGTAAAATTAAGGCTGGGAGGGTGTGTGTGCCTCAAATACTAGAGAGGAACAGTTGAAAGGGAGGAGCAGAACAACTAGGAATGGGGCTAAAGGAGAGATGGAGGGCTGGGCAGAGCGTGCTCGTGAACATGCATATTCCCCCATGCACTAAGCATCAGACACACAGGCGATGTACACATTAGAATACCGAAACACAGGGAGATCATTCTCTCCCTGCCCCCCCCCCACATTTCAAGTCACATTTTAACACTGTCATACACAGCTGGCCGCCGACAGGGGTGCCTTCACCTGACGTGCATTACCTGATTTGTTTCCCTAGGCCTGCAACTCCTCCCAAAACTCCTATTAAGTGAAGCTGTCATCTGAGCATGTTCAATGGCTATCTCAAATGGACACACAAGCTTAACGGTGAGTTACTTTTTCAAATCGGATGGAAGCAGCTTTGAGGGAAAGCACACCGAACAACAGGACTTCTCAAGGGAGTACAGGATACATACGGCATTTGGCTCATGTCATGTGTGCTCGGCTTCAGAAACCAGCAGTGGGAGAGCAGTGGACGAGGAGTAAAGGGTAATGTGCACACGGCCACATATTCCCTTTGTACTAAGCCTCGAAAGCCACAACTTTTCTGTTTTTACACATTTGCAGCATTCCCAAGAGGACTAGATGCATGCTCCCACTAAAGAGGGAATTCTGAAAAGGTGGACTTCCATGTTATAAGGAACCCCGCGCAATATTCTACCAACTGATACAGAGGCCATACATTTTCAAAACCTCTGCCACCATGAGGCCCAAATGATGCCCTCCATGCTTTTCAAACTTTTCTCTGACACAATGAGGGATAGAAGCCTGAGGGGCGCTTGTAAGCCTCTAGATGAGAGCTGCACTTCTTAGATCCTGACAAGAGCAACAGGCCTCGGCTTCAAGACATTAGCATGCACTGTGCCTCAGGTATGAAAATGCAAGAGGACACCAGTGCACACACAGAGCTCTGTACAGTCAGAAGACGGACACATTAACTTCAAGCACACTGAAGCTCCACGAGCAATGAGACGGATTACGTTTCGGTATGACGGATTGCATCCCGCTAAATCCTACTCTAGACTAGACCCATCAAAATCACGGCCATGATGAACTAGAATCCATCAACGGTCTTACTCTGAGTAGGATTTGGCCTGCTTCAATCCCAATCTGTGTTATAAGCTTTGCCTACTCACTTCATGCCATGAAATCACTTCGTGGTTTATGAAAACTGTAATCAGGTCCTTAGCCTTTCAGTCATCATTTTTTTGTTGAAGCTTATTTTGGGCGGCGGGGGGGTGGGGGGTGGAGGGAACCAACTCCTTGCAATTATTTCTTCCTTTGACAGGGATCTTAGATTTTTCCCTCCCTCTCTCTATAGGAAAGTGGGACTGGTGTGGCCAACGTTGCACATTTCTCCCCCAGCACAGATGGCTTTATGTCACACTTCAGGAGGGGGGCGGGTGGAACAAAGCGTCAAGCACGCTAAACTTTAATCAATCTCAAGCGAGGGAAAATGCCACTCTGAAAGGAGACTGAGTGCCTGAAAAGGCTATTTTCAGAACCCATAGGTTCACATAGATCCCGACCTGCTCTGTAACCCTCAGCCTTTCACAGAAAGCAATAGATTTGCAAGGGGGTGGGAGAACTGTGGCTCTCTGGAGCACGCTGGACTCTCTGTTCCCATCAGCCCCAGCAGTCAGCATGAGCCAAGGGGTCATCGTGGATGATGGGACTCCAGGCAGACCTGGAGGGCACCATATTGTTGAGTTCAAAATGCAACCCCCCACTACAACTTCTTCACATGGTGCATAGCTGAGCCATGAACTTGCCCTCACAGAAGACAGTGGTGGCCGCCAACCAGGACGGCTTTAAAAGAGGACTGGACAAATTCACGAAAGAGAAAGCTATCAATGGCTACTACCCACAATGGCTGTGCTCTGTCTCCATGGCCAGAGGCCGCAGTGCTTCTGAATACCAGTTCCTGGAAAATGCAGGAGGGCTGAGTGCTCTCGTGCTCGGGGTCCTGCCTGGGGGTTTCCCACAGGGATCTGGCTGGCCACTGCAAGAACAGGGCGCTGGACTAGATGGGCCACTGGCCTGATCCTGCAGGGCTCTTCTTATGTTCTTTATCAATGCAACGCCTGTCCTCCTGCTTCTTAACTTCCATCCGCCCTAACCACTGCCCATGCTAGCTGCTGTCGGCCAGAATCTAACACCCTCTGAAAGTGCACAGATTTCCACACCCCTAGTGTAAAGAGACTGCAGAACTTCTCTCCCCACTTCTTTGGGGGCTTGGGGAAAGGTTGCGTATGCAGAAGTGTTGCTACAGGCATTATTTTACCTAGGGTGGAAAATACAGACTACAGTGGTGCCTCGCAAGACGAAATGAATCCGTTCCACGAGTCTCTTCGTCTTGCGGTTTTTTCGTCTTGCGAAGCACGGCTATTAGTGGCTTAGCGGCTATTAGCGGCTTAGCGGCTTTAAGAAAAAGGAAACAAACTCGCAAGAACTCGCAAGACGTTTCGTCTTGCGAAGCAAGCTCATAGGGAAATTCGTCTTGCGGAACGACTCAAAAAACGGAAAACTCTTTCGTCTAGCGGGGCACCACTGTACCCCACTAACCCCCGATTAACACAGAGACACAACTGAGCAAGATCCTCTGTGGTGGATTAATCTGTCCAGCTCTTCCAATTCCGCCTGCCTCCTCCTCTTGCCTGATGAGAGGGGTTACGGGTGGATGCTTTTAAAAGAGGATTCGGTAAATTCAAGGAGGAAAGAGGCTACCATCCACAATGGCTATGCTTTGCCTCCTCTAAGCTGCAGGGCTTTTCTGATGTTCTTAGGGGGTCTTCTCTGAGCAGTCGGTAACAGCCTTCTGCTAACCAAGCCCCGCACCCTGAGCTCCCCGGAAGATCCTTCTGTTCGAGTGCAAAGGGAACAAGAGGATGATGATGACCGGTGAGCAGGGGCGGAAGAGCAGATGGCAGGCAGGGAGCCTGGGCTGCAGCCATCAGCGCTGCCACCCGCCAAACAGAGTGGCACCCGTGGCGCTTCCTGCCTTAGAGACGCTTTGCTCCCTCCCACGGCTGGCACTGCGCCTCTGAGCTGCGCGAGTGACTCAGGATTTCACATCTTGAGATGGAGCCCATGTCAGTCAAACCTTGGGGCTGGTTGACACCTGTTCCCTCCCCCTGGACCAGTGATAAAGGCAGGGGCGGGCAGGCAGATTGAAGGATGTAGTGAGGGCCCCATGCACTAGGGGCAAAGAGACTACGGATGCGGCCTCCTGGGAGAACAACTGTTCGCAGTTTGGTTGGCCAGTGTGAGAACAGGATGCTGGACTAGAGGGGCCATTGGCCTGATCCAGCAGGCAAGGCTCATGCTTTTGTGCAATGCCCACTGAGCACAGCATTCAAAACAAAGCAATCAACTTGAGCAAACCCTTCCAGCAAAATACCAGAGCAGGTGAGATTTCGCTAAAGAAGAACTGGCATAGGGATGCTGATGCCAGACCACTCCAGGGCCTTTTGCCGCCTGAGGCAGTGGACAAGGTGGCAATGTCCCCCTTTCACACAGAGAAAGTGACTGGAATGGCTCTTCCTCTGTTACCGGCAGCATGACTGAACTAAGCCAGGGTATGGCTGGGGGGTGAAGGGAAGAGCTGCAGCTCGGTGACGGAGCACCAGCTTTTTGTGCAGAAGGTCGTGCGTTCAATTCCCAGCATCTCCAGGTAGGGCCGCAAATGCCCTTTGCTTGAAACCCCAGAGAGCCACTGCCAGTCAGTGGAGACAATATTGTGCTAGATGGACCAAGGGCCTGACTCGGTATGAGGCAGCTTCCTATGTCAGCTTCCATCTGAGGGCACTGCGTCAGCTTAGGGGTGCAGTGTGTGCCCCACACAGGAGGCATGACTCTGTCCCCTCCCAGGACCTCACTGCTATTGCCCAGCCTGAGACAGCCTATTCTATGTCCTTTTTAACTGTTTTCGTTTGTTATTATGGTATGCATTTTTGTGTTTTTATATTGCAAACTGCCCTGTCATCTTCAGACGAAGGGTGACATAGACATTTACTCAATAAAATAAAATAAATAAATAAATAATGGTAGGGCTGGAGATATGTGTGCATGCACACACGCACACACACACGTCTGTGTAAGAGAACACCACGTGAAATGAATTATATAAAAACCACAACTTCAGAGACATTTCATAGCATATTGGAATCAGGTGACATTGACAAAGGATGGATGTCAAAATACTGGCTCTGGAGGAAGCCCCATGGGTCTTATACAAATAAGTTCTACTCAGAGTAGTCCCACTGAAATTAATAAGCCTGACCCAGATCCATTAACACATCTGCTTTGTCAATTACTGTGTTCCTCTGAAGAAGAAAAAAACTGAACAGAATGTGATTGGCAACAACTCCCCTCATTGCCTTTGGGAAAAGGAAAGGCCTTGGAAGGGGCACCCAAAGCAAATAAATTAAATAAGCGGACCACAATTATAGTAAGCATGACTATTCTAAAGTGATGAGTTCTATTTGCATCATTAAAAAATCTCATCTAGCTAGGAACATGGGAATCTGCCACATTCGTCCATCGAGCTCAGTGCTGTCTACACAGGCTGGCAGTGGCTTGCCAAAGTTTCAGACATGTAATGTTCACAGTCTTAAGACATTCCACACGGTTGCACCGTATTGACAAGAACAAAAAGGGGAGATAAATAGAACCTTGAGCCAAGGGTGCTCCTATCCTTCTTAATGACAAATAGGAAACTCCCTCCATACCAGGTTATGTCTAGCTGCTTTGTTCTTTTTAGATGACATGCAAAGACATACCCCTTTTCCAAGCATTTGGAGGGAGAGGGTAGTATGGTTTGGATGGATTTGATGAATTTCTCCCACAACTGTACTGTCATTTTATGGTGCTGCTTTTTTTTAAACGTTGCTGTCATTTCTATTATTTGCTCATTATTAGGTTTGTATTGCTCTCTCCCCTCCACGAGCAGCTCAACGTGGCATATGTGGGTTTCTCCCTCCTTGTTTTGTCCTCACAAGAACCCTGCAAAGTAGGCTCGGTGGAGAGATATCAATTGGCCCAATGTCACCCCAGTGTGCTTCATGGCTGAGTGGAGGGTTTGAACCCTGGTCTCTCCCAGGTCCTAGTCCGACACTGTCTGAGCGCTACACCCCACTCAGTGTACTGAAGTTTTTATTTTATCTTCAGTACAGAGCCCTATGACTGTAGAATGAAAGGTGGAATAGATATTCATTCATTCATTCATTCATTCATTCATTCACTCACTAGCTTGCTCCACTCACCAACCAAGACCCCCTGCCATTCCCCCCACATTAACTCCCTAGTGCTTCCCCTTCCTACCCCATGCAACCACTAAACTCAATTTTCTTGGTCTCTTTGGTTTTTCTTCATGGAAACCCAGGATAAGGCACTACAAATCCTCCAACGGGGCTGCATGATGACAGCCTTACATATTTATGTATATAGGAAGATATACATGCAAACACAAAAGGGCTTCCTACCTTCTCTTTGCGCTCATGTCCACTGGCTCCTCATTGATGTTTTCCTTCCCCGGCCTCCCCGAAGACCGGCTGTCCGTGTGGGGCCTCATGTTCCCATTCAGCTTCTCCTCATAGACCTTCAGGCCGTCCTGCTTGACGGGCAGCTCATGGGGCACCTCGATGCCCGCCAGGTCCTTCCTCTTGAGCAGTGCCAGCATCTTGAGGCGCTCCATGGCCTCATGCCCTTCCATCTTCAGCCTCTTGGCCAGGACGTCATCCCGCTCGTCGGCTTGGTCCAGGCTCCGCTTCAAGAGATTCAGGCGCAAGGCGTCCTCTGTCATACGGTCCATCCTGCCATGGTAAGGGAGAGCAGAGGATACGTCAGGGGGGAAACAATGATGGCAAGGATGTGACACTCAGTATCACACCTCCAAAGCCAGGAAAGGGGAACCTGTGGCCTTCCAGATGTTGTTGGACTACGGCTCCCTTCACTCCTGACCATCGGCCATGCTACAGTGGTGCCTCGCAAGACGAAAAGAATCTGTTCCGCGATTCTCTTCGTCTAGCGGTTTTTTTGTCTTGCGAAGCAAGCCCATTGACAGCTTAGCGGATTAGCGCTATTAGCGGTCTAGCGGCTTTTAGCGATCAGCTGTTAAGCGGCTTATCAGCGGAACAGCTGATAAGCGGCTTAGTGGCTTAGGAAAGGAGGGGGAAGTGGAAAAAACCCGCGGGAACTCGCAAGATTTTTTTGTCTTGCGAAGCAACCCCATAGAGAAATTTGTTTAGCGAAGTGCCTCCAAAACGGAAAACCCTTTCATCTAGCGGGTTTTCTGTCTTGCGAGGCGTTCGTCTTGCAGGGCACCACTGTATTTGGGGATGAGTGAGAGTTGGAGCCCAAGAATAACTAGAGGGCAACGCCCTGTCCTAGGAAAAATTACACAAAAGGAGAGTCCATTCAGTAGCTATTGGCCACAATGGCTAAAAACACCGCCCCCCAAAGTGCAAAATAAGTCAACCTCTCAATACTCATTGCTGGGAACAATACCAAACCAAACCCTAGAGGGCTGCTGCCTCCACACCCTGCTTGCGGGCTTTCCAGAGGCACCTGGTGGGCCACCGTGCAAAATGCCATTTGCATGGCTATGGTTTGAAGGCACATGGTTTCCCCTTTGCAGAAGCCAATCAGGCCTGGGTCTGGTCTGTGCCTGGATGGGATACCTCCTGAGAACCACATGCAAGCTGCCTTGGGTTCCAGGACTGGAGGAAAGGGAGGATATAAAGGTAGGAAAATGAATGAATGAATAGAGAGGAGTTTTCAAGGAAACTAGCAGTTTTCAAGTTTCTTTCATTTCTAATCCTTAGTTCAGTTATTTTCACATTGCTTTGTGATTTGCCTTCACGAAAACAGATCAGAATTCTAGAGTGCGCCGCTCCCGGTATACACAGTTTTGGATGCAACTTTGCCTAATACACACGTTTGCAAAGCAACTTCCCCTAATATGCATGCCTGTATATTATTTTCACTGATAGGTGTACAGTGGTGCCCGCAAGACGAAAAACTTGCTGGACGAAAGGGTTTTCCGTTTTTCGAGGCGCTTCGAAAGACGAATTTCCCTATGGGCTTGCTTCGCAAGATGAAAACATCTTGCGAGTCTTGCAAGTTTTTTCCCTCCCCCCCCTTTTTCTAAGCCGCTAAGCCGCTAATAGCCGCTTACCCGCTAAGCCGCTAATAGCGCTAATCCGCTAATAGGGTTGCTTCGCAAGACGAAAAAACCACAAGACGAAGAGACTCGCGGAACGAATTAATTTCGTCTTGCGAGGCACCACTGTATTTTTATGCACACTTGACCCCACTTGCCCAGAGAACTGTGTTGCAAAATTCAGTGAGGTGTGAATTTTGCAAGACGGCTGTTTTGATTCACGTATTGTTTCAGAAAGTGCAATTTAGGTACTTTCACCTTTAAATGCAAACCAAACAGAATTTGTCCGTCATCCCTAATGGCCTCCCCCCCCCTCCCCTCAGAAAAAGTAAAATACAGTTCTTTGGACATGTACTGACATTTGACAGCCTTGCATGCACGTCCTTAGAAGACACTAATCCACAAAAATCTCTCACTATATCACTTGCCCACATATTTTTTAGGCACTCAGCAGTCTAAATGAGTGAAGCTTCTGCTGGAAGCAACCACTTGTTTGCCATAGACGAGCCAAGGTGCTACATATGCCTGGGAAGCTTTTGAGAAGAACGCTAGTCCTGATACACTATCTGTTTTCCTTTATAGAGAATTGTTGGGTTCCTCTTGGGCTGGAATGGGAGTTCGGACATTTATTGCTTTGTGAGTGGCTGTATATGATGTGGATAAACGAGTAGCTTTAAAAAGCAGCTTGCTTTTACAGTGACATTTGAGACAGGATTTCGAGGACAGGAGTGTAGCAGACTCATAATGAGTGTATCAGAACTAGAGATGTCAGAGAAGTCCATCGAAAATGGAAACAGAAATTGCTGGTGCCTGCTTATTCGTCCCATGCCCAGAATAGAAATTAAATCCATCAAACAACAACATGTATTCGCCATTTTCAGCCCACAAAGTATATATAAATGAGCAGTTCCTCATCATTCATACTGTGTTTCCCTAGCATTTATAAGAAAGATGTGGAAACAAGTCCTTAACGACATCAAATCCATAAATTACTTAAATAAGTATGTTAAACAGTGCACAGCAAGGCAAGTAACATAATATTCGGCAGAAACTGAACTGCAGTGGAATAGAAACAATGCTGAATGTGACAAAGGCAGGTGGAAACAGAAATCACCCTCGTTCTTACATCCCTAATCAGAACACATGAAGATGCTTGGGAATCAGACCGTCTCCTCTGATTGGTGGGAGCTGCCTGCCAGTCTCGGGTTTGGAGGTCTTTCCCAGAAATGCCTGTTTCAATGGAGATGCCAGAGGATGAATTTGGCTTCCTCCACACAAATCCTGTGCTCCAGAACTGAGCAGTGTGCCTGTCCCTCCATTTTTCTATCTCATCTCCCTTCCCCGTTTTTGCTCCCAATGTTGATGGGATTCAGTGTATACTTTTCACACGTCTTTGTGTTCTATAGTGAAGGTTTCTCACTTGACAATCATTTACAAGTGCATTACATAACATGCAATCAAAAAATAGATTCCTAATGATTTGATGTTGCTGAATAGGCTCAGAAAACTCTATGCGGTCTTCTGCTGAAGCTCAGGACATCCTCATTCTTGATCCGAGTCTTGCTTAACATGGTACCCTCTGGATGCTGCTGAACTCACAACTCCTGTTAGTCCCAGCCACAGTCAGCATGGCCAGATGTCAGGGATGATGATGGGAGCTGGGAGCCTAGCAAGATCCAGAGGGGCTGGGGAAGGCTGGGAGAAATAAAAACAATACACTGAGCCTCGGCAGAGGATAGCAGGATTTCCCACATTGTGGCTGCCATCCTTTGATCTCGGGGGCTCCATGGATGACTCAGTGCAACCAGACCAAAGAGACACAGCTCTGCTGCAGTAAGAGATTAATAAGAACCCAAGAACATAATTAGAGTCCTGCTGAACCAAGCCAGTGCCCCATACAGTCCAACATCCTGTTCTCACAGTGGCCGACCAGATGCCTGTGCGAAACCATAAAGCAGGATAACTCTCCCCTTTTGTGGCTTCCAGCAACTGGTATTCAGAGGCCTACTGCCTCTGACGGTGGAGGGAGAACATAGCCGTCATGGCTAGTAGCTGTTGAAAGCCTTCTCCTCCATTAATTTGTCCAATTCTCTTTTAAAGCCAAAGTTGGTGGCCATTACTGCCTCCCGTGATGCGTTGTGTGAAGAAGGTATTTTATCTGCCCCGAATCTTGCATCATTCAGGATGTGCCATCCACTCTAGTGTTATGAGAGATGGACGCTAAAAGCTATGACACTAAAGGCTCAGCCCCTGGTATAGACCAGAGAACCTTAGGGTAACGGAGGACCACCATAAGTGACTTATCAGAAGCAGGTTATCCTTAAGGCACTCAGTGCCCAAGTTGTTTAGGGCTCTGAGAATTAACAGAAGAACTTTGTTCCTGGTCCAGTAAGCAGACTGGTAGCGCCAGGACACATCAAAAGCTGCGGTCGAGCCTCTGTGAGAAAAGTGGGGTATAAATCTTCACGAGCAGCAAAACCGGCTCAATAAACAATACGTTGGTATGCTTTCATCTGTCCTCAGACAACTTTTTATCACAGCCCTGAAGGCAAACCTCCCCCACCTCCGGAGCAGGCTTGGCTGGGAACGCATTTTGGAGGACAAGCCCGGAGCCAGAAGACAGTCAGGCATGCAGGGACATGTTTAGAGGGAAGATGTGCATTGCAGACTCTGTGTGTGCGCGCGCACACACTTAAGTGTATGTCTCAGAAACCAGTCCTTGTCAGGTGATTAAATCATTCCACTGCTGATTAATCACCTCCTTGTCTAACCAATTCATTGATTCCATTTTGATAAGGTTGCCTTTTTGACAAAAAAATTCCAACACAGAAGCCTTCTTTAAAAAAGAAAAAGAAGCTTAACAAAAAAGGAGTATTTTTTTTAAAAAAAACCCACCACTCTGAGTTAGAATGAAACAATACCTTTAACAAAAATAGCCTCACAAAACTGGCATGTGGGTACTTAACACCAGCCCCACAAGCTAAAATTCAGCTAAAAAGAGTAGAATTGTACCTCAGCTACTGTATTACACATTTCAAAGCTTGCAAATGTGCTGCTGGATTAATCCTAAATTTGCTCAGAAGCAATTCTCACTGAGTCCAAGGGGGCTCAGGCTCAATTTAAATGACAAATTAAGTCTGTAGTCTTAGGAACATAAGAGGAGCCTGGCTGCTGGATCAGGCCAATGGCCCAACTAGTCCAATGCACTGTTTTTGCAGAGTCCAACCAGATGCAAGCAGGACCTGGGCACAAGAACCCTCTTCTTTCCTGTGGTTTCCAGCAAGTTTAATCAGCCTTTTACAGCGGAAGCCGAGCACAGCAACTGTGGCCATTAACCACTGAAAGCCTATTCTCCACTGATTTCTCCAATCCTCTTTTAAAATCATCCAAGTTGGTGGCCATCACTTTCTCCTGCGGGCGTAGTTTAACTATGCGTTGTATGAGGAAGGACTTTCTTCTATCTGTCCTGAATCTTCCAACATTCAGCTTTATTGGACACCCACGTGTTTCTTAGGATTACGAAAGAGGGAGGAAAACTTTGCTCTACCCACGCTCTCCATGCCATGCATAATTTTACGAACTTCTATCATGTCATCTCTTACTCGCCTATTCTCTAAGCTAGCATGTCCCAAATGCTTCAACCTTTTCATGTAGGGGAGTTCTTTATCTCAGTTGTTGCAAACTTGGGGTTGCTCCCGGGTAAATGTCTGGGGAAGGGCCGAAGACCATCTGCTTTGTGTGCGGAAGGTCCCAGGTTTAAAACCATCCATTTCTGCATGCAGAAGGCCAAGAGGTTCAATCTCCTGGCAGGGCTGGTAATATCCTACCTGAAACCCAGAAGAGTCACTGCCAATCGATATAGACAATAACAAGCTAGATGGACCAACAGTTGCTCAGTATAAAGCAGCTTCCTATGTTCCTAAGTGACCTTCATTTCTGTTTATCAAAGATGCCTGCAGCCAAATAATTTGGCAGGTTGGTAAATATCCCCCCCAGTAAGTTTCTATACCTGTGAAAAAGACCCTTCCTAGACTCCAGAGGAGATGGTTATGCAAACAGTTCCCAACAGAAAACCCTTGCTTTAATGGGGACTACGGAAACCTCAGTACAAACACCCCGCTGCTGTGCAAAGTTATTTTAATTGCAACCAAAGTTTGTTCTGACTGCATCATCTGGGGTTAGGGAACATGCGGCGAGGGGCACACCTATGTTCTCCTTTAATCCCAATGTGACCAAGATCTCCAGGGACAAAATTCTGGCAGGGACTGGGAGTGATACAAATAGGGTTTTTCTCTCTCCCTCCCTCCCGCCAAAAAACCCCAGAACTTGGCAAGTGACTGTTTGCTTTGTCTGACCTTGGGATGCCAAGGAAGGTATCCAAGAACCCACAGATGCACTTTCTTGAAACATGTGTTTGATCCCTGGTAAGGTCAGCACTCAGGTCTTCAATGCCTACAGGAGAGCCTAGTGATTAAAGAAAGCCACAGGGGCTTCCTGCCATTCAAGGCTCATGCCCCTACTGGTTTTTATCCTGGCCGCCTGATTGGCCGAGCTTGCACCTAACCATGGGCAAGAAGTTTTGTGCATCAGCTTCAGAGCTTGAGAACTTCCCTTCCACTCCTCAGGCAAGACTGTGAGGAAACAGGAATTATTTGCTTTGGTTTTCAAATGACCATAGTTACCGTATTTTTCGCCCCATAGGACGCACCGGCCCGTAGGACACACCAAGTTTTTTGGGGGGGAAATAAAGAAAAAAAAATTATTTCCCCCCCGGGCGCTTGTGGGGCCGGCAGCGGGGAGAAGCGCTCTGCAGACCAGGTCCGGGGACAGCGGGAGGACGCGCTGCGCCTCCCAGCTGTCCCCGGAGCTTGCAGGGCAGGCAGCGGGGAGAAGTGCTCTTCTCCCCGCCGCCCGCCTGCAGACCAGGTCCGGGGACAGCGGGAAGACGCGCTGCGCCTCCCCGCTGTCCCTGGAGTTTGCAGGGCTGGCGGCCGGGAGAAGCACGCGTCTCCCCGCCGTCAGCCTCCAAACCACATCGGGAGACAGCGGGATGGCGGCGTTCCGCCTCCCCGCTGTCCCCCAACCTTGTGGGACTGGCGCTGCGGCTCTCCTGAAGCCTGGAGAGCGAGAGGGGTCGGTGCGCACCGACCCCTCTCGCTCTCCAGGCTTCAGCGAAAGCCTGCATTCGCCCCATAGGACGCACACGCATTTCCCCTTCATTTTTGGAGGGGGAAAAGTGCGTCCTATAGGGCGAAAAATACGGTATTCACTATGCCCAAACCAGCATAAACTGTGGTTAGTCTTAACTATGGTTTAGAGCACTTTCCCCCAATTTCACTCCCAACTCCCACCATCCCTGACCACTGGCAATGCTGGCTGAGGCTGATGGGAGTCCAACAACGTCACAAGGACATAAGAAGAGCCAATGGCCCATGTAGTCCTGTTCTTATAACCGGATGCTGTGGGAAACCCTGGAGGGTATGATGTTGGGGAAGGCTGACTTAGTGAAAGAAGCCAGCTTCAACCTGTGGTTCACAATCCTGGTTTGTCGGCCACTCTGTTTGGATTACCAAAGTGACTCAGCTTGGGTGGAATGAGTAACTGTGGTTAAGCGAGAGCTTCTGATCTGGTCCCTGGGCTGCACCAGAAGCAAAGAGAGAGGGTGCTTGCCAAGGCCCATTCCCATGGCGCTGATCTGCGGTTGAGCATTACGTCCAAACACAAGCCATTGTTTGGAAGGCTCTGCATCAAACGTTGTGGCCTCGGGGCTGACCTGGCTGTCCTTGGCACAAGCGTCCCTTTGTCCCAGTCCCCACTTGGCACGACCCCACTTAACCTGCCCTCTGGCTCCTGCCCAACCTCCCCTCTTCCTCTTGCAAGCACGGCAGACGCCTCCTCTCAATTAAGACCTCAGCTCAGTTCACCCAGCCACAATCATTATGTCTTTTACTGGCTGGTAAGTTGTTGTTTTAAATATGCTTTCCGCAACCTAGTACTCTCCAGATGTTTTGGACTATAACTCCGATCAGCCCCAGGCAGCACGGCCCAATGGTTGGGGATGGTGGGAAATTGGAAACACCTGGAGGGCCACCTTCTCCACATCCCTGACATAACAAGTTAAACCATTGGTCCATTCAGATAAGTATCATCTATACACTGACTAGCAGTGGCTCTCTGAGGTTTCAGACAGGAGTCTGTGGGGCTGTAGCTCAAAGTGCTTTGCCAGGCAAAGGTCCCAGGTCCTACACCTGCCACATAGGAACACAGGAAGCTGTGTTCTACTGACTAAGAACACTGGTCCATCTAGTACAGCATTGTCCAAACTGACTGGCAGAAGTTCCCCAGGCTGTCAGGCACAGAGTCTCTCCTGGTCCCTTCTGGAAATGCCAGGGATTGAGCTTGGGACCTGCATGCAGGGAGGGTTGGGAAGCCAGCATAGACATAACTGAGCTAAGGTTTCGCTGTGCATAAGAAAGTTCCCCATGTTCTCATGGTGAGATTTAGGAAAAACAACAGAATAACAAAGGTGGGGGGAGTTTGATAACAAAAGATAAACTGAATCAAATGAAAACCACCCTGGTGGTTTTTATCCAAACCCAAGGCCCATCTAAACAAGGTGGTCTGCAGAAGCCTACAAAAGGCTGAGAGGTGAGAGGTTCAACAGCAGTGTTAGAAACTCAGATATATAAGCTAGGCACCAAACGCCTCCTTAAACTAGGGTTAAAAAGATACAGGGACCCCTGACCGTTAGGTCCAGTCATGGACGACTCTGGGGTTGTGGCGCTCATCTCATTTTACTGGCCGAGGGAGCCGGCGTACAGCTTCCGGGTCATGTGGCCAGCAGGACTAAGCCGCTTCTGGCGAACCAGAGCAGCGCACAGACATGCCATTTACCTTCCTGCTGGAGTGGTACCTATTTATCTACTTGCACTTTGATGTGCTTTCGAACTGCTAGGTTGGCAGGAGCTGGGACTGAGCAATGGGAGCTCACCCCGTCGTGGGGATTCGAACCACCAACCACAGAACTCTGGCTCTGTGGTTTAACCCACAGCACCACCCACATCCCTAAACCAGGGTTACTGTCACCAAAATCAAATGCCTAGTTGCCAATTTTGGGTCAGATGGCTCAAGTGTTGTATTTTTCAATACACCTTTTTGTTTCCTGAAAGTCATTCTGATTGTGCAGATAAAATATAATGGATAGAATTCTACAGGGTGTGTTGCTAGTGTGTGAAAACAGTCAAGATCCAGGCATGTACCTCCAGAGATGTCAGGCGCCATCCTGGCACCCGGGCATCTTCACTTGGTCGCAAGTGGCCGATAGTCAGGTGCAAAATGTGCCTGGCGAATTCCAAACACTGTTCAATAGGCCTCCTGAGTGCGGCTATACTGAAGTCTGGGAACCACAACTGAGAAGGCCCTGCCTCAACATGCTCAGCGACCCTGCTTTGGACAGTGTTGAAATGTGCAGCACAGACTCCCTGATATATCTCAAGAGAGAAAGATATTCTCTAAGCCAGGGCTGGGCGACCTTCTTCAATGAGGGCCACAGTCCTGCCTGGGCAACCTTCCAGGGGCCAAGTGCCATTGGTGGCCGTGTCCAGAGGACAAAATCGGTGGAGCAATGAATGAAAATTTTAACTTTGTACCGTAGGCTAATTTCTACACCCCCCTTTATCTTCCATCAAGGAAAGCAAGAGGCATAATCAGAATCCAAGGAGTCACCCCAGATAGAGAAAAACATTTAAGGGGGGGCACGACACAGGGCTGGGGAAAGCTCTGAGAGAGGTCAGAGGAGCACAACCGGACCCCAGGCCTGCATCCCCCACAGGTCTGGGTTACCCCATTCTTGCCTTAAGCATTATCTATCTCTGCACAGTGTAACCCTGAAAAGAGTCCAAAGAAAGCCATGGTTCCCAGGTGGGAAACACCACCACCACAAACTTGCACTAATTTTCATGCTTTGGGACATGAAGACTAGAAAACTATTGCAAACATAGTTAGGGAAAAATGAATAGGTAAACCACCTCTTATTAGATAGGATTGATATGAATTTATAAAACTATACACAGAATGGAGAAAACAAGACAGGAGAAAGCTTTTCTCCTCCCTCTCTCACCACACTAGAACTCATGGATATTCAATTAAGCTGAACGCTGGAAGATTCAGGACAGGAAAAAGTGTTTCTTCGTGGAGTGCAGAGTTTATCTATGAATTTGGTCCCACAGGAGGCAGTGATGACCATCAACGTGGATGGGTTTAAAAGAAAAACTGACACATCACAGCGGAGAAGGCTATTAATGGCCACTAGCGATGATGGCCATGCTATGCCTCCATGGTAGGAGGCAGTACTGCTGTTCGATACCAGTTGTTGGAAGCCGCAAGAGGAGAGAGTGCTCTTGCGCTCCAAGTCCTGCTTTCACGCTTCCCATTAGGGATGCTGGTTGGCCACTGTGAGAACAGGATGCTGGACTATAAGATGGGCTGATGGCCTGATCCAGCAGGTCCTTCATCTGCGGGAGGTGCTGGTTTTAAAATCCCACAGAGGCAGAATCTGTGCCCTCCCCTTCCCCAAATCAGTCCCCCAGGAAGCTCCATGAGGGCTTGTAAAACCCTTGGGGAGCGCAGCAGGCAAACAGGAGCAGTGAAGGTACCAAGAAAGCAATGGAGATGCAGGGCGAGGGGGAAGGAGGAGGGAGAAGCGAAAAAGTAGAATGTTGGAACAAAACCCAAGGGACAGCCAGCTGATCCGACGCAGGCCTGGAGTCACAGCAATCTGAGAGAAATCAAGTAAGTCAGATTTATCCGTACAGATAGATTTGTGGCCTGCAAAGCTTCTGGGAATGAGGAGAGGCCACGTGGCTGACATGTAGGAGGGCTGGACAGCATCTCACCCAAAGGGCTTTGGCATGCCGTTTATCTGGTTCTGTTTCAAGCCACACACACACACACACACACACACACACACACACACACACACAGACTGTGCTCTGAGCGACCCATTGATTGCAAGAGGATGGGAGCTGCCTTATAGGTCAGACCGGAGTGGAGAATTTTGTTCAGCTTGAGGTCCACATTCACTCGTGACCCATCTGCTGGGGGCCGTATGCCAGGGCCAGGGACAGCCAGAGGTAAAAGTGGGTGGAGCAATGGATGTATAGATTAGGCCAGTGTTTTCAAACCCCGGCTTCCCCGATACTGTTGGACTACAACTTCCATCACCCCTGACCTTAAGCTGGCCTTAAGCTGGCGGTGGATTGTGGGTGTTGAAGCCTAACAGCATCCGAGGACTTGAGGTGGAAGTTGGCAATGTTCCAGCCATGCAAAGGACAGGGGCTTCCACACACAAGCCTCTCTGTCCTCCATGCAGGCAAGGCGCGAGACATGATCACAGGCTAAAGGTACATTCCAGCCAGGCAAAAAACCCAAAAAGTTATGGCATGGGAAGGGGGGTGGTCTAGGGAGAGTCCCAAGGGCCAGAGAGAGAGGTCTGGAGGGCCACATTTGCGCCTGAAGTTCCCCACCCTTGGGCTCAGACTGAAAGGTCTACTTAGTCCTTTATCTAGCACTGGGCTTCTGACCAGAGAGGCCTGCTGGAAACCCACAACCACAACATGAAGGTAGTGGCCTTCTCTCTTTCTCGCTCTCTCTTTTGTTCACTTCCATCAAGTATCCGATGCATATAGAGAGGCAGACTGACTCTGCGTGTGGATTTAAACTTATGGAACTCACTCCCACAAGGGGTAGCAATGGCCCCTGGATGGCTTTAAAAGAGGATTAGGCAAATTTGTGGAGAACGGTAGCAGTGCCTACTAGCTATGACAGCTATGCTGTGCCTTCAGAGCTGGAGCCGGAAATGCCAGTTCCTGGAAATTACAGGAGGGGAGAGTTGCTGCTGCACTCAGGTCTTACTTGTGGGCCTCCCACTGAGCATCTGGATGGCCACTGTGAGAACAGGATGCTGGACCCGCCTGATCCAGCTACTCTCACGTTCTTATGATTTTCTCCAATTGCTGCCATTTCAGTGCTCCTTTCAGAAATCCAATTCTTCGATAAAGTCATCCAAGGGCAGTTGGTTACACACCACATTTCTGCATGGTGCGCAAGCAACGGAGAGGGGGTAAAAGGTTCCCTTCAGTAGAATGGAGTGTTGAGCTGCCTTAACCCATGTTGTGAGAAGCGTTCTAGCATGGGTGGGCTCTACGATTGGGTAATCAATGCGCATGCTGCCTTGGACCATTGCCAGCCAGCACAGCCAACAGTCGGGGATGATGGGAGTTGGAGAGCAGTACAGTGGTACCTCGGGTTAAGAACTTAATTAGTTCTGGAGGTCTGTTCTTAACCTGGAACTGTTCTTAACTTGAAGCACCACTTTAGCTAATGGGGCCTCCCGCCGCCGCCGGAGCACGATTTAGGTTCTCATCCTGAAGCAAAGTTCTTAACCCGAGGTAATATTTCTGGGTTAGCGGAGTCTGTAACCTGAAGCTTATGTAACCTGAAGCGTATGTAACCACTGTACAGAGGTACCACTGTAGTAGTTGGAGGGCCTGATTTCCCATCGCTGCTGCATATGATAGGGAAGTAGAGACAACCTCAGTTCAGATCCCTGTCTTGATACCAGCCCCCTGCCTGCCTAGCCCCCAAAGCCTAAGGATCCCCCTATTATTCATTGTGGCTTCTTTCTCCAGCCAACCAAACCCCGCAGACAAAAGATCTTAATAAGTTATTGAATAGAAAAAACGAAGGCTTTAGCAGATGCTCTTCTTTGGGTGATCAGGACTCTCTTATTTGTCTCTGTCCTGGGTTGCCACCACCACCACCACCAAATGTTCTCAAGATTTCTTTTCCTACATGACTCAAAGCTACTCAAATCCTGAGTCTCGGCCTACAGATAAAGCCAGCAGCCAAAGTGCATGAAGATGAGGCTCTGTTACAGCCAACAGCAGGAGGGAGGGTCTTTGCCGAGGCCAATGCCTGTGCCCGTGGCAAGGTTTGTGTGGGAGACAGTGGGTGCAGTCGACATTCCTGGCTCCTGTTCCAATTTTGTTTTTCATTTTAATTAGCTGCTAAAGAAGAACTGCAGGCATTTAGGCCTTCTCCAGCAAGAGTCGTCAGCAACAAAAGATCCACAAAGACATCGTTCTGCCCTGTTCCTACCCTTGCTGTGGTTGGCGATGGACTACAAGAGCAAATTTTACCTGCTCTGTCTGTTCCTCTGGGGGCCTACTGGGTTTCAATTAAGGGGCGGCAAAAAAGGAGTGTTTCTCCACCGCAGTTTTCATTGGAAAGATGAAGAAATGTTTTCGAGTCCTTAAAATAATGTTACGCACTCTTCCCCTTGGGGGTTTCATATGCTGTGCCCAGAAGGCTGCTGTCAGTGCCCCATAATTGTGCCATTCTGGGTGATGGTAAATTTCTCTGCTTTCTTTTAAACACATTTACACTCTGCCTTTCCTTATTTAAAAACTCAAGGAGGCTAATAAGAAGATCAAAGCACAATTTGAAATATCAATTACAGAGACATTAAGACACTAAATACCAAACAACTCCACTCCCAATACCACCAGAGTAGCAGATCAAACCCTGAATAAAAAAATAAAATAAAGACAAAACAGCCATCTATGAGTCAAATGCCATCTTTAAAAAAGGAAGGTTTTGACTATGTTTTGGGTGAAACATGATTCCCTTGGGAGAAAGTTCCAGAGCCTAGGCACGGCCATGGAAAAGGCTCTCTTCCTGCTTCCAAACCAGTGTATTCCATAGGAACTCCAAGAAGCTGCCTCTTTCCCCATCTAGTTCCATATTGCCTACACTGATGGGCAGAGGCTCCCCAGGATTTGAGACCAGAGTCTTTTCCCAGCCCTACCTAGAGACTGAGTCTGCCTGGGACTATCCCTGTGAGTTATAGTCCTTTACCCAATAATAAACCAAGATTCCAGTCCTCATGTTTCTGAATAACAGGATGATTTAAGAAGCTGCCCTATAACAAATCAGTCAATTGGTCCATCTAGTTTGGTATTGTCTACACTGACTGGCAGCAGCTCTCTTAGGTTTTCCAAGAGGGTTCTTTACCAGGAGATGCCAGGGATTGAACCTGGGACCTTCAGCATGCCAAGCAGATGCTCTACTACTGAACTGCAGCACTTTCAAGATGTTGGGATGCATAGGAGGATCTGAATATTTGGTCCCAGAGCCTGACCGCTCCAGAGGCAGCAACATACTCTTTCAGCTACCACTTCCTGGAGAGAAGACCGTGCACTACTCCACTGCAAGCTTACAGCATGGTCATCTGCTAGGTCTGCCCATCTATGGATATCTCAGGATTCTATTCTCGCTTGCTATTCATTCTCCGGAAGACAGCAAGTATTACAGGAAAACAATGTGCAAGGTTTCACAAATCTCTTGTTCCAGAGGGAGGTAGGCAACTGAGTATTTCTGGAGGGCTGCTTTGAGAAGAAGGCCCAATCGCCAACCCTACCACCGCCAAAGAATCCTGCAACATCGAACCCCCACCATTCCCAAATCCCTCACTGATGCTGGGCAAATGAGAGGGCAGGAATACTCCGCCAGGGGTTGCATTTGTCCCCAGGGACTGCCAGCTGCAGATCCCCAGTGCTGGAAACAGGGCACTTCATACCCTGTAGAAATGTGATGCTTTTTTTGCCCTGCTAAAGCAGATCAAGGGGCCCTTTAGTCCTTCCTTCTGTTTCCAAACTCTGGACAGCCAGGCCCCCTGAAAGGTCACCCTCAGAGCATGGAGACAACTCCCGGTTATCTGAAAACACAAAGAGAGCCCTCTAGGGTCAGACCAAATGTCTGCCCAGTGCGGGGGGGCAGGGTGGCGGAAGGTTGAATGTGGCCCTCCAGGCCTCTGCACCTGGCCCTCAGGAATCTCCCTGGGCCATACCTCTCCATGAGCCACACCCTCTTTTCTCAGGCCACACATCCCACCAGCCTTGCTGCACCCCCTTTCAGAGAGGATTCTGCCTGCCTGGAAGTTCTCCTTGAACTCTGCGATTATGATGCTAGCTTGCCTGGATGGAGGACAGAGAAGGGCGTGTGAGCATGTGCAGAAACTGACCTATGGCACAAAGGCAACATTTACATATGTTGATCCGCCCACTTTGCCCTTGGCCCCACCCGCCACTGGCACATGGCCCTCAAAGGGCTGCCCAGAAGGGAATGCAGCCCTCGGGCTGAGGAAGGTTCCCCCCACCCCAATCTAGTGCAACATCTTATTTTCACCCCAACAGCCAATCAGCTGCCCCTGGGAATCCCACTTGCAGGGCACCTCCTGTCTGTCCCCAGAATTTGGCATTCTGGGGCTCACTGCCCCTGTTACGTGGAAAGCACCAACTACGTAGCATGCTGGCTAACAAGCTGTTGAAATACTTCTCTGCTCAGGACAGTCTCCATCCTGCTTTACCTTCAGCCTACAACAGACTGCACTGTACAAGATCATCGAGATTCCAAATTTCACAATCTTAAGAATCACACGGCTGCACGTGGTCCCTGCCTTTGGCACAGTTTCTTCTGCCTTGCTCTGAGCCCACCCTGCAGAGGTTATTGCCCCCACCGCACCCCCTGGGTCTGGGAAAGGGGTGCCGGTGCTGGCTCAATACTGCCAGCTCTCCCCCACCCACCCACCACCATCAAAAGCTGCTCCGCCTCAGCTTCTCCAAGAGCGAAGCGGATGTCACTGCTGTTAGGGGGGAAAAAATGAAATGAAAGAGAGATGCGTTTCGAGACAGGACACGCACAAAATGGCTGTCTCCCAAGACGAAACGTTTCCGTACAATGCTATAAAAAGGACAATCGCCAAAAAAGGAAACCGGGACTTGACAGCCAGGCGGTCCGAGGAGCAGGACGGGGAGGAGAGATGCGAGAAGATCAAGCCTTTCCCAGCCCCCCTTCTCAGACTGGCTCAGACCCTGCCTCTTCCTTCCAGTGCTTATGCTGGCACAACACTCTCCCCCCCCCCCTTTCTCATTCCGCACCCAGCTTGGCAAAAAGAGATACTCTCCGCAGCAATTGTGCCTTGTGAGTTTGGAGACTGAGGAGAAGGAAAAGAAGCTCGCCTTACAAACAAACCACAGCTTTCTTCCAAGGAGCCCGCGATCCAAATTCCACCGCGATCCATTGCAGTTGTGGGAGGGGGGGGGAGGATTACAAATCACGTTCCCCAACGACAGCAAGACAACGGTTCTCAGAAAGTGCGTACGGAGAAGTGGCGATGAGAGAGACCTAGATGTCCCCAGACAAACCGGACTCTTGTTTTCGAAAGAAGCAGAGAGAACAGCTGCCGGCGCAGTTATCCGTAGGAGCCATTTCGGCGCAAGCTCATTGAAATGGCTCTCCCACCCCGCATCTTCCTTACAGCTCGTCGGAAGCAAATTATCCAAAGATGCTGGAAAGCTCCCCTTGTAATAAAGCAGCTCAGCCCGCAAGACACTGCAACAGCTCTCGGCATTAAAGTGGGCTTGTTGAATGCAGGAAACAACCTTATACCGACTACTTAGTTCAGTATTGTCAACACAGACCTGCAGCCGCTGAGATTTCAGAATGGAACATTCTCAGCCCTACTTGTGGGGTGCCAGGAACTGAATCTGGGACCTTCTGCATACAGAGAAGATGCTTGAACTACAGTCCTTCCCCATAACATAGGAACATAAGATGCAGCCTTATACCAAGTAAGACCAGCTGAGCTCATCTAGCTCAGTACTGCTGACACTGACTGGCAGCGGCCGTCTGGGGTTTTAGACTGGGGACATTCCCACCCCTGCATGGTTTTTCCCAGAGGAACATCAGAGGTAGGGCAGGGAGGATCAAGCAAGCAAAATGAACAGAGGACGGACGGGGGAAATTTTGGCTACCTGGGATCTGAAGGAAGTGAAATCATTTGAAAGGAACAGTACATGAAATTTGACTACCTAGCTGCATACAGAGGGCAGTTTATGCTGCTTCAAAAGGTATACACAGTATACACTTCACATCCATGAAAGAACTTGGGGGAGGCTCCACAGCATTTTCCTCTGTATGGCCACATTAATCCTTACACCAGCCCTTTAAGGCGGTCCAACACACAATGGAAAACTGAAGCTGGCAAATTCCACACTGGGGAAAAGGGACGAAAAGACAATGATGAAGAACACAATGCCATCCATCCATCCATATCTCTCTCTCTCTCTCTCTCTCTCTCTCTCTCTCTCTCTCTCTCACACACACACACACACACACACACAGTTTATAAAACTATGGATGGAGAAATTTTGGGGTTTGGGAGTCACCCCACAAAACTGACTAGCAGCGGATTCCAAGCACGCAAAGGAAGTACTTGTTGCATGCGGCACCGAATTAATCTACAGAACTCACTGTCACATGACAAAGAGAGTGTGCTTACACAGAAGGTGCCAGGATTAGTATCAGGCATCACCAGCTAAAGAGGATCAGGTAACAGAGGGAAGACCTTTCTCTGCCCAACACCCTGGAGAGTCGTTGTTACTCAGAGTAGCCACTACTGGGCTAGAGGACAGCTTCCTTGGGCTCTGTTTGTGGCGATGGGTATTAGCCAAAGGAACTGCGGGAGTACAGCAGCCTATCAATACCTACTGGCCTTGACGGCTGTAAGCAGCACCTGCATTGTTCAGAGGCTGCCTAATCCTGAATACTAGCTGCTGGGAGGGGATCCATTGGCAAGGGGGGGTTGTTGGGCCTGTAGGGGAACAGCAGGCACTGGATGAAGTGAACTAGCAGGGCTTCCCTTGCATTATTATCCCCTATGGGGTGGGGAAACATAATAAGCTATATACAATTATGCATGGTGTAGAGAAATTGAAATACTTCTTTCTATCCACTTTCTCTACACCATGAATTATTGCATATATTTATTTATCGTTGTATACACCTCTTACTCCTAATACTAGAACTCGGGGACAGCCAATAAAGCTGTTGGAAGTTTTGGGATGAAATGAACTACTTTATCCATGCAAAGCACAGTTGAACTATGGAATTCACTCCTGCAAGAGGTACTGCTGGGCGCCAACTTGGATGGCTTTAAAAGAGATTTAGACAAATCCACAGAGGATGCTGCTATCAGTGGCTGCCAGCCATGATGGCTATGTTCTCACTCCACCGTGGGAAGGAAGGAGGCCTCTGGTTATCAGCAACTAGGAACCGCAAGCGGGGGAGAGCTGCTATTGCTCAGGTCCTGCCTGAAGATTTCCCACAGGCTCTTGTTATGTTTCTGTTGCAGGTGAGGGGAAAGCAGTTTGCTAAACAAAAGCCAGCTTTGCCCATAGGCCAGTCAAAGGCTTCCTAGCAGAGGGTAAACATTTTTATCGGGGACCTTCCAGACTCACGGCTCACCTTCTTAGCTCCTAACTCTACCTGGGTTCTCACATCAGTTATTGCAGTTCTCTTGTCCGGAGACGGCAAGAGCCAGAATGGAGTGTTCAGGAGGGGGTTTCTTAATGACCACCCTTTAGTCCCTGTGCCATTTCAGGCTGCAAGCGAGGGACAAATGCCCAAGCCCCAAACATCAACATCAACAGCAACCCAAGCCCCAAACACCTATACTTCCCCAAAGTATAAATCTAGAACAGCAAGGAGCCGGGCCTCCTTCCTTCCCAGGAAGGAAGCTCCTTGCTGCGTTTGTTTTCTACTTGCAAGGAATATCTTTTTGTGCTTTAAATGCAGGGGAGGGGATCTATGCTTTGCCAGACTTGTAGTCTAAAAAACGTTACAGTCTGTTCTACCAGCTTAGGGTTCTTAACCACATTACTGTCTACAGAACAGGCCTGGTTTATAAGGTGGTGGCTAAAAAACAAAAACAAAACCTGGACTGTGCCAAGTCAGATTGAAGGGAGTGGATTACATCTTGGAAAGCTTTTTACATGGCAGGGGGAATAAGCACAGCCAGGGAAGGCTGGGCTGGAACTTTTCCTCTAATACAGTCATTTCTGATGCTAGGTGCCTTTCATTTTTAATAAATGAATGGGGAATGCTTGAAAGCAGTAGCCCCTGCTTGCAATCCAAAGTGGTACAGTCTATTCTACCAGCTCAGGATTCGACCACCTAACTCTGTTCCATCAGTAGGCCAGGGAGCACAGGCCAGTCCTCTAACTCCCACTGGTGGAGAGCGGAGAGGAGGGAGAGAGAAAGGAAAGGCAGGAGAGCAACTGCAGACCAACATTCAGAGAAGTCCTTTCACTCCCACTGAAACAAGGAGTCTCAAGTGGATAGAGTTATCCCTTGGGGGCACACAAAATTCTGCCGGGGGCTGCCTTATACCAAGCCAAACCATTGCCCACCCGGCTTAGTATTGTTTAACCTTATTCTCCAGATTTCAGAATACAGTCTTTGCAATTCGTAAGTGGAGATACTGGAGGTCTGAAAATGGGATATTTCATACGGAAAGCACACACATTTTAGGTCTGACTTCATTTAAATTTCAGTGCCTCAAATGACGCGGTCTTTCACAAAGTCAGATTGTTGGTCCATCTAGCTCAGTCCTGTCTACACAGACTGGCAGGGACTCTTCAGGGGTTCAAGAGGGGCATCCTTCCCAGCCCCTACCCGGAGATGTTGGAGATTGAACCCGGGACCCTCTGCATGCAAGCTGCCTGCTCTGCCACTGAGCTACAACTCCTTCCGGCAGTCACCTAGGGGCTTTAACTCGGTACTTTACCAGCACCAACCATCTCCATGCACCATAGAGGGTTAAGGCTCAGCATCAATTGGTGCTCGCCATGATAACTCAGCAGAACCACCAGGTTTAGCAGCGATATTCCTTCAAATGCTTGGCAACGACCACAGTCAAACAGAAGGTGCTGCCTTCATGTGCGGATGTGGTCTTCCCAGAAGGGCCTGGCAGGCCGCTGTGAGGAAAAAGGGATGCTGGGCAAGAAGATCCACCAGGGCTACTCCTCCATTGCTGACCATGTCTAGCTGGGGCTGATGGGAGTCCTTTGGAGATTCCTCATCCTTTTGAGAAAGGGTGAGATACATTCAGAGCGGGTAAGCTGATCAGATGTGATTTTTCACAATAGCTATATGGAACCTTTAGGTTCAGAGGCAGTTTACCTCCAGTACCAGTTCTGGGGGTGTATTTGTGTGCGTCACAGGTACAGGGATGGGCTATGGCCTTCATGGTCCACTTGGGGCCTTCCCAGAGGCCACTGCTCAGCCCCTGTGGGAAACAGAATGCCCAAAGGGACAGATCCAGGGGTCTTCTTATGCAATGGAGGGTGGTCAACTCGGGCAAACTTTGCACAGCCCCACCAACCTCTATCTGCCCTCAGCCAGCCCCCACCTACCTACTTATACAACAACCAGTCCGGGCGGAAGCCCTGCCTGCCAGCTTCTTGGTCTCAGTGTTGACCCTTGTAGAACTTAGCAAGAAGGGGATGGGGACAAAGCTTGAACTGGATGGCTCTGCCACTCATTATTTCTGGCACCACCTACTTTTGGGCTCCTGGTCTTCCACCCCATCAGTCCCAATGAGCACCAGCCACCACTGTTGTCCCTGCCTGAGCAGTCTACCAGCAAAGGAACCCCCACTGTGTTTATTGTAGGATTACAGCCTATCCTTGGCTTTGCCTCTGGTTGGTTCTGGCTCCAGATACGGTTGGCCTCTCTGCCTTCTGCCCTGCCAGTCCCAACAGGCATTTGCTGCTCCTGATCTTAGGGGCTCGGGTTTCATTTCAGCCATGGACAGAGAGGAAGGCTTTGAGCAAGAGCAGGCTCACAACTCTTCGTTCCCATTGAATTCGGTTCCCCTGGGCATGAATTTTCACCTAGCGCTTAGCCACGGAAACCTTGCAGCGCGTAAAGACATACACTGAGCAGGTACAGAGTGCCTTTCTCCCTGCCAACAGAGAAACCCCTGCTGGCCAACACACCTTTGCGGCTTCTCAAAGCGGAGGGTGCAAAAAACCAAAACAAAACAAAAAAACCCCACACCAGTAAAACAAAACATAAAGATGGGATACCTTCATGCCGGAGCTGACCCACCACAGCGGCACATCCCTTTCGAAGCCCCAAACAAACCGAAGCAGACAACATTATTAAGAAGCAGGTGATGAAAGCCGCTCCGCGATAGCAAACGAAAGCAACATCACCAAACGAAATCTTTGACTCAGAGGGATGTGGAGGAATCCAGGAACCTTTCATGCCTCATTTGTCGAATTTAGTGGATCAGTTCGTAGAGAGACGAAAGAGAGGGCAATTTTTTTTTAAGGGGGTGGGGAGTGCATGTGTAAGAGTTCCTCACCTCCTCCCTTCTGCAAGGAAAGGTGGCAAAGAAATCCTCCAGGAACACTGGCTTGCTTAGAAGCTGTGAGGTTTTTTCATTCTTTCTTTCAGCGAGAGGGTAGAGGAAGTTTTTAATTTTTTTTTGGGGGGGGGGTAATATAAGCCATCAGCATTAACTCAGTGATCACTGTAAACAGAATGAAAAGAGGGGTGGGGGGACAAAAGGAGGTTTAAGAGACCAGCCTCTCTCTCTCTCTCCTCTCCCCCGACTCTCCTCCCGTCAGCCTGAGTGACGCAGACTCCCTTATATAATAGGCTGCGATTTCCTAGACCGCAAGGAAGGCCTCTCTCTCTCTTCTCTCCCCCCCCCCACATGCCGCTTCCACCTCCCTGCCACTGCTTTGTGCTCGCCGTATAAGCTCCACACACGCGCAAACGCGTCTCCCAGCCCTTGGCACCGTGCCAGCGCGCTCCCTCGTCAGCTGGCTGCCTCCATTCACAGAGTGGGGTTGTAGCTGACATGAAAAGGAAGGGGGGGGTGGAGATGGAAAGGGGGGGAGAGAGAGACGGGGGAGAGAGAGAAGGTTCGGGTATTCGATCAAACTATCAGCATGCCAGAGAGACAATAGAATGCCTTTGCCACATTCTCCGAAATAAGCCACCTTCCTGCCGCCTCCTCCACTGCCGCCCGTGCCACCCCCAGCACAAAATATATTCTTCCTCTGTGGCTCCAGACCGGTAGCCATGTGAAAAAAAAAGGGGGGCAGGGAGGGCGAAAGCCAAAAATCAATGAATTAATCCATGATCGCATTTAGACAAGACAGTAAGGGTGTTTTTAAAAATAAATAAATAAAATAATAAATAAAAATACAAAACCCGACATTCGAGAGCGATGAATTTTTTTTGGGGAGAAAAGGACTTAGCTAATCCCTAAAGAACCTTTTGTTTGAATAATAATTTTAAAAAGAGATTTTTTTTTAAGGCAGTTTTAAAAAAAGGAAAAAAAGGGAGGAATATACTTACAGGTAGCGTGTTCCCACTCCCTCCCCGACTTGTCAAGAGGAGGGGAGAGACAGACGGATGGAGGGGGAGTCGGTTCGCCAGCCCGCGAGGAGGGTAGGGGGGAAAGCCAGGGTGCTTTTTCACCAGAAGCCCCCTCGGTGGAACATGGACGGCCGCGGCGTGCCATCCCCCTCCAGGGACCTGCCGGAGCCCAGTCGTGGAACGGGCACGTCCCTGCCAATCATCTGTGGTGCCGTTATATTAAACAAAAGAAAAGGGGGGGATGCTTACTTTTACCCATGATGCTTAGCGGGGGCAGGGGAAGGGAAGGGGAGAGAAGAAAAAAAAAATAAAACCAGTTGCAGCCGGTTTGTAACCTCAGGACATGGAATTATCGCTTAAGAAAAAAATAAATAAATATAAAAATTAAGTTGGTCGTGGCATCGGAGGCAGTCAGCTGCGTGGCTTGTGCGGGCGCCCCCTCTTCCCCTCCCTGCCTCCCCCCCTCGCAAGGATCCCATCATCAGGTCTCTCTCACGCTCTTGCTGGGTTGCCCCCACTCCTTAAAGCGTATCCTGGCACCTGGCCAAACTTTGCCTCTCTCATTCATAAGCATTGGCTTCCAAGGGTCTTTTAACCATTTAGCTGCTGAGAATAAGTTCCCTGGGTGGGTGTGGGTTGGCTGGCTGTTTTTTTTAAAAAAAGATGTCCCGTCGGGAGGCACCTTTGACCTGAAGCACCCAAGGTAGAACATCTCGTGAAGAGGGGAATCAAGCGAAAACAGGAAGGTCTAACCAATGCACAGCCTATTATTGTAAAAAAAAGAAAAGAAAAAGAAAAAGGTGCGCAATATTGTGAGAGGGTGAAAGAGAACTCAAGTAAGGGAGAAGCCTTGGCATTCTCACCCACCCCTCACAGCTGTATACTGGTCACAAGATGTGTCACGGGTGCTCAGTTGAGTATGATGGGTCAAAAACCTGCCTCCGAAATCTGCTGTTGCAAAACGCCTTGTCAGCTGTGAGCTGCAGATGCCATCTTCCAACCCAAGGCCAACTATGACGACCTAAGTGCTAAAAGTGTCAAGGCCAGCACACTCTTGGTTCTTGCTACAAGGCCACGTGAGGTAGGCCGGAAAGCCATGTAGACATGCTAACCAAGATAACCTCCTCAGCTCAAACTTTCCCGGGCCGCCTCCAAGACTGGTTTCGGCCATTGGGCAAACCGCTCTGTCTGACGGTCTCTGAACCAATTTTTGCTGCTAGGCTCCAATGCTCCAAGGCGGCCTGCCCTCAGCAGGTGCTATTGAAGGAATGATTGCAGTGATGAGTGCTCCGACAGACACATCTCTTTCCCCAAGGCTTCCACATGCCCAAATGCAAACAGAGCAAACAAACCAGGAAATCTGATCAACATGCCCTGTCTGATTGGCCAGACTCTTTGTCAACCTACCATTGACCGGGTCTATCTGGGCCATTGGTCAGCGTGGAAAGCCAGGGGCCTAGTCCCAGTCCAGTCCTTAGGAGCACTTTGGGTATTAAATGGAAGTGGCTGGCACTCTAATGGCATTATGCCAGGAATATCAGCCTTTCACCATAGAGTTGTAAAGACAGAGCAGCATGCTTACCATACCATCTTGAGATTCATGGTGGCTTTCAATTTAGTACCCAAAGTTCAGCCTACACGTTGCTCAGGTCTTTTTTCCTTGTTTCTCCGTCAACTGTGGGGGAACTTTAGGTTTTCGGGACATTGCTGAACTACAACTCCCACCAGCCCCTACACCCATGGGCAATGGTGAGGGATGATGGAAGTCATAGTTCAGCAACTTCTGGAAGGTGAAAGGTTCCCCACATCCGTTCTATGTTGAAGAGAATTTATCCATGGTAGATAAGCCACCAGCCTCCCACCCTCACAAGGTTCAATCACAAATATGTCCAGACTAATCCAAACTCAGAGGCTGTGCATTCAAAGCGCCCGGTGGCTCCCCCCAAAGTAAATGTTTCCAAGCGAGCAAATGCACAAATGTGTGTGTGTAAGTGGGCAGGAGCTTTCTACTGCAGCAGATAGCAATGCAACACATTGAGTCCCCTTCAACAGCTGAGTCCCCTTCCCACCAGCATGATCCCCAACGCAAGCTGCCCTCAACATGGGAGTAGGGATGGGCAAAGTTGTCCCATTTCATTTCTCATTTCTCGAGTTCAGTTTGTGAGCCCCCCCATCAGTTTGTGATTTTTCAAAGAAAATGGTCCTCCTGAAAATTCATCAGTAACTGAGTGCGAATTTCTCCTAATAGACATGCCTACTATATGCTGATTTTGCCTAACGTCCCCGTCCCCCCACCAGCAAATAATTTCCTTTAATATAATGCATTATGAAATGGCGTTTTCAATGATATATGAATTTTCATTCATGCCTTAACCCCAGGGCCTGCATTTCTGGGCTGCTAGGCTAGAGAAGTGCACTGCAAAATTCGTCGAAGTGTGGATTTCAGAGGACGGCTGTGTCCTTTGGTTCTCATGTTGTTTCGGACAGTGCAAATTACGCAAGCTCGCCTCAAAACCCAACCTGGATTGAATTTCTTGCACATCCCCAGCTGGGAATGCATGACTGATTATTGGAGCAGCTTGCCTTCTGTCCACCCCAGGGATGCCTGCTGCTAAAGGCTGATCCAAGACAAGGGATGGTTGGCCAAGATGCCACCATGTACCAAAACTGCCCCCCCCCCGGTTCTCTTTCCTCTGTAGAGGAATATGGCAGCCATCAACATACATGATAGCAAAATTGTCAGTTTTGGGACACTGTTGGGAAGGTTGCTAACAGCACCCTAGATGACCCCAGTTTGCAGGAACATCTGTGCCAAAAATGGTATCTTGCTTGATGAGTCCCACAGAATCCAGCCCTTTCATCATGCTGGGTCCTGTTTACTGGTCAAGACAGAGCAACTGTGGCCCTCCAGATGCCAACAGTGGGAAGCCCTCTAGCACAGCAAAGAGCGGCTCTGTTTGTTCCCCAATCAATGGTACTCGGAGGGAGACTGCCTTTGAGCCTGTGGGGCAGTGGTTTCACCCTGCCTGCTTATTAACCGGAAGAGCTTTTTGGTTGATCAAAAGATGTTTTCAAATGATTAGTCTTAACTAACTAAAACGATGTGGCCCCAATTCAAACTGATAATTACTGTAGAATTTCTAGCCTGGCGCCAACCAAGCTGAGCTTATTAGGAAAAGTGGCCCAATCTGGCCCACAACAGAAACAAGGAAGGTAATTAATGGGTAATTATGCAGAGGGCAGGGTGTATTCCCCTCTAGGGATGGATGGATCAGTCTCTCTGCAGTCCTGGCCTACCGGACATGCGCTTCTTTTTTAAGCCCAGTTCAGACTTCACGTTAATCGGTAAATTTTATTTGTAGAAAACTCCAATAAAATTCATGTTTAGAGTACAAGTTCAAACACAAATTTAAATAACCTTTTTGCCACTAAATTTTGCATTGTTCATCTCAATGGGCACATTTCTAAATGGGTTTTATCTCAATATACGCATTTTGAAAGCATTCCTGGCAGTTTTGTTTTTTAAGCCGAGAATTGCATCACAAAATTCAGGCAAGGGCAAAGTTATGTTCCAATCCACACTTTAGTCTTGGGGGTGCAAATCAGGTCCGTTTCACACTGGAATTCTCAGAAATCCTAACTCTCCCACTCCACACACTCCAAATTTTCTACTTAGAACTATGCAAATCAAGTCAATTACATTTAATTTGTATAATTCACTCTGTTTCTAAGGTGTTAAGGTTTATGAAGGAATGTGGTGTGGCTGGCGGGGAGAAGCTCTGGTGAAGAAAAAGGGGGAGGGCAAGCAAAGGGAAAAACCAGGGAAGGAAAAAAGCAGACTCCATTCCCATTCTTTTAAAGCAGGGGTGGCCAACTCCCAAGAGACTGCGATCTACTCACACAGTTAAAAACTGGGAGTGATCTACCCCCCTTTTGGGGGGTTCAGGTCAAAGTTGTTGAGCTTCTTTTGGGAAGGAAAAGGACAAAGGCCCATTTTTTAGGGGTGCAGGGCACAAAAGTTGAGACTTTTTAGGGGAGCCAAAGTTGTTGAGCTTCTTTGGGGGGAGCCAGTGATCTGCCAGTGATCTACCTCAGACGTTCAGTGATCTATCGGTAGATCACGATCTACCTGTTGGACATGCCTGTTTTAAAGGTACATGGATTTATGGATGCTGTAGTTTCATAGCAAACATGCAGCTTGAGGTTGTTGTTGTTTTTTTAAAAAGGGAAATTAAGGTCTCTTTAGAAAGATTTCTTCAAGAATATCCCAGTCAACCAATGCCAAGTTTGCAAGTAGCTCACTCGCCTATGGTGAGTCAGACTTGCCTCCGGGCAACAGGTAGGAAGACCTCATTAAAACCTTGGATCTCCCCCCCCCTTCCTTTAATAACACAATGCAGGGCAGCTATTAAAAACAAACACAACAACCATTGTGAGCATCAAGACTTTCTTATTTGTAAGGCTGGTTTAAATATTCCAGACAGGGCTCAAGAAAAGCTTGTATAACGCTCAGAGTGGCTCACTGAAATCCATCAGTTAGCACCTTCAGGACAGACAAAAGAAAGTGCTTCTTCTAACAGCATGGAATTAACTGATGGAACTCCCTGGCAAAAGATGTGGTGATTGCCTCTGATTTTGAACAGGGATAGGACAAATGAATGGAGAACTCTGCCAATGGCTAGTCTCAATGATAAGTTGGAGCTGCAACAAAATGTTGCAGTATGGAGTGCTTCTGTTCAGGTGCCTACCACGATGTCTTCCAGGACACTCTAATTCCAATCCTCTACCCTCTTGGTTTCCATTTCCCAATCCCTGCCAGGAGATACTCACCATTCTGTGGTCCTCCCCTAAGCATATTAATACCTCCCCTCTAGTTACTCAGTCACTTCATATTGACCACAAAGCCATCAACACTCAGCATCCCAAGTTTGCTATTAGAGGGAGTGATAGTTGAATGGAACCTCTGGGATCAGAAGCCCTCTCTCTCCAAATACCAGAGGCTAGGAGGAAATGGGGGCCAGCTATCATCTTCACTGCTCTGCTTTCAGCAGCATCTGGCTGCCCACTATGGGAGGCCAGATCCTGGGTTAGAAGGGCTACTGGTTCTGATCCAGCAGGGCTCTTGTGTTCTTAATGGGCACCTTCCCGTTGTAGCGCACTTTACATAATTACATTCCCTGAAAGAGTCTCTCTGCACTAAGAACAGGTTGCAGGTACTGTACTTTGTGCTGAAGTTATGCATGCCTGTATGCATATGCACAAACCAAAATCCTTACCAAGGGCAATCCAAATTCTGTGCTCAGGAAGCCTTAATTCTGCAACCTGCATAAAATGATGTCTGTTTCCATGCTTACTTGCATATAATTAGCACTGCTACTATTAGATATTGAGGGAGGGGAGTTATTAAAACATTCATATGAGTTACTCTGCAGACAAACGCCAGCTCCCTCGGCATGTAAAGCGAGATGAGCGCCGCAACCCCAGAGTCGTCTGTGACTGGACTTAACTGTCAGGGGTCCTTTACCTTTACCTTTTTTTAAAACTCTGCCAATAGCTGGAAAATCTTATGTGGCCACCCTTTGGGGAAGCTTGAGGTTTAGGCAGGCATTTCACACACACGTCCAAGCCTGTATTTGAAGGCCTGAGGGTTAGAAACTTTTTAAAATGAAATTAAAATATGATATTCTGTGACTTTCCTGCACTCTGGTAGAACTGAGCAAAAAATCCTCAGGTTGTCTCCAACTACATCTTATTCAGAGTAGAATCATTGGTATCAATGGACTTGACAAAGGCCATATACACATCCTGTATATGTCAAGATCAGTGTATATGATGTACTTTTTCTATGCCAATACAGTGGAGCCTCAGGTTACGTTGCCTCCAGCTTATGTCACCCTCGACTTGAGACCGGCGTAAACCCGGAAGTACTGGAACGGGCTACTTCCAGGTTCGCACTGTTTGTGCATGTGCAGAAGCACTAAATTGCGCACACACGTGCACAGACTCGCTGCTTTCGGTTGCGTTGTGGCCTCCTGAACGGATCCCCACCGTAACCCACTGTAAAGGAGACTGATTGATATATACATCAAGACCCATGATGTCTTTTTAAACAGTCATGACTTACCCCAAAGAATCCTGGAAGCTATAGTTTGTTACGGGTGACAAGAGTTGTTTGGAGACCCTTATTGCCCTCCCAGAGCTACAATTCCCAGAGTGGTTTAACAATTAATCACTCTTCACAGTGCATTCTGGGAATTGTAGCTCTATGAGGGAAATGGGGGGTGTCTCCTAAGAACTCTCAGCACCCTTAACAAACTACAGTTCCCAGGATTCTCCGGGGACTGTTTAAAGTGCTGTTACAGCGGCGTGAATGTGCCCTGTTTAAGTCAATTGATATCGATGGGTCTGAGTAAGACTTAGTTGGATACAACCTTTATTCAGGGACCTTTGGAATGGGGGAGCCTGAGGCTTCTGCTGGTGCTGCTCACACACAATCAAGTCTACCTCTGCAGCCATAAGGCCTAGAAACCCTTTTAAAAAATCAAAATAAAACTGCAGAACTGGCATTCTGTGACTCCTCTGTGCACTGGTGGAGCTCTGTCACCCAACCATACTGCCAAACTGGTAAGTATACCAGACACCTGGGCTGAAAGAAAGGGAAAGGGGGAGGGAAAGAGCCCCAAACCCAGGTGCCTTGAGAATTTGATTCTGAAGCATAGGAATGTGAGGTATTCTCTCCCACCTCTCTTGGGTAGCACCCATTTGAATGCCCAGATTCCCGCCCCCCTTGTGGCTGTTTGTTTCCCCATAATGGTCGAGAAAACCTGAACAATAAGCTATTGAAAAAAGAAGGCCCTCAAGTATTTTACCGCTGTGAAGTCTGCTCCCCCCCCACACTCCGCCCCTGATTGAATTAGGATGGGAGACTTGCCTGAGTTAGAGAATGACTCAGGGAGAGAGGTGAAAAGGGGTGTGTGTGTGTGTGTCGGAAGAGAGATACGTAATCGATTCGGTCTTGTTCAGTGGGGGGGGGGAGGAGGGGAGCCCATTTCCAGGCAACCATTTTGAGTGCCAGCATCCGGAACAGATGGATTTTCTTCTTCCAAAAAGGAGGAAAAATTGGGAAGCGCGCTACAGCCGCCCTCATTCCGAATGCGGGCGAGGAGTTTGCTTGTGGCAAAAAAAAAAAAAAAAAAAAAAAGACAGCAGAAGCTTCCCAATTATCTTTTTTTTTAAAAAAAACAAAGCAAACAGATGTAGTAGCCATCTTTACCTGCACTGCTTCCCGAGACAATTTAAGATGGTCTGAAGAATGCAACTGAACAGCGTCTCCATACAGGCGGCCTCGAGATTTGCCAAAATCAAAGCACTGCAACTCTGTGTACAACTTCAAGAAGAGAAGCCAAGTTTTGAGGGATGAAAACAGGAAACTTTTAAAGAGGGCTTTTGGAACCGCCAAGGCCGAGCATAGACGACACAGTCTGGTCCCCTAACCCAGCCTTGTAAATAAGCCCACAAGAGCTATAAAAAATTGAAATTAAAAGCTGATATTCTGTGCCTTTCCTGCACTCTAGTGGAACCGAGCTGAAAATTCTTGGGTTGTCTCCAACTAAGTCATGCACAGAGTATATCCATTGACACCAATGGATGTGACTTAAGTGCCATACATTTGAAGTAGTATGATACCACTTTAAACAGTCACGGCTTCCCCCAAAAGGATTCTGGGAGCTGCTGTTTGTTACGTGTTCTGAGAGTTGTTAGGAGTCCTCTTCCCAGAGCTACATTTCCCTCTTTTCCACAGGGAACTCTGGGAATTGTAACTCTACAAGAGAAATAGAGGTTTCCTAACAACTCTTGTCACCCTTAATAAACTACAGCTCCCAGGATTCTTTGGGGGAAGCCATGAATGTTTAAAGTGGTATCACAGCGCTTTAACTGTTTGGCGCGGATGTGGCCTTGGTTTCTATGCTAGGCACAGAGGAGGGGCAGAGCACTAGAGTCATTTTCCACCAGCTGACTCGCTCGCCTGCGTACAATTCCTTGTTGCCCCTGGCTAACAGGTATGTGCTTAATGCAAGGCTGACCCAACTGTACTTAGGGAACATAAGCAGCATCTCTTGGGCTCACACACTCTTTTTAATGCCCCTTCTTCTCTCATGTGTAAAACAACTACCCTATTCAGAGCTAGCCATGGTTGGCATTCCATGGGCACAATTTGTCGTAGCTGTGGTTAAGTTCAAACCAAGAGTTTGCAAACCTGGTTCCATCTTTAAATTTGCAACTGACCATGGTTGGTGTTGAGATTGGTGCACATGTTAACGCTAACCACAGTTAGCTCTTAAAAATGCAAGGGGGGAGGGATTTTATGTCCGAGAAGGGAAGTTGCTCACAAAGCCTTTGGGTTAGGAGACTGGGCAATCTTATGGCTGCCCAGTCCCAGAGTGGATTGGCATTTTACCAATCCCGCCCCTGCAAAAAAAAATGGGCTGCTCAGATATTATCAAATATTCAAGTAATATCCACCAGCAACTAAGACCTAGGGAAAGGACATGCGTCATCGTTCTCAGGCTGTCCCAGTGCCGATATGAGATATCCCAAGGACTGTAAGATCTGGGATTACCTGGCTTTGGGTTGCTAGGCAGCAAATGGGGTGGCAGCTAGTTTCACTATGTAACCTTGGAAGGACATCTGTTGAAACAGCCACAACAGCTTTAGTGACATCTAAGGTGGGGAACCTGAGGCCCAGGGGCCAAATACGACCCTCCAAGCCTCTCTGTCTGGGCGCTTGGGACTCTGCTAGGTTCTACCCTCTGTCCTTGAATTCTGATAACAGTACAGTGGTACCTTGGGTTACATACGCTTCAGGTTACATACGCTTCAGGTTACAGACTCCGCTAACCCAGAAATAGAACCTCAGGTTAAGAACTTTGCTTCAGGATGAGAACAGAAATTGTGCTCCGGTGGTGCGGTGGCAGCAGGAGGCCCCATTAGCTAAAGTGGTGCTTCAGGTTAAGAACAGTTTCAGGTTAAGAACGGACCTCCGGAACGAATTAAGTTCTTAACCCGAGGTACCACTGTAGTTGTATGAATGAAGTGTGTGTGTAGTGGTCTACTACACAAAAGGAAAATTTTCATTCCCTGTTTTGCCCACGTTTGCCTCTGGTCCTGCCCACCACTAGAAAGTGGCCCTCAATATCTTGCCAAGAAGGGAATGCGGCCCCCGAGCTGGAAAAGGTTCCCCATCCCTTCTCTAGAGCTTGAGACCTGCCTGGATGAGGACCATGTACCTCCTTCTGCCTCCCCCCCCCCCCCGCCAACCCTCCAGGTTCTGGTGGCCCGAGCCCCAATCCTTGCTAAGGGCCGACAAACTCTCTTTCACACCCCAACCTTCTCCCCTAGCAAGCATCCCTTCATCCAAGTGAAATATCTCACAGGAGCTCCCACTGCACATACCAGCCAGGGAATTGTGGCCTTTAGAAACAAGTGGAATGAGATCTGACTTAATACTGTTCCACTCCCAAACAGTAAATCTGTGGCAGCGAGAAGAGGGTGGGTGGGGAAAAACGAAGACCCACTGCAGTGAAACAAGTTTTATAATTCATTAAAGTGAATTATCTTGTTCCTCATGCAAACAAGACTGAGGCTGTAAGGGGTGGGGGAGAGAAGAGAGGATGGAAACCCCAACAAGCAAACTGTTCAAAGCGAGAGAGAGGGAGAGGGAGAGGGAGCTAGTCAGCAGTAAAAATCTTGTCTCCCGAACAGTTCCCAGTTATCCATCTCACTTAATGTCGTCCGCGCTCCTCTCGGAAGCAGGATTCAATACCGCCAACTGAGACTCTGCAGGCTGAGCCGCCCCGAGTGGCTGGTTGATGGGTGCCACCGAGTGACATAAATGAGCCTAACAAAGGAGCAGGAAAGGAAGCAAGTGGAGAAACAGCTGGCTCTTTTTTGGGGGGGGGGACAGGAGTTGCCATGTGAACTTGCTCTGCTGTAGTAAATTTCAAAAGTGTGCAGTGGGATCAATGACCAATCAAGAGAAATAAGTCAAATTACGGTGCGGGGAGAGAGAGAAAAACTCAAGGAACCTCACCCACAGAGGAGGTTTTCCCATCACTGCTCTGTATGAGTTGCTGCCCTGGGTTCGGGGGGCTACTAGTATTACTATTTATCAGATTTCTTCACTGCCCTTCACCATAATGTCCCAGGATGGGTTGTAACTTTGTGAAAACTAAAAGCATGCCAGAAGACTAGAAGGAGCGTAAGAGCTCATCTAGTCTGATTCCCTGCTCAAAACAGGATCCTCTTTGTAGTCTGAGCGCCTACCACCTTCTGAAGCAGCACAATATTCTATTGGCTACAAAAGACTGCTTCTTTCAAATCATTTTTTGGGGGGAGGCGGTAGTGGAGATTACCTTGTGGCCGCCTTTGGTCTAATTAGCTGTTAACCAAAGGTAGCTCTACATTGTTCCACTTAGGATCTTAGTTCTCAGTGGGGTGATAATACCTGTGTTTTGACTATGCCGCTTCAGAACTGGAACAGTGGGGAATGTCTGCATGGCTAAATGTACATCAAAGCCCTGCTCCCCAACATTCTGCACATAAAATTGGTAACAGATAGGTAGCCGTGTTGGTCTGCCATGGTCAAAACAAAATAAAAAAATGCTACTGGAAGGAATTTTTATAAAATTGGTAGTTTAGTAAGAATGAAGTTAAGAACATACAGTAAGAAGAGCCCTGCTGGATCCTGTTCCCACAGTGGCCAACAAAATGCCCCGATGGGAAGCAACAGCAACTCTCCCCACTTGCGATTCCCAGGACCTGGCATTCAGAGGCATGTAATGACTCTGACAGAGGAGGTTGAACATGCTTCAATTCTTCTTTCTAACACGCATTTTTTGGTGTGGTGGGGAACTGGTTTAGTTTTGTCAAGTCATCAACAGTCCAGACTCATAGATATATGTATCCTATGCAGCCTCACTGCCACTGGTGCTAGTCCTGCCCTCTGGAGAAACAGTGAAAAAACATTTTGACGCAACAGAACTTAAAAATGTGGTGAAACTTTGGCCCTCCGGATGCTGGAGAACTACAACTCCCATCACCCCATGCCATTGCTGGGTCTGGTGGGAGCTGTAGTTCAGCAACATCTGGAGGGTCAAAGGTTCCCTACACCCATGTTAATGGAAGGCTACTGTTTGACAACTATTTCTTTAAAAAGGTTAGGCTGGTTAAGACATTTGGGAAACACTGGCCTAAAGCTTTAACTCCAACGGGACAGTATCCCGGCCTAAAACAAACAGACACACACCACCCAGTTCCACACTCTGAATGCTTTCCAAATCTGGCAAATGTCTACCGACTTCACAGAATGTGCCTTGTTACCAAAAGAGCAAAGTTAGTATTTTATTGGCAAGGACAAAGAGCAAGGGCCGGGAAACAACTTCAAATTTTTAAAGCCGTCAGTAGGAAATTTTTAGAAGCTGGCTCCAAATGAAGCTAGGAGAAAAATAACCCCAAGTTTGCTAGAAAGGCAGGATCGGGGGATGGGGGGGAACCCTAGTTAACTGGGTACCTGAGATTTCCCAAAACTTAGCCCAGGGGTGGGGGAACCCTTTTCAGCCTGAGTTCCAGTGGTGGGCAGCGCCAGAGGCAAAAGTGGGAGGAGCAATAAATTTAAATTTTACCTTCTTACAGTTGGCTTGTTTCTACACACATACCCCTCTCTAATCCTCTATGAAGGCAAGCAAGAAGCATTATCAGAGTTCAAGGGCACATTCCAGTGAGACAAAAACACTCGGGGGGGGGGCAGGAGGGGAGGAGTCGGGAGTGTGCAACCTGAGGAGAGTCCCAAGGTCCAGGCAGTGAAGTTGGGCTGGGCTGCAATTGGCTCCAGGGCCTGAATTCCCCCACTTGACTAAAAGAAGGAGAAATGGACATGGGACCTTGAGAAGAAGTGTGATTTAAAGGTGGGGGCCCATCTCCTAAGTCAAAAGCCCAACACTGTTTCTCAAACTACTGATAGTTAACTGGAGGCACATTTCTGTCTTAATAGCCTAAAAAATATCTAGCATTTTAAAGGCGTGCCCGTACTTTTTAAATAAGGTGTACATGTTGTGGTATTTTCACATGGAGGCACAGCTGCCATCGCTATGAGACCCCTCCTCAGTAAAACGAGGGATGGTGCAGTTAAAAGGGTCATTCTGCACTTTTCCTCCCCTTTGCTCTCTCCAGACACCTTCACTGGAGCTCCCTTTTTCTGCCCAGGCACAGCTCGTCATCCTCAGCTAAAAAGAGAGAGAAGTATCCGCCTTCCATTCGCTTCGACAAGATCAACATGTTCGTCTTCCCCTTTGACCCCACCCTTGGAGGAGGTGCTTTTGATCCTGATGTTGGTACTATGCTCTTTGTAAAGGGGCTGGGGGCAGGGGCGAGACCCCCAAATTCCTGAGTGGTTAGAGTGTCAGACTAGGCAGACCAGGGTTCAAATCCATATTCAGCCATGAGGTCCTCAGTGGGCACGCCCTCTGGCCAGTCACCGCCTCTCAGCCTAAGCAACCTCACAGGGTTGTGGAGGATGAAACGGAAGGACAATGCATGGCACCTTGACCTCCCTGGAGGAAAGACGGGATATAAATAATAATGCACCTGCCCCTTGATCAATTCCCCGCACTACAGGCTACCTGCAGGTGGGTGGTGGTAATATGAGCCATCAATGCTGGCCACAATGGGCTGAAGCAGAGGACCCCCATGTCTTTGATGGCCATCAAAAAGCTTTGGGAAGCCCCACTAGTCTAAACAGGCATTTTCATGCAGGAGGTCCTCTCCACCCCATCAGGAACAGCAGGCAGTTCAATTTCCCACCCACCTTTTTGGACATGGAAAGAGGGTCACACAACAGCTTCCATGTTTTTTAAGACTTGATAGCTAGAAGCTTTTCCCGAGCCTTTGGTATAACTCTTGCCTGTGTCCCTACATTTGGAATAAAGCCTGAAATAGTTTCATTATTATAGCTTTGTGGTCCACAGTGTCTTAGGGGGTTGTCAGCGTGGTGCCCATGGGTGCAATGGTGGCCTTGAGGCCCTCCCATTGTGCTGGCAAACCCTCTGAGCCTCCCCCCACTAATCATTGTCCCCTAAGTCATCAGGTAGTGTGGGTGGTTCCCATCATCTCCCTTAAAAAGTACACAGCTGAAAGAGGAAGCTGGATGAGTGACGTCTTTCCCACTTCCTCTTTCAGCTCTGCGTGCTTTTCAAGGCTTGGGTTAATTCTATCGGATCTGACTTTGACTCAGATCTCTTGGGGAAGTGAAGGGGGGGTATGTGCATTTTCTATCTTTTGGAAGTGGGGGGCACTATCCTTGGGAAGCGGGAGAGAAGGGAACAGGTTTTGTGTGGCACCCATGGCACTCACTTAAAACATCCAAGACATACCCATGGGCTTAAGAAGGCTGGAGACCCCCAGTGAAAGTGCTGTGACGCTCTCTGCTGTTAGAACCAGGGTGCCTATGTTATGAGCAAGGAGGTTAAGAACAACCCTCACCTAAGGCAGAAAGAAAGGGAATAGAACAACAGATGGTGGAAAAACAAATTTAAGAGAGTCCTTTTATAGGGAACAAATTGATGGGGTGCTCTTAATGGACTGTGCTCACTACAAGGACTTTCTGCATATCTACTGATCAGATGTCTACTTTGCTAGCAGTTAGCCATCTGGACAAAGCTGTTCTTTTTGTCCGGGTATTTAATGGCCTCTGAAATGAATGGAATTTAAATGGAGTTTAAAAATGAAACAAAAAAATTATGCACTTCCTCCAACGGAATTCGAGGGGTAGGACATGATTCTCCCCATCCATTTTATTGTCACCATGCCCACGTGGTAGGTTTGACTTTGATCACCCTTTGCTGATGCTCTGGCACCTGCAGGCTAAATATGGGTGCCCCCACCCCATTGAAAACCAGTCAGGAGGGGAAAGAGAGGTTACATGGGTACCCCCCCTTTTCTACTGCCTAGCAAGCTGAGCTCTACAAATGTTTTGAGGAGCTTGGAATTGCATCATATTCTATGGAAACAGGAAAGGCAGCTTGTGGGAACATTTAAGTATCTGACTGCATCTCCACACTGCAGAATGGGAAGAAGGGGTATTCAGGCATTCAGAGGAAAAACCATTCATAGCCTTGTCAAAAACTTTTCTCAAAAGTTCACCCTCCCCAACAATTTCTGGGGGCAAAAGAAATTTCAATTGCTTTCTGGGCCTTCCCAACCCACCAGCAAAGCACTTCTCTGTGGTTAATCCTCATAGCATCTAGAGGCATTGGCACTGAGAACAGCACCCCAATATTGTGGATGCACTGCATAAATTGTGTGTGAGTAGAACAGGAAATCTTTGGGGAATGGCAGAGGAACTGCACTGTATGCTGGAGGTCACAGATTCAATCTCTGGTATCTCCATGTAGAGATGGGAGAGACCCCAGTTTGAAATCCTGGGGTTGCTGCCAGTCAGTGCAGGCAATGCTAAGCTAGATGGACCAATGACTTCTTATGTTGTGCTTCCCTTGGAACTCTATAACCCCTGACCATTGGCCAGGCCAGGGTTTCTCAAAGAGGTCAATACTGACCCCCTGGGGTTGATGGGATTGTGAGGTGGGGGAATAAAAAAAACTTAAAGAGCCTGAAAACAGCTTAGGAGTGGGAAAGAAGTTAATGATATATTGCGCAAAAATAGCCTCAGAACTAAGGTCATGCGCATGCACAGAGCGCACTTCCCTTGCCAACGAGGAAGCATTGAATTTAATAAGATATTTCTTTTTTAATGTGTTATGATTCCCAGTAATGGTGACCAACGATTAATAAATGTTGATTGTATATTGTAATTTATTGGCTTTATTTCATGCACATACCTAAAATTTTGGGTTCTGGCTCAATGATGACTCATTGAAGGGGTTCAATGAACTCAGAAGTTTGGGAAACCATGGGTGAGGCAATGTGCTGGCTGGGACTCAAGGGAGTTGGTAGTCTAGTAGCAAATGGGGGGTGGGAAGCACAGGTTCCCCACCCTTGGAGTAGACAACACTGATGGGTTTGACTTTGTATTAAGACAGGGCTCCTCCTCTCAAATCATTCTGGGATGCTGAACAGTGAGGATCAGGGCCAGAAACCCTTATTGTGTCCCCGGGGACTGACAGCATCTTGGAAGGAGAATCAAAGCATGGCAGGGCTTAAAGGAGAAGGCTTAAATGCTCCCCAGCACCACTGGTCTAATCAGGTTGGAGCCCACCCACCTACCCCCTCCAACTGCTTTAACAGCAAAAGTAAAATCAACATGGGGTCCAATCACAGATTGTTGAGCTGAACCAGGGGTCAGCAACCTTTTTCAGCTGTGGGCTGGTCCACCGTCCCTCAGAGTATGTGTTGGGCTGGATTATATTTTTGGGTGTGTGTGTGAATGAATTCCTATGCCCCATAAATAACCCAAAGGTGCATTTTAAATAAAAGGACACATTCTACTCATGTAAAAACACGCTGATTCCTGGACCGTCTGCATTCTGGATTTAGAAGGCGATTGGGCCACATCCGGCCCACAGGCCTTAGGTTGCCTACCCCTGAGCTGGACCCAGCCAACTGTGTGCAAGAAATCACCAACAAAGATCAGCAAGGGCCCAGCCCACTGGCATCGGACCAATCCCAGTCGTGACTGGTTGGCGGGAAGTGGCGGATGCGGGAGAGAAGTAGTTTTAAAATCTAGGTTTTCACCTAAATTAGGAACACAGGAAGTTGCCTCACAGGGAATCGGTCCATCTAGCACAGTATCAAAAACCTAAGAAGAGCCCTATTGGATCAGGCCCATCTAGTCTAGCATCCTGTTCCCACAGTGGCCAAACAGATCCAGATGTCCTAAGGAGAAGCCTGAAAAAGCAGGAACTAAGTGCAATAGCACCCTTCCCTCCTATGGCTTCTAGCAAGTGGTGTTCAAAAGTGTACTGGCCAAAGAGGGGAGGTGGGACATAGCCATTGTGGATGGTAGCCATTGATAGGCTCATCCTCTGTGAATGTGTCTAATCCTCTTTTAAACTCAGTTTCTACACCAGGGGGAACCAACATGATGCCTTATAGTTACTGGACTGCAGCTCTCAGTAGCCTGAGTACTGACCATCCCAGCCAAGGCTGCTGGGACCAGGGAGTCCAACAACTTCTGAATAACACTATTATGTTAGCTACACATCAGGGCCTTAGATGCAGATCTTTCACAGCCCTATTCAGAGACGTAACCTGGGACCTTCTGCATGCAAAACAGGTACCCTGTATCACACTGGGCTACATCCTGTTCTCTTCATGGCAGTAGCCCTACAAATCAGATGTTCCAAAGCTCAGTCCTAAGCAACCCACATGGGGTGGGGAAAGGAATTATCAACTTGCTGGCGCAAATCCGACAGAAGCAAAGAACTAGCTATAAGATTTCTACCGCATCAAGGCATGAGAATGAGGGCTCAGCAGCCATGCCCAGAGATCTTCCAAAAACCAGGTTGTTGCTGCGGCAAACTAAAGAGCTTTGCACAATGGCCCAGACTGTGTATGCGTTTGTTTTTTAATATAGAACTTTTTTATTGGTTTTTCCAGTTTATACAGACAACGTTCAACTTCCCTTCCTCCCATCGGCTCCATCAGGAGGCGTCCCGCAAGGGCTCCGGGCCAGGGAGCGCCAAACCAAAAAACCTCCCAGCTCAGGAACCTACCTATGTGCCCAACACAGTAATTTGGTGTACACACACACACCTCACTGTCGCCCTGGGCTAGGGTGGTGCTCTGGCATTCCAGTAAAAAAGGCGCCAATATCCAGCAAAGCGGCTTCTTCCTCAGGCAGTTTGAATCCCATCTGCCTTGAGGATTGAAGCTAGGAGGGTTTTATTTCCAAATTTCCAAAGGAGGGGAGTCCTCCCCACCCACCACTTGGCACACCGAGAAAGTCGGAGCTGCAAGCAGTGCCCCCACCCCACCCCAAAACGCACAAAAAATTAGACTCGGTTTCCTCCAATCAGCTGCGCATGATGCTTAATAACCATTGTCCTTGCTAAGTGGTTGCTTGTTACGACCATGCGTCCTCCCCCCCTGCAATCCCAGATGAGGGGCTGGACCCCTTCCCCACCCACTTTCTGTGCTGACAAAACCTTCCCCTTAGCCCAGCTGGGCGGGATGGGGGAGAAAGTGGAATTGTGTCCCCCCCCAAAAAAAAACTGGTGATGACCGTCAGGTGGAGGCGATCAATAAGGCAGCATCTCCGTCCAGACGCCGCCTCCTCCACCCCGCCCCCACAGTCGATTCCACCATCTCCGGTCAAAGCTTCCGAAGCATTAACCCTCCACTCTGGCAGAAGAACAAGAAAGCAGCACACTCCCAAATAAAATGTCCTCTCGGAGGAGAAAGGGGGGGGGAGAGAAGGAGTCCTACGCATCACCCGCTGTCCCCACAGGGCTCTTCAGACAGTGCCGGCATGTGCCTCTCCAGTTAGGAAACATCCTTAGGGCATACCTCTGCCCCACTGGCTAGGAAGGATGCGTCCAGGGTGAGAGAGAGAGAGAGAGAGAGATAGAGAGAGAGAGAGAGCGCGAAGTCGCCCCCTCCCCATCATCGTTGTTATTATTTTAATGTGAAGGATGCAAGTAGCCTGCTCTTACCACCCACAGGGGAGGCAGTGGCGGCACCAGCAGCGGCTAAGTGGGTGGAGAAAGCAGATTCACTCTAGGCTCTGTGAAGAAAAGGCATAAGGGGGTGCCCATGCTTCCCCCCTCCCAATTCTTAAATCTATGAGAAACCGGTGGTGGGGTAGGGAGGGGGGGCTAAGATACTCACGCAGTCCAGATTTGGGAGGGAAGACAACCCTAGGTTGTTGTTGTTGGGTTTTTTTTTTTAAAAAAAAATGATCCTGCCCCAGCCCCACTTCAAACCCTTCGCCAGGATTATGTGATGACTAGACAGACGACAAACTCCCCCCACCACACACCCCAAGCTCTTGGGGAGAGGCTTGTCTTTCTCCACGTGCCCCTGCCTGCCTGGAGGTGAAAAAGGAGTGAAGGGGGGCACAAGAGTGGATTTGCTTTCTCTGGCTCCCCCCCCCCCCCGGCAGCAAATCCAAAGAAGGGTTCAGGGTTTCAAGCATCCTACCCCAAAGGTGGAAAGGAGCAACAGACAAGCCCCACATCTTCTCCTCAGAGGATGGCTGCAATTTATAAAGTAGGTACCCCAACTCCACACACAGACACTGCCACCCTCTTGACTCGGTGCCACGTTTAATTCATCATTAAAACAAGCTCCTTGCAATCCTTGCATTGTCTACCGATCTGAGACATGCCAATTTAATACTTAGCCAGCGACACCCGAAAGCCTCAATCCACTCCCATCAGGAAAACTAGCAGTTAAGGCCTGGTGTACACCCCCATTTTATCTTCTGTCCCTGCCAGTGCTGTCACCCCTTAGCAGGAGATACCCTTCAGGGCCTTTCTGCTAGGCTAGGCTTATCATTTTCTCTCCCCTATCCTCAAGTAACGCCACAGAAAAACTCCCTGAAGACTCACCTTCCCTAAGAGGGACTCCTTTACAGCTTTTTCTCCCCATCAGTATTTAATCTCTGCCATTTCTTCCATTCAGTCCAAAAAAGATCTTCCAAAGATTCTCCATCACCGCCCCCAGTTTCTGCTGTGCCACCCCCAAAATACCCCCCACTTCAGGCTTCCTTCGTTAAGGCTGTCCCCTGTAACTTTATTGTTGAAAACTTACTCCCATCCCAGAAAAAAGAGCACCACTCTCAACCAAATGCCCCCATCTCCCAAGCACCCCCGCAAAAATAAAAGGGACAGCTCCACTGCACATTTGACTCGCACAGCCAAAGCCCCCCTCACAGCAGCACCCCCACATTTCAGAATAGATAAATCTCCACAGGCATCTCCTTCTGTATCAATGACTGAGGATGACAGGCTTTTGTGAAATGAGATCCTAACCCTCCATCTAACCCACATAAAACCCCAGATGGATATCCACTAGAATGGCATAACCCACCACTGAGCCCCAATATTCAAGACAGAACACCTCACAAAAGAGCCCTCAACTGGATCCACAGGATCATATTCACCCCACACCAGACGAGCCTTCATAATCCACCCCACCTTTCTTTCGCTTTGGAACTCCCAATATTCAGGATGGCAAGGGAAGGATACTCACCCCCTTCCTGTGACCCATACATACCCCTGTCACTAGAAACCTCCATGGCTTGCATGAGCTGTGCCCCACAGACACCCTCCCCCCACTTTCCAGACTTCAATATTCAGGGCAGCTCCTAACAACTGCCCCCAAAAGGAGTCCCTCCCCAAATCTTTTAGGACCTATTGACTACCTAGCTTAATATTCACAAGATATTAACGTAATGTAAATGCCTTACAAGAAATGAGCGTCTCTTCCTGAACCCCGATATGAAGAACGGCACTCCCTAAAAAAAGAGAGAAAAGGCTTCACTCCCGCCCACCACAACCCTGAGGGTGTTAGGATGGCACCTTGCCCTCCCTGTTGCAGTAGGAGAGCCCCAGACACTCCCCTCTTCTGAACCCCAAAAGCCAGGACACATGACAGCAGACACATCAAAGGAAGGCCACCTCTGCACCCATCCTCCAGCTCCGTAAGTCATGTGGATGGCACCCCCATATACCTTGCCAGACAGATCCCCAATTTCCAGGATAGCACCAGCTTAAAAAAACACCTCATTGGGCTCACACACCTCCTGGCCCAAAAGCCACTGTGACGGCATCTCACCTCACTGCAACAGGAAAGCTCCCCAGACAGCCCTTCTTCCGAACCCCAATATCTAGGGTGGCTCCTCCAAACACCCACCACCACACAATTCATATTTCAGCAGAGAGACCGTTTGAAAGGCACCCCCCAAACCACACGGACGACCCCAGACTGAACCCAAATATTTAAAATGACATCCCCCCCCCAACACAAATAAAGTGACCCCAGCCCCCAGAGGGATGGTGCAGCAGCAATAGGCCACACACACACACACACACTCGCGCCCAGAAAACCCAGACTGCTTTCTTCTGAACCCTAAAATCCAAGGAAGGCCCTACAGGCACCCCTTGAAAAGGGCAGCCTCCCCACCAGTCACGTGGGTGGCGCCCCCAATATCACGCCACGCAGACACCCACCCTTCAGCTGCAAAATTCAAGATGGCACCCCTCCCCTCCCCCCTCCCAAACTGAAGCTCTTTCTCATTGCACCCCCACATTCCCCCCCCCAAACAAGCCCAAAGGCCACGGGGATGGCCACTCACAACCCAGGGCTGCAGACAAAACCCCTCAACCCTAATATCCGAATTGACCCCCCCCATTGGTCCACAACCCCCCCTCATTTGAAGGCCCCCCCCGCTGGGGACCCCCATAGGGCACTGCCCCTGTCAGTCACCGCCTCAGCCCCGCCCCCTTCATTCTCCCCCCCCCCCTCACCTGACGGGGTGTTCGCGTGTGGAGTTCGAGGCCCCTCAGGCCGAGCGGAGGGCGGCGCGGGGAGCCGGGAGGGGAAGGGGTGGGCTGGCGGCGGACAGCAGACGCGGCGCCACCGACACCACCACCACCACCACCAGCAGCAGCCGCCGCCGGAGCCGGCACCTACCACAAACAATGCTCCTGATTGGGCAGCGGGCCCCGCCGGGCACGGCCCGCCTCCCAACGGCCAGCTACGACGCCCATTGGGCGGCGCGGTTTGAGCGACGAGCGCTCGGGCCAATGGTCCGGCGAGGCGGGTGCGGGGTTTCCCGCACGGCGGCGCCCATTGGCTCCGCCGGACGGGTGAGTGGCGTCGCGTGAGGCCAACGAGCGGCGGCGGAGTTCCCCGCGGGGCGCCTTTTTAATGGGTCCCCTTTTTAGCCGCCACATCCGGGTAACCGGCCGCCTCATGGATGGATGTGTCGGCGGGCAAAAAAAATAAAGGGGCGGGGGCGGGGGAGGAGGAAGGAGGCCTGATTGGCTTCCGTCCTCTTCCCTCAGGGCATTTGGGCCCCCATTGGCCACCCTCGCCTTTGTTGCCCTCCTCAAATTTGGCATTGAAAATGAATTAAAATAAAATAATAAGCCAAGAAAAAGGGAAAGAAGTGCAGTAGTCTTTGGGCTTCTGGCCTGCACTAGGCCTCAAGCCACGCTGGAATGAGTCAGGTTGGCAGGAGTGGCTCTTTCCAAAATTGCCAAACAGTCACATTATAATGAATAAAGGTGTTTATATTGCTAGTCTTGTGTGTGGAATGGCCCCAAACACAGAGTTTTAAAAAGCTTTCAGTTGGCAGTTTTAAGGCAGATACTTGATGGACTACAACTCCCATCACCCCTGACCATTGAAGTGCTGGTTGAGGGCTGATGGGAATTGTAGTCCAGCAACAACCAGAGGGCCACAGGTTTCCCTCTCGGTTGCGTTTGTCCCTTCGTTCATTGTCACATTTATATCCCGCTTTTTCTTTAAAGATCTCAAGACTGCCCAATGAGGCCGTTTCCCTGTTATCTTCACAAGAACCCTGTGAGGTAGGTGAAATATACTCAGAGTCGCAAGTGATTTCATGCTCTTTATTGAGCTCATAGTGGTGAGGAGGAATGAATGAATGTCCCCTCAAAGTATCTGCTTTATATACATTATTTACACAATGGGCTGCACATGATTGGCTAATTCTGGAATTCTACTGTAAGCCAATCAGGTTGTGGATTCACTTATATCTGGAGCATGATTGGGTGGTTCCTGCCAGCCAATCATACTGCTGCATTGTTCTAGGACCAATCAGACTGCTGCAGTTTGGATCCTATTCAACTCAGTACATAACAGTAGGCTAGGCTGGAAGAAACAGCAGGGACTTCCCCAAGGTCACCCAATTCACAGCATGCATTTAATCATGCTATCAAAAAAACTAAGATCATGGCCACTGGGCCCGTCACCTCCTGGCAAATAGAAAGGGAAGAAATGGAGGCAGTGAGAGATTTTACTTTCTTGGGCTCCAGGATCACTGCAGATGGTGACAGCAGCCGTGAAATTAAAAGACGCCTGCTTCTTGGGAGAAAAGCAATGACAAACCTAGACAGCATCTTAAAAAGCAGAGACATCACCTTGCCAACAAAGGTCCATATAGTTAAAGCCATGGTTTTCCCAGTAGTGATGTATGGAAGTGAGAGCTGGACCATCAAGAAGGCTGATCGCCGAAGAATTGATGCTTTTGAATTATGGTGCTGGAGGAGACTCTGGGGAGTCCCGTGGACTGCAAGAAGATCAAACCTCTCCATTCTGAAGGAAATCAGCCCTGAGTGCTCACTGGAAGGGCAGATCCTGAAGCTGAGGCTCCAGTACTTTGGCCACCTCATGAGAAGAGAAGACTCCCTGGAAAAGACCCTGATGTTGGGAAAGATGGAGGGCACAAGGAGAAGGGGATGAAAGAGGACGAGATGGCTGGACAGTGTTCTCGAAGCTACCAGCATGAGTTTGACCAAGCTGCGGGAGGCGGTGGAAGACAGGAGTGCTTGGCATGCTCTGGTCCAGGGGGTCACAAAGAGTCGGACACGACTAAACGACTAAACAACAACAACAACAACAACAAATGAGAAGTGATCAACTCCCGTCTAGAAATCTATTTCCCCACCGTGGAAGGACGTGTGGATCCAGAATTGTCCTCCACGGTCATTTACGGACACACCGTTAAGACCATGTCCATGAAAGACAATCATACTTGGCTATGAATGATCGCCAAAGAAAGAAGAGACCATTATGAACAGTCCTGGCTTCCCCCAAGGAATTCTGGGAAGTGTAGTTTGTTAAGAGTGCTAAGAATTGTTAGGAGACCCCCCCCGCCTCCTCCCAGAGGTGCAGTTCCCAGAATGCCCTGGGAAGAGCTATTGAAACCACTTAGCTCTGATCCTCTTAGCAGCTCCCATCATTACTTAAGGGAAGCATCTTCTCTTGACTAAATTGTAACAAATATATTATTAAGGAAAGCAGAAAACGAAACATTTTAAGTAAACAGGTTCAGGTAGATTTCATCCTGCACTTAAGTTTCAAGCAGATAACGTGTTACACACACACACATTGCAAATTTGTGCACACACACAAATGCTTATGCAAAAATATTTTATTGTGTATTAGTCAATCTTCACACAGCCCTGGAAACAAATAGGCTCTGGCTCCTGAAAGAATCTACTCCGCATCTGACAAAATATGGTTCCAATAACAACACTTGGTTGTGCTTACACTAACTTCACAGACATAAGGGAATTTTTATATTGAATAACGGAACACAGATTACCTAAATGTAAGAGAAATATGGAAACCGCAAAGCGATAAGAGGGAAGTCAACTAACATATACGGGACTCAAACCAGCTTAGTGGAACAGAAAGAGTGTAATGGTAAAGGAAAATAGAAAAATATGGAATATGAGGGTAATGTCTTTTTAGGAATTTTGTGTATAGAATATCCAAATTATGGTTTGTGCTTCTTAAATATTTTTGTGTATTTGATCATTATCTTTTTCTTTTCTTGTTGATTTGTTTGTTTTCATACTTTCTTTTATGTATTGTTTTCTTTTTTGTACAAGTGGGTGTATGGAGTAATTAATTTTCATCTTGTAATTTTTTTAAAAATGCAACAAAGATTATTCAAAATAAATAAATAAAGCCACTGCCCGCCCCCTAACCAACTGCCACAGCCACCTTGCGACTTGTGTTTATTATAGTTTTAACTGAGGCACATTGTTCCAGCTTATGGCTCCCACTGCATTTCCAAGCACAATTCAGAGTGTTCATGCTGACCTTAAAGTTCTCAACGGCCCTGTATACCTGAAGGAATGTCTCCACCTTTATCTTTCAGCCCGGACACTGAGGTCCAGCTCCGAGGGTCTCCTGGCAATTCCCTCACTGCCAGAAGTGAACTTACAGGGAACCAGGCAGAGGGCCTTCTCGGTAGTGGCATCCGTCCATCAGATGTCAAAGAAATAAACAACTATCTGACTTTTAGAAGACATCTGAAGACAGCCCTGTTTAGGCAAGTTTTTAATGTCTGGTGTTTTATTGTATTTTTAATATTTTGTTGGAAGCTCCCCAGAGTGACTGAGGAAACCTAGCCACGTGGGTGGGGTATAAATAATGAATTATTATTATAATATTATTATGGGAAGCCTACAAGCAGGACCTGAGTGTAAGAGCAGTCTCCTCACTTGTGACTCCCAGCATTGCTGCTTCTGACGGTGGAGACAGAGCACAGCCATCATGGCTAGTTGTCATTCATAGCCTTGTCCTTTGTGGTTTTGTCTTGGCCTAGGACATCCCTATTTTCATCAGAGAAATGTTGGGGGTTATGGAGTTATGTGACCCCAGAGCCAAGGAGATAGGTAACTATACAACCTTTAGAGTTTAGAGGACATCTGAAGGCAGCCTTATATGGGGGAGTTTTAAAATGTTTAATGTTTTATTGTTTTTAAATGTTGGAAGCCACCCAAATTGGCTGGGCAACCCATTCAGATCGGCGGGGTATAAATAAAATAAAAATAAAATGTGTTATTGTTGTTGTTGAATAGGATGTCTCTATTTTCATCGGCGAAATGTTGGAGGGTATGTAATCCTCTTTCAAAGCCCTACACGATGGTGGCTATAATTGACTACTGCGGGAGCAAGTGCCATAGTTCTGCTCTGGGCTGCATGAAGAAGTTTTTTGTTGTTTTAATTAAATTTTTATTAGTATTTTCCATACAACAACAACAACACAAAAATATAAAAAAAATACACAAAAACCAACATACGAAAAAAACCAAATCCATATCTTACAAGTTAATGATATAAACACTAAAAAGAAAAACAAACATTGACTCTCACCAATCCCACATCACCTCTCATTATGTCTTCCTGTTTTCCTTATTATCTCTATCCTAGCATCTAGATATACCCGTATTTTTCGCTCTATAAGACCCACCAGACCACAAGACGCACCTAGTTTTTGGAGGAGGAAAACAAGAAGAAAATTATTCTGAATCTCAGAAGCCAGAACAGCAAGAGGGATCGCTGCGCAGTGAAAGCAGCAATCCCTCTTGCTGTTCTGGCTTCTGGGATAGCTGCGCAGCCTGCATTCGCTCCATAAGACGCACACACATTTCCCCTTACTTTTTAGGAGGGAAAAAGTGAGTCTTCTAGAGCATAAAATACGGTAAATCCCTCTTTCTTATCCTTTCACTTCACCAGGCTTGGCTGCATGAAGAAGTTAACTCCTGTTTTCTGTCCCGAATCTTCCAACATCCAGCTTTCATTGGATATCTAGTGTTATGAAATAGGGAGGACAAAAGTATTTTCTCTGTATGCTTTTTCCATGCCATGCATAATCTTGTAAACTTCTATTAGGTCACCACCTAGTTTCTCTGCACTTAAAATGGTGCAAGCTTTCCCCATTAGATTATAGTGCAAGGTTTTGTGCACCTCTGCCATGGGAGGGTTCTGCCTCTCCTAGGTCCCTTACCTTTCCCGCCCCGACCTGGCCACAGGGATCCATGCGACAGTCACCTCCAGGCTTGACTACTGTAATTCACTCTACGCAGGGCTGCCCTTGAAGCTGTCCCAGAAACTCCAGCGGGTGCAGAATGCTGCAGCGAGGCTCCTCACGGGGTCTCTGCCATGGGAGCATATTCACCCAGTGCTTTTCCAGCTGCACTGGCTCCCGGTGGAGTACAGGGTCAAATTTAAGGTGCTGGTTTTGACCTTTAAAGCCCTTCACAGCCTAGGACCCTCGTACCTACGGGACCGCCTCTCCCGGTATGCCCCACGGAGGACCTTAAGGTCCATAAATAGCAACACCCTAGAGGTCCCGAGCCCTAAGGAAGTTAGATTAGCTTCAGCCAGAGCCAGGGCCTTTTCAACTCTGGCTCTGGCCTGGTGGAACGCTCTGCCTCATGAGACCAGGGCCCTGCGGGATCTGATTTCTTTCCGCAGGGCCTGTAAGACAGAGTTGTTCTGCCTGGCCTTTGGCTTGGAGCCAATTTGATTCCCTCCCTCCCTCTCTTTCTTTTTTCCTTTCCTTCTCCTCCTGCGATGAGGCTACATTTTAATATTTTAATATTTCAATATTTTAATGTTGTATTTTAATCTTGCTTTTAAGTTGTATCCATTCAACTTGTTTTTATTATTGCTTTTTAGCTGCCTTTAGCCCGGCCTTAGCTGGGGAGGGCAGGGTATAAATAAAAATTATTATTATTATTATTACGGGAGGGATTTTGGCACCATCAGGAATTGAACCCAGAATCAGCTGTTTCCTAGTCAGGACCTTTGCCCACCTAAGCTTCACTGCCAAAGGTTCTGCCTTCAAACCAAAGCAAAATGTTTCGGAAAGGAACACAGGAAAATGTCTTACATGGAGTCAGAACATGGACCCATTCAGTCCAGTATTGTCTACACTGACTGGCAGTGGCATTCCAGGGTTCCAGGCAGGGAATTTTCTACCCAGAGTTAATGGGGACTGAAACTATTTTAAATACTAAATATGCAATGCTGCCTTACTCCGAGTCAGAGCTTTGTACCCTCAATCATTTCTCCAAAGAAAATAGGGACGTCCTAAGGAAAAGCCGAGGGACGCGGGTGGTGCTGTGGGTTAAACCACAGAGCCTAGGACTTGCCGATCAGAAGGTCGGCGGTTCTAATCCCCGCGACGGGGTGAGCTCCTGTTGCTCGGTCCCAGCTCCTGCCACCCTAGCAGTTCGAAAGCACGTCAAAGTGCAAGTAGATAAATAGGTACCGCTCCGGCGGGCAGGTAAACGGCGTTTCTGTGCGCTGCTCTGGTTTGCCAGAAGCAGCTCAGTCATGCTGGCCACATGACCTGGAAGCTGTACGCTGGCTCCCTCAGCCAATAAAGCGAGATGAGCGCCGCAACCCCAGAGTCGGCCATGACTGGACCTAATGGTCAGGGGTCCCTTTACCCTTACCTAAGGAAAAGCCGGACATTCTGGGATCAAATCAGAAACCAAGACGGCTTCTGTAAATCTGGGACTGTCCTTGGAAAATAGGAACACTTGGAGGATCTGGTTTGGTTCAACTATCTGAATATTGTCTAGACTCCAGGAGTTCAATGTCCAAGGGCTGTGTCCAAGTCTTGCTGCTGATCGAACCCGAGTCCTTCTACGTGAAAAGCATGCATTTTAGAAGACACCTTTTATCATATGTGGTGGAATTGTAAGGTAGTAGAAGGATTTTGGGAAACGATATATAATGAGTTGAAAAAAATGTTTAAAACAACTTTCCTGAAGCCTTCCTTTTAGGAATTCTAGGAGCCGAAATCCCAAAGGAGAAGAAAAGACTATTTATGTATGTGATCACAGCTGCACGGATGTTACTGGCCTAGAGATGGAAAGAAGATAAAGTCCCAGCCAGAGAAGAATGAAATTAATGGACTATGCTGAAATGGCTAAAACGACCGGAAGAGTCAGAAATCAGGAAGACCAAAATTTTAATAAGGAATGGGGAGAATTTATAACTTATCTTAAAGACCATTGTAAACAGTTAAAATCCTTAGGATTCAGCTTAAGGCTGAATTCTGGACATACTGGAAGAGGTAGGTAAAGGATTTGGAGTATCATAAAAGATCTGGGAGGAAATGATTAATAATAAGACACACAAAGGGGAAGATGGAAGTCCAGGAGATTCCTTGGAACCTTGTTTTTATTATCTATGTTTGATATATCTCTGTAATTTGAAAACCAAATAAATAAATTTGGGGAGAAAAAGCATGCCCAGAGTTGTGGCTCTTCATCAAAGAGAATGCAAGAAAAGAGAAAAGAACAGGTGGCGGTAGCGGCAAGCCTAAAATAAAATTTTAAAAAACCCCTGTACAGCAGTCCCCGAAGCCCAGATATCGCCAGGACTCAACATGGCTGCCAGTTTACAAAAGGAAAGATGGCAGGGCGCCAGTTGGGACTCCGGCCTGGATCTATGGCTTCCTTCTGTTCCTCTGCCCCTCATTGGCTGGCAGCACGACTGACAGGCTCCGGGCCCTCCCCACAAGTACGGATGACGGTGAAGCAGTGGGGGCCAATAAGCTTCTGCCACCCAAAACAGAAAGCGAGGGAAGTATTGATTTCCTAAACGGGCTATTTCTGGCAAGCCCCAGCGCCAAAAGTCTGGCAAGGTCATCCCAGGGGAGGCTGGCGATTCAGTTCCTGGCCGTTTCCCTCCGTCCCCGTTAAAAAACAAAACAACACAATTGAGGTTCGTTTTCCTGGTGTGACGTCCTCCGCCCTATAAGAACATGGAGTGTCTAGTCTCAGATGGCGGTCCTCCATGCATGTGGGGAAAGGAAGCCCCATTAAACACGGCGGGGGCGAATTCTGAGCAAACTTGCACAGGGTTGTGCTGGTAGACAGGTCTGGAGCCTCAGCAGCCCAGGAGACTCCACCAGAACTTGCCCTGGGTCCGTGAGCCAAGATTTCATGTTTCGCATAATGCTCTTGGGGGCGCCATTTTGAATCCCTCACTGCTGACACCAGATAGGGGAGGCCGGTCCATTGGGGCAGCTCCACCTGCCCACCTCCTTAATGAAGTCACATTCAGAGCTACAACTCTGGGAGAGGAATAGAAGGGTCTCCTAGCAAATCCCCAGGACCCTTTGTAATTCTGCGAAGGGAGCCATGACTGGCTAAAAGTGCTTTAAATGGACGGTGCGCTTGTGGCCTTGCAATCGTTCCGGTGGGCGACCCTGGCTCCCTGCAACCTCCTTAGTCTCCACATGGCCTTTGTGGAGGGAGGGCGAGGACAAAACCAGAATCAGTTGGCTCTTATCAACCAATTCCTCTTGCCAAGGAATTGTAGCGCTCAACCCTCAAACAACTACACTTCCCAGAATTCTTTGGGGGCAAGGCTGGGGGAGTCACGGCTCTTAAAATGGCTTTAAATGTATGGCACAGATGAGGCCTTAGAAACATTAAAAAACTGCCACTTCCTGAGTTAGACCCGTCAGTACATCTAGCTTGGGGGGGGGGGAGAGTCAAACCTTTGTCTCTCCCTAGACCAGCCTTTCTCAACCTGCAGGTCCCTAGATGTTGTTGGACTACAACTCCCATCATCTCTGAGCTCTGGCCTTGCTAGCTCGGGGTGATAGAAGTTGTAGTTCAACAACATCTGGGGACCCACAGGTTGAGACAGGCTGCCCTAGACACCCCTTGAATACAACTCCTGACCACTGGACATGCTGAGTGAGGTGGTGAAGTTCAGGAATATCTGGAGGGCCAGTGTTTCCCCATCGCTGCTCTGCATGGACTGGCCAGTAGCTCTCTGGGGTTTGGACACATCCCATCTTGAAAAGCTGGAGATGGGGTTTGGGCTCTGTTGCACTTACAGCAGGTGCTGCAATACAGAGTGGTGGTCTTTCCCCTAAAACGAATGTTAAGATTCCAGTCCTCATGGCTCCGAACGATCTAGAATGTAGGAAGTGGCTTTATACCTCCAGCTTGGATCACTGGGTCCATGTAGTTTACTTCTGTCTGTCCTGACTCTTTGAGACAGAATGGTTTAGCAATCCATCTCTCTTCCCAGAGAACTCTGGGAATTGTAGTTCTATGAGTGGAGCTGGGGTCTCCTAACAACTCTCAGCTCCCTTAAGAAACAACAGGTCCCAGAATCTTTTAGGGGAAGCCGTAACTGTTTAAAGTGGTCTCGCAGTATGTATGGGGACCCCACAAACACACATCCCAACCCATCAGGGACCACACATTAAAGCAGATCTTCGTGTTCCGTCGTCGCATTTACGGACTTGGGATCCCGAGGCGAACCTGAGCCTGGCCTCCTCTTGTGCCCCAATCGAAGACGCGTGTGCAGTACCCCGGAAGGAAAATACAGAAGCCTCTTTATTTACAGAACCAGGAACATCGAAACAGACAAACCAACAAAATGAAGAATACAACAAATAGGGTCTTGATGGAGATCAGCCTCCATATTGCACAATCCGAGCCCTGAGGAGAAAGTGGGGTGGCGGGACGACACGCCGGGTTGCACCGAACGTTTGTTCTGCTCAGACTCGCTGAAATTAACGGGACTAAGCTAGGCTGCACCTGCAACATACATTTAAAGCCCTACGATTCCACTTTAAACAGTCACGGCTCCCCGCACCAAAGCATTCTGGGAGCTGTGGTTTGTTAAGGGTGCAGAGAGTTGCACGGAGACCCCTGTTCCCCTCCCAGAGCTACAAATCCCAGAGTGGTTTAACCACCAACCTTTCTCCTTAAGGGAACTCTGGGAATTATAGTTCTGTGAGGGGGAAGAGAGGTCTCCTAACAACTCTGAGAAACCTTAACAAACTACATCTCCCAGGATTCTTTGGGGGGAGCAATGACTGTTTAAAGCTGTACGATACCACTTTAAATATGTAGTGCGGATGGGGCCCAACTTCATTAATTTCAACAAGCCTGAGCAGAACTTAGCTGGAGACAACCCTTCCCTTGGGGAAGGGGCTGGCAAAGCAGAGAAAGAGGGAGGTGGACTTGTAGAATGGGCTCTTCTACCCCAACCACCCCATCACCTGCTAGCGGGCTCCTCTTTTCGGCAGTTAAAGCAGAAGCGACGACAACAACAACGAAAAAGGTCTCAACAATAAATAAATTATAAAATAGCTCTCTCTCTCTCCGTCCCCCCCCTTTCCCACCCCCACCCAACTCCGGAAAAAAACAACACTGACGGTAAAAACAAAAAAACAAAAACCCAACTTGGCTTTGAGATGGGTTGCCCTCTTCCTGAATTGAACCCTGATGTGTCGTGGGAAGAAATGGGCAGACTTGCCTTCCAGAAAATAACACTGTGCACAAAAATATAGAGGAGCTCTGGGAGGGGTTGACCCGGGTGGGGAGGAAGGGGGGAGACGGGAGAGGGAGGGGACGGCGTCCAGGTGTTCTCATGCACGTGCAGAGTGCAGTGCTGGGACGGGAGGGATGGGGAGAGGGGCTCCCGAAACCTCAATATGCACGTGGTCCCTGAGACCCGCCGTCTCTCCACTGCCGGCAAGCGTTGGGATGCCTTGTCCCAGCTCCGGGGGGGACACAGGGACCAGAGGGGTCTCTGAGGAGAGGACGGCGATCGGCCTCTCGTTTCGGGGTCCCCTAGTCTGCCCCAGAGGAGGTCCTGCGGTGGCAGCGACCGGCTCCCGCCGCGATTTGGTTATCAGCTCCCGTTGTGTCCTTGGCGATTCCTATGTTTCAGGAATTGGAGGGTGGGGGTGCCGGAGGTGAAACGGCGGGGGGGAAGGTTGGCGGCGGCGGCGGCACGGGTGACCTCCGCTAGCATTCCAGGTTGGCCCCAAAGCTTTTCCGGCAGTCGATGGCCTTGGAGGTGAGCGGCTGGGCTCTCCATTGCTTCAGAGTCTCCTTCCCCATGCTGCTGGCCAGCTTAGAATAGGCAGATTTGTATTTCTTGTCGAAGTCGGCTGCAGAGAGGGGAAGAGGCAGAAAGTGAAGGCGCTCCCTCTTCTCCAGGTTTCTTCTTACAACAGTTCTCAAGCTGTGGGTCCCCAGATGCTGTTGGACTACAACTCCCATCATCCCTGAACTCTGGCCTTGCTAGCTAGGGATGATGGGAGTTGTAGTCCAACAACATCTGGGGACCCACAGCTTGAGAACTGCTGTGGGAGAAGCAGAAGGACCTGACAGCTGGATCTTAGCACCCTGAGAATTTCAGCTTTTTTCAGCTTTTTTCGTCTTCCTATTTTTAAATGAACACAGGCAGGTTTCTAGGCCTCATGGACACAAGGAAAGTGCCTTGAATTTGCACTTCAGCATCATGAGGATTTAGGAGGTAAAAGTCGACAAATAATTTTTTTAATCCTATTGTAAGAAGCAGTCTATATGGAAAGAAAAATGCCCCTGGGGCTATTTCCCACAAAAGAAAATAAATATGGGGGCAGAATGGGCTACATTAAATTTTTCTGAAGGTGGTTGTAAACCTTAAAAAAACAAGAAGAGAATGGATATCCGATTGGTTTCAGTATTGTCAAGTAAATGAAATATTTTTTAAAAAGATAGAAATGCAGAACAAAGATAAGACTTTGAAATCAAACTGTTAAGAGGGTAAGGAAAAACATATCTCAAAAATGTACAACGCAAGCACATTTTCAAACTTCATGGATGCAAAGGAAGTGCCAAAAAGATTATTGAGAATGTTAGGCTTTTTCTTTTGGGGGGGAAGAAATACAAGCAAGTTCCTAGACCTCATGGATGCAGCCTGTGTGGGTAATGACTTGCTGGGTGCGGAGATCTCTTTCTCACGTCCCCTGACGCTTGGACTACTGCAATGCGCTCTACGTGGGGCTACCTTTGAAGGTGACCTGGAAACTACAACTAATCCACGATGCGGCAGCTAGACTGGTGACTGGGGGCGGCCGCCGAGACCACATAACACCGGTCTTGAAAGGTCTACATTGGCTCCCAGTACGTTTCCGAGCACAATCAAAGTGTTGCTGTTGACCTTTAAAGCCCTAAACGGCCTCGACCCAGTATACCTGAAGGAGCGTCTCCACCCCCATCATTCTGCCCGGACGCTAAGGTGCAGCGCCGAGGGCCTTCTGGCGGTTCCCTCACTGCGAGAAGCAAAGCTACAGGGAACCAGGCAGAGGGCCTTCTCAGTAGTGGCGCCCACCCTGTGGAACGCCCTCCCATCAGATGCCAAAGAGATAAACAACTACCTGACATTCAGAAGACATCTTAAGGCAGCCCTGTTCAGGGAAGTCTTTAATGTGTGACATTTTAGTGTATTTTTGGTCTCCGTGGAAGCCGCCCAGAGTGGCTGGGGAAACCTAGCCAGATGGGCGGCGTACAAATAATAAATTATTATTATTATACAGACCACAGGCCCATCCAGCTCAGCAGTGCTTACACTGGCCGGCAGCAGCTCTCCAGACATCCTCCCTCTCTCCAAGTAGCTTGTGCCATTCAATCCCCTCCGGGATACAGGGGCCTTGCACTTACCAATGTCCACGTGGTCTCTGCCCAGAGCTGCCAGCTTCAAGAAGAGGATCTCGTGGTAAACACTCCTAAGGAGAAGAAGAGAACGAGGAGTGGGAATCAGAGGAGCGCAGAAGTCCCTGTGAAGGCGCCCATGGGACCGTGGGGAATTTTGTAGCTTGGCAACAGAGCACCTGCCTTGCATGGCCCCCACTTTAAACCCCAGCATCTCCAGGTATGGCTGCCTGAAACTGTGGCGAGCTGTTGCCAGTCAGTGCAGACAGCACTGAGTTGGATGGTCCAAGAGACTGAGAGGGAGCTCCCTATGTTCCTATTGAGGTTGAATCCTGGCAAGACAGAAGTACTGTTTTTGGGGGACAGGGAGCGGGTGGGTGTGGGGGATTCGCTGTTCCTGAATGGGGTAACTGTGCCCCTGAAGGACCAGGTGCGCAGCCTGGGAGTCATTCTGGACTCACAGCTGTCCATGGAGGTGCAGGTCAATTCTGTGTCCAGGGCAGCTGTTTACCAGCTCCATCTGGTACGCAGGCTGAGACCCTACCTGCCAGTGGAATGTCTCGCCAGAGTGGTGCATGCTCTGGTTATCTCCTGCTTGGACTACTGCAATGCGCTCTATGTGGGGCTACCTTTGAAGGTGACCCAGAAACTGCAATTAATCCAGAATGCGGCAGCTAGACTGGTGACTGGGAGTGGCCACCAGGACCACATAACACCGGTTCTGAGAGATCTGCATTGGCTCCCAGTACGTTTCCGAGCACAATTCAAAGTGTTGATGCTGACCTTGAAAGCCCTAAATGGCCTCGGTCCTGTATACCTGAAGGAGTGTCTCCACCCCCATCGTTCAGCCCGGACACTGAGATCTAGCGCCGAGGGCCTTCTGTCGGTTCCCTCATTGCGAGAAGCAAATCCCAACAGTCTGACTTAATATAAGGTGTCTTCCTCTGTGACTATTTAAATATACCCTTCATCCAGAAGCACGGGAAGTAGAATCTTACTTTCATCTTTAGAGGAGAGGGCCATGGCAGAGTAGCAGGACACCTGTCTTGCATGCAGAACGCCCAAGCTTCAATCCCTGACATGCCCAGGCAGGGCAGGGGAAAGACTTTCGCCTGAAACCCTGGACGGCCTCTGCCAGCCAGTGTAGGCAACACTGGGCCAGGTGGGCCCAAGCTTGCCGCAGGGACGTGCAGGAGTGGGTGGGCAGAGGGGCAGGAGACGAGAAATCGTACCTGGGCATGTGTGCCGTGCCGGACTGCTCCTTCACCGTGTCCAGGAACAGAGAGATGGCCTTGTGCATCTCGCCCATCCCGACCGAGCTCAGCACAGCCTCCAGGAACGAGAGCGAGAAGGGGTGGTTGTGTCGGCGCCAGGACTGGAGGCGGGTCGGGATGTTACCTGGGTGGGGTGCGAAGAAAGGCGGTTACGTGTCTGCAAGCGGACTTATGCATATTGCTTCGAGCTACTTGCTGCTGCTTAACTGTGTTGCACAAAATGTGGATTTCGTGCTGTTATTATTAGTTGTAACAGTATTTGGTACTCTGTGAATTTTGCACTATATGGGGTGTGAGAGACAGAGAGCGTGTGCCTAAGTATGTACTGTGTTTATGCACATCCAACTGTCGCGTGACTGCGCTAGGGATGGGCGATATTTATTTTATTGGTTGAATTTATATACCGCCCTATACCCAGAGGTCTCAATATATATCAATATATTGTCCAAAACCGGTCTGAAGTCCATATTGTGATATTGGTTTCATAATTGTTGACCTGGCAATACAGTGGTACCTTGGTTCTCGAACTTAATCTGTTCCGGGAGTCCGTTTGACTCCCGAAACCGTTCGAAAACCAAGGCACAGGTTCTGATTGGCTGCAGGAGCTTCCTGCACTCAAGTTGAAGCCGTGTCCGACGTTCGGCTTCTGAAAAACGATCACAAACTGGAACACTTACTTCTGGGTTTGTGGCGTTCAGGAGCTGATTTGTTCAGCAACTAAGCCATTCGGGAACCAAGGTTTGACTGTACAATTTATCGCAAATCATGATGTATGTCAGGGCCGGGCGATATATCATCCAAAATCAGTCTGAAGTCCATATTGCGATATTGGTTTTATAATTTTTGCCCTGGCAATATATTATGAATCATGATGTGTGTGTGTATGTTATGCAAAAAAAATCACAATGTGGGAAAAACCGTGAAGCCAGCCGATGCTTCTACATAGCTCCATCATTATTTCTGACATTGTAATATATCAATATGTGTGTTCAAGGCATGTGTGAGCGCGCATTGCCCCAAGCCCAGAAGTGGCAAAAAAGGACCCTAAAAAAGAGCGTAGAGAGGGCAGAAAAGGTGCAGAAACAGAGCCTAACAACCAACAAGCCTTTGCAAGTTCAATCTTGGGACATTTCTGCTGAAATATGAAGTAGTTATACAAGTTGAATGAATGAATGGATGGATGGATGGATGGAATAGCCCTCCCCTGCTGTTTGTCCCCAGGACAGAGAAGCAGACTGCTCTTGAACATGGAAGCTCCATTCCTCACGAACCCGGCTAGTGAAAGGCTAAGTGGGATCAAGCTTATCTAGCTCAGTGGAGTTTTCCTGCATAGCGAACAAACAAGACACACTGGGGGAAGCCTCACAGGACATGGCGGGGGCAGGCCATCTCCTGGTATGGTCCCTCCCCTCCCCGCAGCAACCCCACGGAAAGGTAACCCGTGGTCTTGCTCTTGCCAGAATCCACCGTTCTTACCGTGGAACCTCCAGAGGACGTAAAGTGGGGGGTAGCTGTCGGGGTCTGGCGTCAACACGTCCCAGACCAAACGTACGTTCACGAGAAGCCCCTCCTGAGGCAAGCCCTGCGGAGAGGGAGGGCAGTCATTGGGGAAGGTCAGAGAGCGCAAAACAAATAATCTGTCTTTCTATGTTGCTGTCCGCTCATACCGATCCCAAAGCATCTTACCGACATTAAATAACAATGGCGTAATGAAACACCACAGGTACAACTTAAGTCACATTGCATAATTAACCAATCAGTCAGTAAAACAATGGGCCGGAAGCTGAAATATAAGCCAAGTATCATAGTTGCAGTGTGTAAGCCTCGGTCCAGTATACCTGAAGGAGCATCTCCACCCCCATCGTTCTGCCTGGACGCTGAGGTCCAGCACTGAGGGCCTTCTGGTGGTTCCCTCATTGAGAGAAGCCAAGTTACATGGAACCAGGCAAGGGCCTTCTCAGTGGTGGCACCCGCCCTGTGGAACGCCCTCCCATCAGATGTCAAAGAAAACAACAACTACCTGACATTTAGAAGACATCTGAAGGCAGCCCTGTTCAGGGAAGTTTTTAATATGTGACATTTTAATGTATTTTTAATCTTTGTTGGAAGCTGCCCAGAGTGGCTGGGGAAACCCAACCAGATGGGCAGGGTACAAATAATAAATTATTATTATTATTATTATTAATATAAGCCGTATTGAGAAGCCAATGGTCAGAGATGAGGGGAGTTGGAGTCTAGCAACACTTGGAGGGTCACACCCTAGCTCCTCCCCAACCCTGGTAACAGAATCATGGAATTGTAGAGTTGGAAGGGACCCCGAGGGTCATCTAGTCCAACCCCCCCCCCCGAAATGCAGGAATCTCAGATAAAGCATCCAGGCCATATGACCATCCAATCTCTCCACAACTTCCCGAGGGAGACGGTTCCACTACTGAGCAGCTCTTACTGTCAGATCTCTTACGGTCAGAAAGTCACAGGACAATTTCTGGACAACTTGCTTTAGGGCAATGGGAAGGAACCAGAAGTTGCTAGACTACAACTCCCATCACCAGGGATGGCCAGGGCTAATGTGTGTGGCAGTCCAGCTACACCTGCGGGACCACAGGCTCACTGTGTGAAACATGCCCCAGCCAATCAGAGATCACATATCACATAATAATAATAATAATAATAATAATAATAATAATAATAATAATAAAATTTATTTATACCCCTCTCTCCCTGGCCAGAGCCAGGCTCAGGGCGGCTAACACCAATAAAATCACAGTAAAAACATAATAGGGGGAAAAGAGAGGGGGGGGGAGAAAAACAAACAAACCAATTTAAAATACAGGTTAAAATGCAATTTAAAATGCAGCCTCATTTTAAATAGCTGATAAATCAATACCATAAGGGGAGGGAAACATAAGGGTCACACCAAGTCCAAACCAAAGGCTAGGTGGAACAGCTCTGTCTTGCAGGCCCTGCGGAAAGATGTCAAGTCCCACAGGGCCCTAGTCTCTTGTGACAAAGCGTACCACCACGTCGGGTCCAGTGCTGACAAGGCCCTGGCCCTAGTTGAGATCAATCTAACCACCTTGCAACTTGGGACCTTCAAGGTGTTGTCATTTGTGGACCTTAAGGTCCTCTGCGGGGCATACCAGGAGAGGCGGTCCCATAGGTACGTGGGTCCTAGGCTGCATAGGGCTTTAATGCACTTTCAGAGGTGTAAACTCCCATCACCCCTGACTGCTGGGAGTTGGGAGTCCAGCAATTTCTGGAGGGCAACAGGCTCTGTGCCCCTGCTTTACACCTCTGCAATTGTATCTAATATATGATCCCTGATTGGTTGGGATGTGTGTCCAGGGCAGGGAGCCTCTGGTCCTTTAGATGTTGCTGGCCTTCCATCACCCATGACCACTGGGCCAGGCTGCCTGGGGTTGATGGGAGTCCAACAATGTGTTGAAGGGCCATAGAAGTTTCCCACCTCTCTTGGTCTAACCTACTTCGCAGGGTTGTTCCCGTAAGGATAAGGAGGGATGGGGAGATGAGTCACCTGTGGCGCTGACTGGAAGTGCTTGCTGGCCAGGAGCAGCTGGGGGAGGCTGCTGGGCAGACCCAGGCGCTGGAAGTACCACACCAGGTTCCAGTAGATGATTGGGTGGTTGTCCACCAGCTCCGGCTGAGACAGGAAGTCCCCTCCCTCGTTCTCCAGGAGGGTCTCCAGCTCCTTCCGCAGGACTAAGGGGCTCAGGTAGGCAAAGGCCAGGTGTTCCACTTCGGGGGCCGGACCCTGAGGAACCTGGAAGCGGGGTGAACGAAGCACAGGTAAGAACAAGGAAGGCGTCGCGACAGACGTCAACCCTTGCGTTGCTCTCGCCCGTTTTCAACTTTACCGCCGGACCCCACAATATAAAAAAGGGGCAAGGATAAAAAAAATGGACAGGTAGGAAAACTGGAAGCTGACTTATACAGAGGGGGAATGCTTGGTTCAGTGCTCTGGACGGAGAACCGCCTTCCGCTTGCCCTCCTGGCAAGCTTCTTGGGGCCGCATTGCAACAGTGGGAAGGGCCAGAGGCAACAGGAGGACAAGAGATTAATCTGAATTTCACCTCTGTAACAGTATGTTTCTGGCAGTTCTTATTCTTAACCGTAAGCAGGCTTAAGCCCCATCAGGTAAAAAGGTGGGGTATGAATAAATTTCTACATGCACACTCATACAAACACCAGGCAAGCAAGAGGCAGTATCAGATTTTGGTGAGGACTAGAAAGCTGATTTTTTAATTTTACTTTAAAGAAGCTAAATCGCAGGCCCCGCGCCATGCCCGGTAGGGATGGAACATGGCCATACAGCATCAAGCCAATGTTCCAGAAGCGAGTCCGCAGCATTTAATGCCAAGGGGGTGAGCCTGGGTTCAAAATAGGCCTGTCTAGCTAGAATGAGGGGAGGGGAGGGTGGGGACCACAGGCTCAGGGGCCAGATGCGGCCCTCCACATACACCCTTCGCTAGGCCTGCTTTGTATCCTAAGTGTTTTTTCCTGCAACTTGAAGCCACGGGTTCGAGTCCTACCCTCCCTTGAACCCTGATTATGCCCTCTGGCTTCGCTGGATGAGTCTATTGCCCGTAGCAGGAACTAGCCCCATCGCACAAAGGTGCTATTTACATGTGTTGCCCCACCCACTTTTGCCTCTGGCTCCGCCCACCACTGGCATCACGCGGCCCTCGAGGGCTTGCCCAAACGGGAATAAGGCCCTTGGGCTCTCCGTGTTGCTTCTCCTCTCATTGCAACTCCCCCGTTTTCTAGCTGCAAGACCCAGAAGGTTCTTCCCCAAGCCCATCCGCACCGGAGATTCGGTGAAGCCGTTGCACAGAGACCCAGCCCTGGACTCCCTTCCGGGTTCCGGCTCAGCTTCATCCAGAGACAGGCAGTGGGAGCGGTCGCTGAGGACCGGGCCCTGGCTCCCTGGGGCGGGGGCTTCACTGTCCCGCGGCCAATCGGAGGAGATAGAGCTGGTGTCCGAGGTGTCGGCGATGCTGGGGAGGCGGAAATGATGGAGAGAAAAACATCTACTCAATATATACGCCAACGTATTCTAGTCCTCCCCCGTTTTTTTGGGCAAACATGAGGACTAGAGCCTTACTTAAAAAAAGCAAGCACCAAGCGTCTTCCTTCAGCCCCGCACTCAAAACAAGCCAAGACAGCTAACCTGTTTCTCGGCCTGCATTGCAAGAAGGGAAAATCACATGTCCGTATGTGTAATAAATAAATCCCTGCACCTAGAAAACTAGAATGTTGGAGAAGATGCTGCTGGACTCCATCATCCTGACATACTAGATTTCTAGGTGCATGGAATATTTGGAGGGGTTTTTTTGCTTTTGTTTTTTGGACTTTTTTTTTTTTAAAAAAAGAGAGGAATTGAGCTCTCCTCTGAAGGTAAAAATGGCACAACCGAGACACAGAAGGCTGTATCCAACCGAGTTCTACTCCAGAGTAGACCTATTGAAAACGGACCTAAATTAGTCATGTCCATTCATTTCAACGGTTCTTCTTTGAAAAAAAAAGGCCAGTATTGCATGTAATTCCAGGCTGACCACAGTTTGCTGTTATTTGCAAAGGGCTAAACCTCTTGTCTCTGGAATCCTAAGAACAGTCTCAGTTCTCCAATTCTCTGCCAGCCATCCGCTCTGGCGCCACCTACTGGTGGCTCCCTGACTTTTGCCCCACCAGTCTTAGGAGCCTTTCATTGGTTGTAAGCATTGCCTGTCATTGCCTCTGGTGTCACCAAGTGGTGGGTCCCCTAAGTTCCGCCCCACCAGTCCCAATGGACAGCAGCCAGTGCTGCTGACCAGGCCACCCCTATAATGAAAGGGGAGTGGAACCGCCCGGGGTTCTGACCTGGGGGCTGCCTGGAAATCCTGGATCTCAATGCTGAGGAAGGGCACGAAGGGGCGGGCGCAGAAGGAGCAGGTGGTGTTCAGGTTGGAATCGTCTGAACTCCAGCCGGCCATCACCTCTTCGTCGTACACCAGCGAGCTGCAGGCCTGGCACCGGGAACAGCTAGAGAGCAGGACCTGAGGAAGATCAGGAAAGAAAGTTGCTTGGCAAAGGCCCATAGAATCACAGAGGGCAAAGAGTCGCTTGCAGACTGTCCGTTGAAATAAGACAGTTCCCGGCCTGCAAGCTTAAAGTCATGGCACACAAGGACAAAGCAACAGGGAGGGAAGAGGAAAAAAGCAAGCTCTGGCATTGGCTCTTGAAGAACCGGTTCTTATTTGTGGCATAGGAACAACTCAGGAGCGGGAGGCACCTAATGGAGCTCGTATTTCAGAAGAAGGTGGAGGACAGCGTTGTGTAGGGGTTACAGTGACAGGCTTGGACCTGCGAGACCCGAGTTCTAGTCTCTCTGCTCACCGGCTAACCTTGGACCATTGACAGGCCCTCAGACTAACCCACCTCCTGGGGTTGTTGCAAGGATGAATTGGAGTTGGGGCGGGGGGGGGGGAACCCTTGATTTCCTAGGGAGAAAAGGCACAGTAGAAATGTAACACTAAATTAAATGAATTTAAACAGTCCAGCTGCAGTGTTTTGAACCAGTGTTTTGATTGCATTGCAAATAACTGAGGCTTAATTAGGATGCTTGGAGAGTACACCTACAGCACGTTAATTTACGGATGGTGGAGAAAGGAGCTTTTGAGGGATGCAGGCAGAACGAGTCAGGGAGGGCAAGCTGGAATATACCTCAACGGCCGGAGACTCTGTCAGCAGATCGGTGGATTTCCGGAGGTTGAAACTGCACAAGGAGCTGTTCGAATAATCGTACTCGCTGCCCAGGGACACGGAACTCTGTTGCAAAGAAAAGTGGGGTGGGGAATATTTGTTGGAATTTTATAGCATAAATCGTAACAAGAAATAACGCAGGCCTCAAACGCAAACAGTGAATCAAGTAACCAAGCAAGGAGGAAGGGCGATAATAGGATCCCCGGTAAAGGCAACTCCCCATTTACATGGGGGTTAAGTCTCGAGGCAGCGCACATGTAAGCAAAATTGCGTTTATTGGGAACACAATTAAAGAGACCTGCAAACACCACAATCGCTCCCTCCAAACCTCCTTGCTCAAATTCCGACCCTCGACAGGCCTCAAAGGCCGGTGCAAGGGCTCATGGAATTGCACTTGCAACGGCTTATGGGATTGCTAAGCATAGGTTTTTTGCGCTCTTTCAGGGCCATTTTTGCCCCTTTTCATGCCACTTCCGGGTTTGTTTTTCATCTCCGCCAAGCTAAGCAGTTGGCTCCTTACCTCTCTCGCCCTGACCTAGCCACTGTGATCCACGCGATGGTCACCTCCAGACTGGATTACTGTAACTCGCTCTACGTGGGGCTGCCCTTGAGACTGACCCAGAAACTCCAGCGGGTGCAGAATGCCACAGTGAGACTCCTTTTGGGGTCTTTGCTGCAAGATCACATTCACCCGGTGCTATACCAGCTGCACTGGCTCCCGGTGGAGTACAGGATCAGGTTTAAGGTGCTGGTTTTAACCTTTAGAGCCCTATACGGCCTAGGACCCTCGTACCGTCTCTCATACTGCTTCTCCTGGTATGTCCCACAGAGGAACTTACGGTCTTCAAACAAAAACATCTTGGAGGCCCCGGGCCACAGAGAGGTTAGGCTGGCCTCGACCAGAGCCAGGGCTTTTTCGGCTGCGGCTCCGATCTGGTGGAACGCTCTGTCACAAGAGACTAGGGTCCTGCGGGACTTGACATCTTTCTGCAGGGCCTGCAAGACAGAGCTGTTCCACCAGGCCTTTGGCCAGGGCACAGTCTGACCCCCTCCTTTGGCAATCCTCACAGAACTCTAGCCCAATGGTTGCCATTAATCTGATTTGAACTGATTTTATAATGAAATGAAATGATTTTAGAATGTTGTATCATTTTACTGCTGTTAGCCGCCCTGAGCCCGGCTTTGGCCGGGGAGGGCGAGATATAAAATTATTATTATTATTATTATTATTATTATTATTATTACTACTACTACTACTTTGGCGAGACGCAGCCCTTGAACACACATAAATGAGGAGTTGCCTAAATAGGCCAGAAGCCTTTATTCCAAAACCTGCTTTGTTCCAGAACCACCTCTGGCACGATTACCGCGCAGCCTGCTGCTCAGGCTTCCCTACCTCGGAGGCAGTGGAGCCCGGGCGCTCGCGTGGAAGCAACAAGCGGCTTTCCAGCGGGCTGCGGCGAGGTGGGAGGTCCCGCTGCTCGGACCCGCGGCGTGCGTGCGAATGCTCCGCGGTGGTGCCGTGTCTCAGCGACGGCCGCTTGATGGGCGAGAGCAGCTGCTGGAGTTTGGCGGCTAGGCTTCTGCGCGGTGTGCCGCTCCCTATGCCGCGGTTTTCCGCCCCCGTGGTGGAGCCTTCCAACCGCCCCGGGCCTGGCTGAGTGTCCACGCTGCTCAGGGTCAACCTGTCGCTCTCGTCTGTCAAGAAGCTGCTGACGTCCGACAGGCTCCCGTCCTCGGAGCTCCCGGCCCGGCCTTGCAGCCAGTGGGGCAGGGCGGGGAGCGTGCTGCTGCCGCCGTGGTCTGTGGCGCCCAGGCCCTTGGTCGCTGCAAAGCAGGAGAGGACAGGAAAGGACTGATATGGGTTACAGCAGTACGTTTCCAAGCACAATTCATTTTTTTTTTTAATAATATTTATTAGAAATTTCCAATTACAAAAATAAAATAAAAAGAACAAAACATCCCAATTTAAAATCTTATTTTCAATAGCATCTTTCCAGGACTTCCCCTCCCCTCCCCCTCTTGTATTCCAATTCTTACAAATGAATTCAGCAAATTCTTATCCCAGATTTTGAACTTATTATCATTAGCCCAGTTTTAAAAATATTTTCCCATCCCCTAAAATCGACCTGTTCCCTTCCGTGCGTTCCCTCCTTTAATATACAATACAGATTAAAATAATCAAATATAATTAATTAAAATAAAATTGTAAAAATATAATTAAGATAATCAAATATAATTTTACACCCTTTGGATTCCAAATTTCCCTCCCCCCTTTCCCGGTTGCGTTCCCAATGTTCATCAGCGTCTGATGTCTTCCTGGAGCTCCCACATCTATCTAGGCCATAGTCCTTTACCAGTCATCTTTAATTTCGAATGTCCAATCTTGGAAGGAGTCTATCTCAAAAAGGCCCATTTCTTCCATCCAGATTTTTATATTTAGGAGTAAAAACTCCAATTTTATTTCTTAGACTTTTCAAATCTGGATGTCCCAAATGTTCCCACTTCCAACTTTATCCAATTCTTGTTGTTCTTGTTGTTCTTGTTAATCCCTCTCCTCCTTTTTTTTTTTTTCCTGCTCTCCTGCACAAATGTTCTAATTCCAAACGCTGCTAATTCCTCTGCAGAGGCTCTGTTATTCAGGAACAAAACATTATGCCAAGTCCCTTCCATTCTTCAACACATAAATCTATTGTCTCCTTTAGTGTGTTGACCTCTGTAGACAAAATAGTGTTCCATTCCTGCAGTTTCCCAGGAGATAAAAAGTTCTATTCAAGTTCCAAGCCAACAATACTTGTAATATCCCTCAGCTCCTCTAGGTAGATTGCAATAACTCAGTTCCCTTCCAGATCACGCCCACCAGTCAAAATAACTTGTTATTCCTTGTTTTAAGCAATTTGTATCCAATTTATAACAAATGTAACCGGCAAAGTCCTCGTAACAAAGTTCTCATTTTTGTTCTTCTGCTTTGACAGCTCTTTGACAGCTGTCAAAACCTCTCTTTCTCTTCTCCCGGTGCTCTCACAAATCGCTCCCAGGATTCCAGAGGGGGGGGGGGTTACTTTTTAATTCAATTCCACTTTTCTCCTCCAGCTCAGTCTTATAATTTTCCGTCGCGAAGTTAGTAACCTTGTCAAAATAGGGTTGCGCTCGATCTTAGTTGTCAAATCCTTTACTTTAACTCCTCTACGACGGGGGGGGGGGGCTGACTTCCTTTTTGCGCCTCCCCCACTCGCTCCGAATTTTTTGAAAAATTTATCCCCCTTTTTAGTCCAGGTTCCAATTACTCACGGGTTATTCTTTTAAGTCCAAATTTTCAATAGAAGAAGTCAGCGCTCTCCGTCGAATGGCATGCGGCTTCGCTCGGCAGGGGAAGCGGAGGACTCAAAGCACCCCCCCGTCACCTGTTCCGCAGCCTTTAAAAAGGCTCCTTCGCGGGTCGGGGGGGGCGCAAAAGGTGCCAGCCGAGTCACCATGTCCATGGGTTTCAGCGCCCATGGTTTTTGAGGGTCCCCGCGTCGCCGGCGCGGTAGGACCCAGCCCCTGCCGAGCAGGCTCCCTCCGGAGCTCGGAGGGAGTCCGCCATTCGGCGATGGCGCCAACCCGGAAGTCCAAGCACAATTCAAAGTGTTGGTGCTGACCTTTAAAGCCCTAAACGGCCTCAGTCCAGTATACCTGAAGGAACATGTCCACCCTCATCATTCTGCCCGGACACTGAGGTCCAGCTCCGAGGGCCTTCTGGCGGTTCCCTCCCCACAAGAAGTGAGGTTACAGGGAACCAGACAGAGGGCCTTCTCGGTAGTGGCACCTGCCCTGTGGAATGCCTTCCCACCAGATGTCAAAGAGATAAACAACTATATGACTTTTAGAAGACATCTGAAGGCATCAGGGAAGTTTTTAATGTGTGACATTTTAATGTATTTTAATCTTTGTTGGAAACCGCCCAGAGTGGCTGGAGAAACCCAGCCAGATGGGTGGGGTACAAATAATAAATTATTATTATTATTATTATTATTATTATTAGGCCAGGGCGTGGGGTCAAATGCAGCCCTCCAAGCCATGCTATCCAGCCCTCAGGGCACATCAAGCACTGTCCCTGCTTTGCACCCTCCTTGATGGTTTTTGCCTAGCTGGAACCTGTCCGTGGACTCTGCTTGTGCCTCTCGGCCTGCCATAATGTCGGGTAAAGCAGGTGGGGTGGGCAAATGTGTGTAAGGAAGTGTCCTACTGTTAGAAATAAAATTCATGCTCATTGCCCCTCCCACTTTGGGCTCTGGCCCCGCCCACCACTGGCACACAGCCCTTGGAATGTTCATTGCTCCTCCCATGTTGGGCTCTGGCCCCGCCCACCACTGGCACACGGCCCTTGGAATGTTCATTGCCCCTCCCACTTTGGGCTCTGGCCCCGCCCACCACTGGCACATGGCCACTGGAAACCTGCGAGGGAATGTGGCAGATACAGCGGGGCAGAAAGGTATTGCTGAAGTGTTGGCCTAGTTTAGAGAAAAAGCAAGTAAGAGGAACACCAGAACTTGGGGACATCCAGCGTTAAACTGTGGAACTCCCTGCCACAGGAGGCGGCGACGGCCACTAAGGCGGATGGCTTTAAAAGGGGACTGGGCAAATTCACGGAGGGGAAGGCTATCAAGGCCAATAGCCACGACGGCTGTCTTCTGACTCGACAGTTGGAGGCAGAGATGCTTTTGAATACCAGCTGCAGGAAGCCACAAGAGAGAACGATGCTCTTGTGCTCAGGTCTGACTGATCCAAGGGCTCTTATTAGGTTCTCCCTCCTCCCCCTGTTGGAAATATTGATCCTGTTGCAACTATTTTCGAGATCCTTAATGCATTTCGCCCATCTCCCATTTTAAAAAAGAAAGGAAGGAAGAAAAGAAATAGGAGATGTTGCCCCTCTCCAAGGACCCCTCCGCCGGCCTCCAAAACTCACCACGAGCCACTCCAGCTTCTGGCTCCTGCTGAGGGAAACTGAGGCTGCCGCTCTTCACCAGCGAGGTGGACGGAAGGTCCTCGGTCACGTTGCCCCCAGACCAAGTTGTCTGCCGCTGCAGATTGGACCGGGACCGGGACCGGGAGCCTGGCATCTTGATGCCTCTGCCTTCTGCCAACGGAAGCAGGAAGAAAAATGCCGTCTCCTGCAGCCAGCTCGGACCAAACCTTTTAAGTCCTTTGCATTATGATTAACCTGCTAGCATATCTATCCCAATGAGCTCTAGATGACACTTTTCTGAACCTGCTTACGTCCCCCCACCCAGACCCCACCTCAAAGCAGTTTGGGGAAATCAAATCACACTTTCAAAGGCACTTTTCAACCATCAACACTCTCCCTCCTCAATGTTTTTCTCTCTCCCTGAACTGCCTCTGCCAGGGACCGTTCTCCCAGGCAACACCTGAGGTAGCAAGGCCCCTTCCATCGGCTCGCCAAGCATGCCCCATCTTCCATGTGACAGCCCTTTAGCTATACGAAGATGGCTATCATGTGTGATGGCCTGGGAATCGGATTCAGAGGCTGAATCTGAGGAATCCCAGCCTGCACAGGAGTCCCTGCCTCCAGGACCGGCTGAGCCGGGGCTGGGGCTTGAACCTGAAGGGCCCTCACCTGCTCCTCAGGAGCAGACACCAGCTGAATCTGCTCTGGCGATGATTGAGGACCCATTGCCTGCAGGTGCTCCACTCTCAGCCCCGTCAGGGGAAGCTGAGGTTGCCTCTGGGTCCAGTAACCCTCCAGCTTCTTCTGAGCTGCAGAGGCTCAGGGCAGAGAGGCGGAGGGAACTAAGTTCCTGCAGGAGGAGTGCTTGCCTCCAGGCCAGGAGAGGCGAGTCACCTGAGGATCGGGGCCGCCCTATGCCTTGGGGCAGATAAAAGCCAGCCAGCCCAGTCCAAGGTTGCGGGAGCAACATTGTTGGTAACCCATTCCTGGCGCACCCTGTCCTGCTCTTCTGCCAGAGTTCCTGACTCCACCCGACTCCCTGCCTTGGACCAGCTACAGCCTTGACGGACAGCCCCCATACCACACCCTCAACCTCAGACTGGACTCGGACCATGCCGCACGGTAACCCCCCAGGACCAGAACATCATGTCTTCTCTCAACTCTCCTCTTCCCCAGGCTAAACATACCAAGCTCTTTACACCGTTCCTCATAAGGCAAGGTTTCCATACCTGACTGGCTGCTGACGCTCTGCGATTCTGCCTCGCGCTGCCGCTGCCGCAGGGGCTGGCGGAACTGGGCGGCCCCCAGGACGACGTTGCGCAGCTTGGCCCAGCGGAGGCGGCCTCCCTGGGTACCAGACGGCCATTTGCATTCCAAAATGGCCTATGGAGGAGGTGAGAGGGTAACAAAGCAAGTGGCGGGCGGAAGGGAGCTCTCGGGATCTCGAGACCACATAACAACGGTCTTGAAAGACCTACATTGGCTCCCAGTCCGTTTCCGAGCACAATCAAAGTGTTGCTGTTGACCTTTAAAGCCCTAAATGGCCTTGGCCCAGTATACCTGAAGGAGTGTCTCCATCCCCATCGTTCTGCCCAGACACTGAGGTCCAGCACCGAAGGCCTTCTGGTGGTTCCCTCACTGCGAGAAGCTAAGCTACAGGGAACCAGGCAGAGGGCCTTCTCAGTAGTGGCGCCCTCCCTGTGGAATGCCCTCCCATCAGATGTCAAAGAGAGAAAGAACTACCTGACATTTAGAAGACATCTGAAGGCAGCCCTGTTCAGGGAAGTTTTTAATGTGTGACGTTTTAATGTATTTTTAATCTTTGCTGGAAGCCGGCCAGAGTGGCTGGGGAAACCCAGCCAGATGGGCGGGGTACAAATAATAAATTACTATTACTATTACTACTGGTAGATCTCAGGGCAATTTGCCGAAGATCAGCAAGGGATTCTGATCCACAGTTATAAAGCTTTTGTCTCCTCCCTAAATTGGGTGAGAAATAATGCTTAGGGGCCAAACTAGGCATGAGCATCCTTCTGCAGTTCCCTGGCCTGAATATGTGGCTCTTTCTATCTTCCTGAGAGTCCCCTGGGCAAGTTCCCTACAGCATCTTCCATTCCAGAACCACACAGGAGCACAGGTAGCAGTTCCAAGCCCTCTCAGCCTTGCGCTGAGACAACATCTCCCATAACTCAGCCAGCTGGGCTTGCTAAGAGCTCTCCAGGGTCCTGATCTGTCTTTTCAACTCCTCAGACCAGACTCTGGGCCAGAAAGCTTCTCATAATCACCACCACTTCTCTCTGCAGGTCCCCCCGAGCCCCATGGGGAACAGCAGACGCCGGACACACATCCTTATACCCTGTGCCCTGTTGAAGCAGAATGCCCTCTGGCAAAGCCAAGGCAGCACGAGGGAAAGTGGAGAGGTCTGCAAGTGAGGTACCTTGTTGTAGTAGCCATAGGTGATGGTGTTGGGCACAATGCCAGCCCGCTTCATCTCCAGCAGCACTCGGACGGAGAGGACAGGCTCGCCGTATTGACCACACAGCTGCATCAGGATTCGGTAGCACACCTGAGAAGCGGGAGAGCAAAGAGAGGGCATGAACAGTTGTGGGTTGCTTATCCCGTTCCCTGCCTTACCCCTTGCCAAGGGAGAATCCCACATGACAGACCTACAATTCAGTATAACTGAAGGAGCATCTCCACCCCCATCGTTCTGCCCGGACACTGAGGTCCAGCACCGAGGGCCTTCTGGTGGTTCCCTCACTGTGAGAAGCCAAGTTACAGGGAACCAGGCAGAGGGCCTTCTTGGTAGTGGCACCTGTGGAACGCCCTCCCACCAGATGTCAAAGACAACAACAACTACCAGACTTTTAGAAGACATCTGAAGGCACCCCTGTATTTACAGGACCACCTCTCCTGGTCTGCCCCGCAGAGGACCTTAAGGTCCATGAATAATCATAGTTTAGATGTCCCGGGCCCTAAGGAAGTCAGACTATCCTCCACTAGGGCCAGGGCCTTCTCAGTGATGGCTCCAACCTGGTGGAATGCTCTGTCCCATGAAACCAGGGCCCTGCAGGATTTAACCTCCTTCTGCAGGACCCATAAAACAGAGCTATTCTGCCTGGCTTTCAACCTGAATTTAGCCTGATCTTTCATTCCTCTTCCTTCCGTCCCCCTTTTATGAAGATTACCCGCTCTGGGATCCCACAGCTAATTCTCCCCTGGTCTCCTTGCTGGCCCAAATAGGACTAATTTAGCCAGCTAGCCCTGGTGATCATCTAATGTTTATTGGATGGATTCCCCCCCTATATTCTGAATTTATTGTTATTCACGTTTTATACTGTATTTTATGCTGTTTTTTGCTGTTGCATCAATTAAGTATTTTAAATCTGTTGTTAGCCGCCCTGAGCCCAGTTTCCTGAACCGGGAAGGGCGGGGTATAAATAAAAAAATATTATTATTATTATTTATTATAAGCAGCAGGTTCAGATGAACTCAAAGGACCGAACCAATTCTGCACACTAAACATCGGGGAGACGGCATCAGGCTCCAGCAACTACCTCATCGGGAAGCACCACCTTCTTGGTCTCCATCTGCTTGAGCACCTCGTAGGCTGTCTGCAGGGCCCGCACCTTAGAGGTTGCAGCCCGCACGTAGGTGGGCAGCGTGATGAACCACAGGCCGTAGCAGTGCCCCAGCAGGCACTTCGCCCACATATCGGGCATCGCAGAGTACTTCTGAGCCACCCGCTGGGCTACCTTCATTTCCTGTAAGGGATGGGGAATGAATGAATGAATCTTTATTTGCGTCAGCCATCGGCCATAGCAATAAAACAACAATACGATATACAAAGAATAGAAATGAAAAGTCAATTATATAAAATACATTTTTAGGGTTTGGAATCAATAGTCAGATAGTGGATCTTATTCTCATTGCCTCAGCTAAAAAAACCCTGCAACCTTTGCTGTCACCTTCTCATCTTGATGATCTGCCAAGAGAAATGGCACTGTGGCAGTGGGTGGCCGACCCAGAATGGACAATAAAAGAGGGGTGATAATCTCATTCCTCAAGTCTTTATAAAGCGTGCAAGCCAGGAGGGCATGCGCCACCGATTTGGTACTGCCATCTCCACGGGGACATAAACTTTTTTATGTGGAATCTGTTGGAATTGTCCCTCAAGTGGGGAAGATTTGTGGGGTTTTGGGGAGAAGAAAGAGAGAAGGTCACAAGTGAACTCGAACAATTTATTTCTCAACTGCACTGTAGCCCAAGGTCAACAGGGATTAAGGTAAAGGTAAAGGGACCCCTGACCATTAGGTCCAGTCGTGACCGACTCTGGGGTTGTGGCACTCATCTCACTTTATTGGCCGAGGGAGCCGGCGTACAGCTTCCTGGTCATGTGGCCAGAATGACTAAGCCGTTTCTGGCAAACCAGAGCAGTGCACAGAAACGCCGTTTACCTTCCCGCCGGAGCGGTACCTATTTATCTACTTGCACTTTGACGTGCTTTCGAACTGCTAGGTTGGCAGGAGGAGGGACTGAGCAATGGGAGCTCACTCTGTTGCAGGGATTCAAACTGCCGACCTTCTGATCGGCAAGCCCTAGGCTCTGTGGTTTAACCCACAGCGCCACCCGCGTCCCCAACAGGGATTCGCCAGGGTTATTTCTACCCAGAGCAGACCTGCTAAAGTTAATTAACCAGGGTTAGGCCACATCTGAATCCTACTACTAAAGCCCTGTGGTATCTTTTCAAACTGTCATGGCTTCCCCCGCAGGACTCTTGGGAACTGTGGTCAGTTAAGGGTGCTGAGAATTCGGAGACTACTATTCCCTTTACAGAGCTATAACTCCCAGAGTTCCCTGGGAAGAGGGATTGAATGACTAAACAGCTCTGGGAATGAGGTCTCCTAACAGCTCTCAGCACCCTCAACAAATGACAGTCCCCAGAATCCTTTGTGGGGAAAGCCGTGTCTATTTAAAATGATATTTCACACACAGGGCTTTAAATGTGCAATGTGAAAGTGCCCTTAAAGGACTCTACCCCTATCATTTAGCCAAGGCACTGAGGTCCAGCTCCGAGGGCCTTCTGGCAGTTTCCTCCCTGCGAGAAGTGAGGTTACAGGGAACCAGGCAGAGGGCCTTCTCGGTGGTGGCACCCGCCCTGGGGAACACCCTCCCATCAGATGTCCAGGAAATAAACAACTATCTGACTTTTAGAAGACATCTGAAGGCAGCCCTTTATCGGGAAATTTTTTATGTCTCATGTTTTACATTTTTTTATGTGCTATAAGGCACAGAGTGGCTGGGGACACTTGTAACCACTGCTGCAAGCCTAGGCGCAAACCCTACCTGTTTGGTCCTGCGTGGAGCTGGGCTGCTGGGAGCGCTGGTCCGGGCTTGGCAGAGTGAGGGCATGAGCTGGTCTTGGGGCCGCTCAAAAAGCTTGGCCTGCAGCCTGGGGAAGCCGTCATACCTGGAGTGAAGAGAGAGAAGGAGGCGGTCGGCTGAGTTGTGGCCTTCCCCCTTAAAATAAAGCTTCTAGACCTCCTGCTTCTGAATAGTTCTAAACAGGCACATAGGAACGGCCACATACAGAGTCAGACCGCTGTCCCCCTAGCTCAGCACAGACCACACTGACGTTCAGCAGCTCTCCGGGGTTTCATGCAAATTTGCAAAGCAGATGCTCTAGCACTGAGTGGCAGCCCTTTCCTGCAAAAGGAAAGTAAGATTGTAGTCCTCACTGTTCTGAATAAATAGGAAAATGGGTCACTTGAGTTGGACGGTTGGTGCATCTAGCTCAATATCGCTGACACGGACTGGTTTCAGCGCTCTTCAAGATTTCAGACAGGCATCTTTACTGGAGATTTTGGGATGGAATTCTTCTTGCAAGTTGCGGCTGTTCTGCTGGTGAGTTATAACCCTTCCCCAAAGAGGCTCTCATCTCCATGTCAAGAGTTGATGTACCAACATGCTTACTTGTGCAGCCCCATCCTGGTTTCCGCCGGTCACCTCAAGGTGTGACCGGGATGATTGCAGGCCCACTAATTAATTTCAAAGGGTCTTATCTGAGTCGGGTCAACATTCTGATGCAACCCCAAAAAAACCCAAAAATGAAATCTCAAGCTATGCTCTCTCTCAACATTTGAACAAAATTATCTAAACCGTTTATGTTTCTCCCACAGCCAATTTATACAGTGGTACCTCGGGTTAAGTACTTAATTTGTTCCAGAGGTCCGTTCTTAACCTGAAACTGTTCTTAACCTGAAGCACCCCTTTAGCTAATGGGGCCTCCCGCTGTCGCCGCGCCGCCGGAGCCCGATTTCTGTTCTTATCCTGAAGCAAAGTTCTTAACCTGAAGCACTATTTCTGGGTTAGCGGAGTGTGTAACCTGAAGCGTATGTAACACGAGGTACCACTGTACACACAAAATCAATGTGTGTTATGGTAAGTGACACAGAAGCCTTCTTCAAACACTTGGAGGGTTGTCACGTTGACAACCAAGCAAGCTAGATTTCCGCTGCTCCAGAAGGCAGAACCTGAACCAAGGCGTTCAAGTTGCAAGAAAAGAAGTTCCGACTAAATGTTAGGAGGAACGTCCTGATAGTAAGAGCTGTTTGGCTGGGGACTCTTTAGCTGTGATTTCTGCATCCCAGAGGGTTGGGCTGGATGACTCCTGAGGGGCCCCTTCCCAACTCTGCCATGCTGTGATTCCAGCAGAACTCACTGGTAGCGTGGTGGCAGCTCGGCGCCATTGGGTCCGGTGGGCTCCTCCGGGGGCATGATGAAGACGGTGTGTTCGCTGCCGTGATTGTCGTCTAGTTCAATCAGGGGAGATTCCTCCATCTTCTCCAGGTCCACCTGCACCTGAGCAGGAACAGCGATGGCAGGAGAGAGAGAGGTCTTGTGATGTGCATTAACGTGGCATCATGGCCTCACATCAGGGGATCTAAAAAAGTCCCTTTTTTAATTTAATGACCATTTGAAGGAGCTTTTGTAGACTGCAAAAGCCTTACAGTGGTACCTTGGTTCTCAAACTTAATCCGTTCCAGAAGTCTGTTCCAAAAACAAAGTGTTCCAAAACCAAGGTGTGCTTTCCCAAAGAAAGTACAGTGGTACCTCTGGTTATGTACTTAATTCGTTCTGGAGGTCCGTTCTTAACCTGAAACTGTTCTTAACCTGAAGCACCACTTTAGCTAATGGGGTCTCCCAGTGCCGCCACGCAGCAATAGCACGATTTCTGTTCTCATCCTGAAGCAAAGTTCTTAACCCGAGGTACTATTTCTGGGTTAGTGGAGTCTTAACCTGAAGCATCTGTAACCTGAAGCGTATGTAACCCGAGGTACCATTGTAAAGCAAAATGGATTAATTCATTCCAGACTTTTAAAAACATGAATTTTACTATCTAACGAGACCATTGATCCATAAAATGAAAGCAATAAACAATGTACTGCAGTCACACAATCAATCAGTCAATCAGTAGCTGAACTGGGTTCTACACAGTCACAAAAACAAAACAAAAAGATCCGCAAAAACAAAAACGCAAAATAAATAGCAAAAACAGACAGACCTCAGTGTAACACTCAGAATGGAAGCATGACACTCAAATCGGAAGCATAACACTCAAAACAGAGCACATTCAGCTTCTCAAAAAAGTTCGCAAACCGGAACACTTCTGGGTTTGTAGTGTTTGGGTTCCAAGTTGTTTGAGTACCAATGTGTTTGAGAACCAAGGTACCACTGTACTGGGACTGGATTAAGGTCTGCGGGGGCAGCCACCCACCCTTGACTGAAGTACCCCCCAACTGCTTTAAGTAGCACACTTGACAGATGAAATTCACCAAATCTCATTTTGACTGTTCAATAGCCTGATCTGTACAGCACCCATTTCCTGGGCCCCAGCTGAACCCACATTTAGCTCCCTTCCTGTCACCTTCTCTACGCAGGAGTCGAAGAACTCTAGGGACGTGTGGCGGTCGTTGACGAAGGAGCACTCCTCAATGAACTGCGTGAAGAGTTGGGTGCGGAGGAGCTGCCCGTAAAACTTGTGATACGCCCGGTCACGTGACTTCAGGAAGCCTGGATTGGGGAGGGGGGAGAATGGGAGGCAGTGGTGGTGTAGTGGTTAGAGCACTGGACCAGGTAGACTCAGGTTCAAATCTGCACTCAAGATATTGTCGTTTTTGTTGCCGTTGTTATCTACTTATCTCATGAAATTTATGTACTATATGATTGCAGAAAACAAGCAAAAAACCTCAAAGAGGTTTTGCAAAAAAATAAAGCGACGAAACAGCTTGGAAAAAAATAATTCACATCAACGCCAAAGTTAAAAACCAGGCTAAAACACGCATCATAAAACACATTTCATAAAGTTTGTATAAAAAGGTAAAGGGACCCCTGACCATTAGGTCCAGCTGTGACCGACTCTGTGGTTGCCGTGCTCATCTCGCTTTACTGGCCGAGGGAGCCGGCATACAGCTTCCGGGTCATGTGGCCAGCATGACTAGGCCGCTTCTGGTGAACCAGAGCAGCGCACAGAAACGCCGTTTACCTTCCTGCCAGAGTGGTACCTATTTATCTACTTGCACTTTTTGGTTCGCTTTCGAACTGCTAGATTAGCAGGAGCAGGGACTGAGCAACGGGAGCTCACCCCGTCATGGGGATCCGAACCGCCGACCTTCTGATCAGCAAGTCCTAGGCTCTGTGGTTTAACCCACAGCTCCACCCGCTGTGTATACCGCTTTGTATACTGCTTATAAAAAAAAAAGCAAAAAGCCTCAAACATTTGGTTGTTGTTATGTACGCATCTCGTAAAATTTATCTACTGTATGATTGCAGAAAACAAGCAGAAAACCTCAAAGAGGTTTTGCAAAAATAAAGTGACGAAATTATCAGAAAAAACAACTGTTTGAAGATTTCAAAAGAAAAGATCAATGACAAAGCTGAAAATAAAACTAAAACACATGTCTACTTTTTATACGTCTCGATGGTCTATGTCATCTTGGGAGGCAGAATAGAGTCCCTGTGACCAGAAGCTGCTGATATCCTCCATGAATATGCCTTCCCTCACTGGAACATAAGAAGATAGCTCAGTCGGAAGAGCATGAGAATCTTAATCTCAGGGTTGTGGGTTTGAGCCCCACGTGGGGTGATAAGATTCCAGCACTGCAGGGAGCTGGGCCAGACAATTCTACGGTTCTAAGAGCCTGGCTGGTGGATCAGGCCCGTGGCCCCTCTAGCTGAGCATCCTGTCCTCCTGTCCACACAGGACCCGGGCGCCGCGACAGCTCCCTCCCCTTTCTTGCCGTACCCTGGAGGTTGAAGAGGCTACTGGAGTCGCGGGTCTTTTCAGAGGGCGCCTGCGTGATGGGCAGGAGGTAGCAGCGATAGCCCTTGAGGAGGCAGGCCATGAAGCGCAGGAAAGCCCCCTGGATGTCCAGTTCCAGCTGTTTCCTCCGGCCGTAGATGAGGTCGTAGTCAGTCAGCAGGAATTCCAGGGTCGCTTCTTCGACGGGCCGGTTGTACACTGCGGAGGAGAGGGCGACAAGGGCGTTCAGGTGAGGTATTCAAGCTCTCTTACCCTAGTGCAGCGGTTCCCAACCTGTGGGTCCCCAGATGTGGTTGGACTACAACTCCCATCATCCCTGAGCTCTGGCCTTGCTAGTTCAGGTGATGGGAGTTGTAGTCCAGCAACATCTGGGGACCCACAGGTTGAGAAAGGCTGCCCTCGTGGTTTCTAAGCAGAGGCTGGGTGGCCAACCTATCAGGGATCCTGTCAGCAGGATTACCTCACAGAATCATAAAATTGTAGAGCTGGAAGGAGAACCACAAGGTTCATCTAGTCCAATACGGGAAGTTTTTTTCTGCCCAACGTGGGGCTCGGACCCATCCTCGTATGGGTATCACTCCCAAATTTTATGATTCTGAAAAGGTTGCAATGAAATTTGTTTGTAAGCCAGGCATGTTCAAAGTCCGGCCCGAGGGCCTAATCCTGCCTGCCTGCTGATTGAATCCAGCCCCTGTGGCAGTTTATTTCCTGTTGTAAAATCCCCCCAAATGCTGGAAAAAAAGCTCAACAGCTTTGGTTGGCCCTCGTCCATGTTCAGTTCATCAAATCTGGCCCTCTTTGAAAAAAGTTTGGACACCCTGTTCTAAAGCATTTCTAAGTCTCTTAATATTAAGGGTAAAGGGAGCCCTGACCATTAGGTCCAGTTGTGACCGACTCTAGGGTTGCGGCGCTCATCTCACTTTATTGGCCGAGGGAGCCGGCGTACAGCTTCCGGGTCATGTGGCCAGCATGACTATGCGCTCCTGGCGAACCAGAGCAGCGCACGGAAACACCGTTTACCTTCCCGCCAGAGCGGTACCTATTTATCTACTTGCACTTTGACGCGCTTTCGAACTGCTAGGTTGGCAGGAGCAGGGACCGAGCAATGGGAGCTCACCCCGTCGCGGGGATTCGAACCGCCGACCTTCTGATTGACAAGTCCTAGGCTCTGTGGTTTAACCCACAGCGCCACCCGTGTGTCTTAATATTACACCCCCCCCCAAAAAAGAATACCTAAAGAGTATGCAGAAATAAAACATAGAAACCACGTTACAAAAACAGGTAGTTTGGCACTAGCGGGGCCCAGTCTTCTGGGACAGGAAGCACACAAACATTTGAACATCAGAAGAGTCTGGCTGTCTCAGTCCAATATCCTGTTCTCACTCTGGTCAACCAGATTCCCCAATGCGCAGCCCCTGAGTGAAACAACACTCTCCACAAATATGATTCCCGGGAACTGGTACTGTATTGGAAGCATCGCTGCCTCTGGCAGTGGAAGGGATGCTTCTTCTGCTAGTGGGAAAGAGGAGCCAAGGAACCTCACTCGTACAAGGCCAGATCCAGCCCAGGGGGCTGGGAGACCCTCTCTGTCCCTGGGCCGCATTCTGTTATGGGTAGCCTTCTGAGGGCAAAAGTGGTTGGATAAACAAAATGAAAAGTTGTACGGCATTGTACAGTAGGCTAGTTTCTACACAGGCTCGTCTTTCTATCATCCACCCAGGCACCCGGGTTGGTGATGAGGGGGTGTGGCCTGGGAATAGCGGTGTGGCTGAGGAGAGTTATAAGGGGTGTGGCCTGGGGAGAGGGGCATGGCAGAGGGGAGTTCTGAGGGGTGTGGCCTGGAGGGGTGTGGCTGAGAAGAGTTCTGAGGGGTGTGGCCTGGGGAGAGGGCGTGGCAGAGGAGAGTTCTGAGGGGTGTGGCCTGGAGGGGCGTGGCAGAGGAGAGTTCTGAGGGGTGTGGCCTGGAGGGGTGTGACTGAGAAGAGTTCTGAGGGGTGTGGCCTGGGGAGAGGGGCGTGGCAGAGGAGAGTTCTGAGGGGCGTGGCCTGGGGAGAGGGGCGTGGCAGAGGAGAGTTCCGAGGGGTGTGGCCTGGAGAGAGGGGCGTGGCAGAGGAGAGTTCTGAGGGGTGTGGCCTGGGGAGAGGGGCGTGGCAGAGGAGAGTTCTGAGGGGCGTGGCCTGGGGAGAGGGGCGTGGCAGAGGAGAGTTCTGAGGGGTGTGGCCTGGGGAAAGGGGCGTGGCAGAGGAGAGTTCTGAGGGGTGTGGCCTGAGGAAAGTACCAAGGGCCAGACAGAGAGGCCTAAACCACGGTTTGTTGGTTTATAAACCTTGGCTTGCATTAACAACAGGGAACCGCAGACCTAGGGGAGGGCCTTCCAGGCCTCTCTATTTTTCTCTTGGGACTTCCCCTGGCCAGATTCCCACACAGACCCTGTTGCACCCCTTCCCTGAGTGCGTCTACCGGGGTGGAATATGTTCATGAACCATGGTTATGCCCCTTGCTTGTTTGGAGGAAAAAGAGGAGCGTTAGCCATGGTTTCGTGTCACATCATTTGCATCCCCTCTGATCCTAATTCCCTCCACTGCATGCACTGACTACTCACTTTCATCCAGCTGATGGTACAGGGAGTTCAAGCAAGCCAAGAGCACCTTGCAAGGTTTCCGAGGCAGCGACCGTGTCGACAGCAGCTTCCTTTCCTCGCACCTGCGCATGGAGCAAAGCTGCCTTTACGGTTAGTGCCTCCTGCTGGCCCGCCCTGCAGCCACGGCGTTCCCCCCCCAGCCTGCTCCCCACTTGCAAAGTGGACCCCTTCCCAGAGTTGCTCTTTTGAACACAGATTCCCCAGCTGATTCCCTATCAGGGAAAGCTTGCACGAAGACAAACAGCAAGCGGGGAGTGAGATCCAGTGCGGCCAGACTTCTGGATTAGAAACTGGGAGAGAGCAGGGTTCGAATCCCCTCTGAGCCACAAACCTTGCTGGGCGTGACCTCTGGCCAGCCGCTCACTCTTGGCCTACCCTACATCACAGAGGGGGGAAAAATAAGGGGGAAAACTGTATTCTCTACCTAGAGCTCCCTGAAGGAACAGTGGGATACTAATGGAGAGACCCACAGATTTATCTATAGAGGGATGGCCGCTGAAGAACCTTGAATTAACAAAAAACAACAACTGTTTTAACCCATAATTTATTATTTATACCCCAGCCAGGTGGGCGGGGTATAAATAATAAATTGTTGTTGTTTAGTTGTTTAATCGTGTCCGGCTCTTCGTGACCCCATGGACCAGAGCACGCCAGGCACTCCTGTCTTCCACTGCCTCCCGCAGTTTGGTCAAACTCATGCTGGTAGCTTCTAGAACACTATCCAACCATCTCGTCCTCTGTCGTCCCCTTCTCCTTGTGCCTTCCATTTCCCCCAACATCAGGGTCTTTTCCAGGGCGTCTTCTCTTCTCATGAGGTGGGCAAAGTCTTGGAGCCTCAGCTTCATGATCTGTCCTTCCAGTGAGCACTCAGGGCTGATTTCCCTAAGAATGGATAGGTTTGATCTTCTTGCAGTCCATGGGACTCTCAAGAGTTTCCTCCAGCACCAGAATTCAAAAGCATCTATTCTTCGGCGATCAGCCTTCTTGATGGTCCAGCTCTCACTTCCATACATCACTACTGGGAAAACCATAGCTTTAACTATACGGACCTTTGTCGGCAAGGTGATGTCTCTGCTTTTTAAGATGCTGTCTAGGTTTGCCATTGCCTTTCTCCCAAGGAGCAGGTGTCTTTTAATTATTATTAGAATTATGATTTTTACTTATTTGTAGCATTTATATACCACCTCATTTTCTCCTCCACAGAGCTCAAGATGGCCTCACGGTTCTCCTCGTTAATTCCCCCAAACAACCTTGTGAGGTAGCTTAGACTGAGAGGCAGGGAATTGTCCCAGGGAGTGAGCCTCGTGGTCAAGTGGGATTCGAACCCTGGTATCCAAGCACCTGGCCCGACACTCTAACCACTGCTCCACGCAAAGTGGGCGGGGGGGGGGCACCCTTTGCTAATTACTGTAATACGAATGAGGTGAATCTTAAGCCCTGAAAGTCATTTATATAGCTGCAGGGACGATTTGTGCCAATCTCTTAAAATTTAATAAAACCAACAGGTTTAAAAAGAGAGAGAAGGGGGCGGCGGGGAGTCCTTGCAAGGGGGGTGGGGAGCAGGGAGCAGGTCGTGCCCCCCTCCCATTTGCTTGCGGCACTCACTGGAAGATGGTGTTGGTGTCCAGATCGACGCAGATGACGTCGTGCGGCGGGTCGTAGAGGTCGAAGTAGCTGGAGTGGACCCCCACAATGAAGGGAACCGGGGCGCACAGCACGTCAGCCAAGGTGAGCGGGCAGAGGGGGATGTAAGGACACTGCCAGTGCAGCGGGAATATCATCTGGGGGGGGGGGCAAACGCAGAGGTGAGGGCTGGGGGCCTTGGAAGGCCTGGAAGGATCTGGCAGGGGAATAGAAATACGTTGCGAGGCCTAGATGGAGGAGACCGGTGGCCCATACGCACTGCACATTTAAAGCAGTGCTATCCCAATTCAAACCTCTCTCCCTCCCCCCCTAAAAAAAATTATTTCTGGGAGCTGTAGTTTCTTATGGGTGATGAGAATTCCCGCTCACAGAGCTACAACTCCCAGAGTTTCCTGGGAAGAAGGGTTGTTAAACCCAGGCATAGGCAAACTCGGCCCTCCAGATGTTTTGGGACTACAACTCCCATCAACCCTAGCTAACAGGACCAGTGGTCAGGGATGATGGGAGATGTAGTCCCAAAACATCTGGAGGGCCGAGTTTGCCTATGCCTGGTTAAACCACTCTGAGTATTGCAATTTTTTAATGTGCTGTAAGCCACCCTGATAGGGACGCAGGTGGCGCTGTGGGTTAAAGCCACAGCGCCTAGGACTTGCCGATTGAAAGGTCGGCGGTTCGAATCCCCGCGGTGGAGTGCACTCCCGTCGCTCGGTCTCAGCGCCTGCCAACCTAGCAGTTTGAAAGCACCCTCGGGTGCAAGTAAGATAAATAGGGACTGCTTACTAGCGGGAAGGTAAACGGCGTTCCATGTGCTGCGCTGGCTCGCCAGATGCAGCTTGTCACACTGGCCACGTGACCCGGAAGTGTCTGCGGACAGCGCTGGCTCCTGGCCTCTAGAGTGAGATGAGCGCACAACCCTAGAGTCAGTCAAGACTGGCCCGTACGGGCAGGGGTACCTTTACCTTTTAAGCCACCCTGAGTGGCTGGGGAAGCCTAGTCAGAAGGGCAGGGTACAAACAATACATAATAAATATTGTAGCTTCATGAGGGGAAAGGAGTCTCCTAACAGCTCCCAGAATTATTTTTTGGGGGAAGCCATGACTGTTTAATGTGGCGTCATGGTGCTTTAAATGGGGCTGTAGACCTGTGAGAGGAATTTTCCTGTGTCAGAAACACCAAGGTATCTCCAGAGAGGGGGAAAGATGCCCAACGAGGAAGCAGAATTTACCTTTACCTTTTACTTTTAACATTTTTTAAGGTTCTACATAAATATCATTCCAGAAGGCTTTGATCTTTTTACACACCCGCCACATATGATACATGGTACTGCCTGTCTCTCCACATCTCTAGCAGGTATTGAGGGCGCTTCTATACATTTTTTATAGTTTCCAGGGGTCAAATACGAACGATATAACATTTTTAAAAGGTTCTCCCTTAGAGTATAAAAAAAGGTAAAGGACCCCTGAGAGTTAAGTCCAGTCGCGAATGACTCTGGGGTTGCGGCGCTCATCTTGCTTTCAGGCCGAGGGAGCTGGCGTTTGTCCGCAGACAGTTTTTTGGGTCATGTCACCAGCATGACTAAGCCACTTCTGGAGAAACCAGAGCAGCGCACAGAAACGCCATTTGCCTTCCTGCCGGAGTGGTACCTATTTATCTACTTGCACTTTGACGTGCTGCTAGGTTGGCAGAAGCTGGGACAGAGCAACGGGAGCTCACCCTGTCGCGGGGATTCGAACTGCCAACCTTCTGATCGGAAAGCCCAAGAGGCTCACTGGTTTAGCACACTGTAAATTTCCAGTTTACTTTCCATAGGTTTTCCCACCCACCCCTCCCACCAGATGTCAAAGAGAAGAACAACTGCCAGACTTTTAGAAGACCTCTTTAGGGAAGCTTTTCATGTTTAACAGACCACTGTATTTTAATACTTTGTTGGAAGCCGCCCAGAGTGGCTGGGGAAACCCAGTCAGAGGGGCGGGGTATAAATAATAAATTCTCTTCTCTTCTATTCTCTTCTATTCTATTATTCCCATTGGCTCATATCTATGTTATGGCCGAAGTCTTGGGCCCATTTAATCATGGCTGAATTCTTGAGGTGAAGCCACAGCGGTTGAAACCAGCATCATAGAGCTTTAAAAGTATGGGGTGAATGTGGGTTTAGCTGGCTCTGCCTGTCATGGTCTTTGGCTCCACCTATTCCTGGCTTTGCCTACTGCTGCCCCCCCCCCCATCTTCCACCCCACCTGAACCTCTGTGAGCCCTGACTCACAGAGACCAAGGCTTCGCCCACGCTGGTCAAGACGTCCGGCCGCAGAGAGTGAATGAGCAGCTTCTGCTCCGTGAGAACCGCCACCAGGAGGGCCACGGCGTTTTCTGGACCCAGTGTCTGCAGCAGGGTGAGGAAGCTGGCGCCACTGTAAGGAAAGAAGATCGTGGTCGGTGAAAAGGCAACTGACTCCTCAAGCCCTTTAAGAACCCAATGCGCTCAGTTCCACCATTCCAGGAACGCTAGTCTGGTGACATTCCCCCACATTATATACAAATAACAGGGCCGGCCCAAGGCATTTTGACACCTGAGGCGAAGATCAAGGCAGCTTTTCCACCAGCCCCCAGTAATTCCATATTAAAAAATTACTACTACAGTGGTACCTCGGGTTAAGTACTTAATTTGTTCCGGAGGTCTGTTCTTAACCTGAAACTGTTCTTAACCTGAAGCACCACTTTAGCTAGTGGGGCCTCCTGCTGCCGCCGGAGCATGATTTCTGTTCTCATCCTGAAGCAAAGTTCTTAACCTGAGGTACTATTTCTGGGTTAGCGGAGTCTGTAACCTGAAGTGTATGTAACCCGAGGTACCACTGTACTGAATTTAATTTAAAACTTTTTGGCACCTACACAAAAGCATTTTTGTTTAGGGAAGCCTATGCAGCCATGTGGAGGCCGATATGTTTTCATCTTTGCTTACTGTTAATTTTACCTTTAAATGTACACAGTGGAAACAAAAGCAGTTAAAAGCAGTTAAAAGTCTCCACCCCCATCGTTCAGCCCGGACGCTGAGGTCCAGCACCGAGGGCCTTCTGGCGGTTCCCTCATTGTGAGAAGTGAGGTTACAGGGAACCAGGCAGAGGGCCTTCTCGGTAGTGGCGCCCGCCCTGTGGAACGCCCTCCCATCAGATGTCAAGGCAATAAACAACTATTTTACTTTTAAAAGACAACTGAAGGCAGCTCTTTTTAGGGAAGTTTTTAATGTCTGGTGCTGTATTGTTTTTAATATTCAGTTGGAAGCCGCCCATTATTATTATTATTAGAAACCTTTTAACAATAGTTAAAACAGTTTTTAAAAAGCCAGATTAAAACACATGTCAGGATACTACATGTCTAGGATAGTAAAGGTAAAGGGACCCCTGACCATTAGGTCCAGTCGTGGACAACTCTGGGGTTGCGGCACTCATCTCACTTTACTGGCCGAGGGAGCCAGTGTACAGTTTCCGGGTTATGTGGCCAGCATGACTAAGCCGCTTCTGGTGAACCAGAGCAGCACACGGAAACGCCGTTTACCTTCCCACCAGAGCGGTACCTATTTATCTACTTGCAGTTTGTGCTTTTGAACTGCTAGGTGGGCAGGAGCAAGGACCGAGCAACAGGAGCTCACCCCGTCATGGGGATTCGAACCGCTGACCTTCTGATTGGCAAACCTTGGCTCTGTGGTTTAACCCACATCGCTACCCGCGTCCCACATGTCTAGGATAGGCTTGACTTAAAACGTTTCTAAGCAGGCACTGAAAGGAATCTAGCGAAGGTGCTTGTCAATAGGCAGGGAGTTCCAAGGTTTGTGTGCTGCCACAATGAGATATCAATTTATTATAAACACATAGTGGCATTACGTGGCACCTGCAACAGTCCCAGTTCTTCAGATTGCAGTGGTCAAGTAGGCATGCATGGGATAAATCAATCTCACAGGCAAACTCATCCCAAGCTGTTTATAACCAGAGAGAGGGCCTTCTCGGTAGTGGCGCCCGCCCTGTGGCACACCTTTCCTTCAGATGTGAAGGAAATAAGTAGCTATCTTCTTTTTAAAAGACATCTGAAGGCAGCCCTGTTTAGGGAAGTTTTTAATATTTAATGCTGTATTGTTTTCAACACTTGATTGGAAGCCGCCCAGAGTGGCTGGGGAAACTTAGCCAGATGGGCGGGGTATAAATAGTATATTATTATTATTATTATTATTATTATTATTATTATTATTATTATTATTATTTAAGAGTTACACTTTGAACATGGTCCCGCATGAGCCCAGGCAGAAGTTCCCTTGGGTGAAACTGGAGTTAAGCTAGCAGCATATCTAATTCAGTCAGAAGAGCATACCTGAGTGGCAGAGGAGATGAAACAGGCTGGCACAGGAGCATGTTATCGTAGGAAGACATCTGGACAGGCAAAAAGAAGGGAGGGGGGAGAGACAGAGAAGAACCGACTCCTGAGTGATTCCTTACAGAGAAAACACGGCTTCAGATACAGCCCAAACAATCAGCGGTGCAGACTAAAAGTTGTCCTTTATTAGCACGACACTTAGATTACAGTGGTACCTCTGGTTACGAACTTAATTCGTTCCGGAGGTCCGTTCTTAACCTGAGGTACCACTTTAGCTAATGGGGCCTCCTCCTGCTGCTACACAATTTCTGTTCTCATCCTGAAGCAAAGTTTTCAACCCGAGGTAATATTTCTGGGTTAGCGGAGTCTGTAGCCCGAAGTGTTTGTAACTCGAGGTACCACTGTACTGCAAAACATGCATGTCCATCAGAGGTCGGAGGTCACTTCTCAATCCTCCGCCCCAGATGAACCATAATCTTCAGATTCCCAGTTTTATACTTTCTCCCCCCCCAATAATTTTTATTATTTTTTTCCAAATGTCTTAAACACAATACAGCTTAACAATATTATTCTCCTTTCAATCTATATCTTATCCGAATTAACTTCCCTCCACTCCTCTTCTGGCTTCTCTACATTGCTCTTACTTAAGCGTGATTACTATATATACATTCTATAAATGTCTATAATTCCTTAATAAATTTTTGTATTATACTTTAGACATACATTACAGGATTACACCTTGTGATCTAACCAAATGTTTACAATAAACGTTATGAGTTTTATTTCAGTCCTGTGAGTGTCTTTATTTATGTACAGTTTTCTCTAAGTGTACCATAAATTTGGACCATTCTTTTTGGAATTTCTCATCGCCCTGCTGTCGGATTCTTCCAGTTAGCCTTCTTTTATACTTTCAATATCTATCCAGCTCAGAATTTCCTATACAGACTGGCAGCACAGCTATCCAGGGTTTCAGACAGGGGGACAATTCCTGGTCTGACCTGGAGATTCCTGGGACCTCCTTAATGCAAGGTAGCCTGACTGACCAGCTAAGAACTAAGGGCCTCTCTCCAAGCATCACTCAGGGGCTGAGCAAATGGTTATTACGTAGAAGGTCCTTCTTGACTAATGGCTCGTTCTTCAGCTGCCTGACAGACAGAGGTGTAGCGGTCTAGGGTTGCGGGGTGTGTGTGTGTCAAAGACCCATTACTGTTTTAGCAGCAGGATCTGTCAATTCACAGCATCCTAGAGGCAGCCAACCAGCATGAAAAGGGGAGCTTTTAAGGCTCCATGCATGGCCAAACTTGGCCCTCATGCTGTTTTGGGACTACAATTCCCATCATCCCTGACCACTGGTTCTGTTAGCTAGGGATGATGGGAGTTGTAGTCCCAAAACAGCTGGAGGGCCAAGTTTGGCCATGCCTGTTTTAAGCCAATGAGAAGAAGTCTCCTCACCCTTTGTACTGTTTAGAGCCAACCGGGAGAGGAAAGAGGTAAGACGGCCCCTGAGGATCGGCTCCCAGGGTCACTCTGGAGGAGTGTGGGAACAACACCAAGGAGATTTAATGTATGCTCCAAAGCTAAGCATTCAGGAACACTGAAATCTCAAGGTGCTTCAGTTTCAAGAGGACGGCAGGCAAGTTCCATTGTGTACAGTGGAACTTCAAGGAAAGCACAACATAATACGATATTGGAGCACTCCATATCATTGGATGTGGAGAAAATAGTAAACCTAACTGAAAGGCAAACACATGGGGATCTACACTGAACATCCCTAGTTATTAGGGCCTTTCCTGTGGCGGCTCCCTGACTGTGGAGAGAGGCTCACCTGGTGCCATCACTACATGTCTTTAGGCGCTAGGCGAAAGCATTCCTCTTTACCTAGGCCGATGGCCAACTATGACAGGCATAGGCAAACTCTGGCCCTCCAAATGTTTGGGACTACAATCCCCATCATCCCTGACCACTGGTCCTGTTAGCTAGGAATGATGGGAACTGTAGTCCCAAACATCTGGAGGGCCGGAGTTTGCCTGTGCCTGATCTATGGTCTGTGAAACAGTGGGGGAGAGGACTGTTAGCATGACGACTATTTTATTATTAGGCTGTCTGTTGGTATGCTTTTCATTATGTTTTTATCACTGATGCTCTGTAATGTGTTTTTATAATGTTGTGCACCGTCCTGGGACCTCCTGGGCATTATATAAATTGAAATAATATAACAATAATAACAATGTATATTTATGTATAATCTTAGAAGGGGGTACAGTGGCAAGGAAGTGCGGTTGTGACTATTATGAACGCAATGTGCACCTCTGAGTTTGCCACAACACTACTGCTAACACAATGGAATTGCCCAGCTGATTCCCCATCACCCGGGGAAGGTGCGACCTGCAACCCCTTCCCCCCCGCTGCCAACAACAGGATGAGCAAAGGTTCCGGGTTCCTCCGCTTTCTGCTTACCTGAACCAGGATCCGAGGCCGCTGTGGAGATGGGAAGGGGACATTGTGCATGAAATGAGAGATGTGCCTGGAAAGAGCAACAGAGAAGTCACAGGGAAGAAGAACACCCCTACACACACACACACCCTAAATAAAACCACAACTGCCACCTCTGCTCTGTAACAGCAGCTTACAGGCATAGGAAGAGCTCTGGTGGATCAGGCCAACAATCTGCCTGATTCAGAAACATTACTGCCCTCCAGCTGTGCGGGCAGAGCATAAACATTGTGGCTAGAAGCCACTGAGAGCCCTCTCCTCCAGGAATTTGTCTATTCCTCTGATGGGAGGGCGTTCCACAGGGCGGGCGCCACTACCGAGCAGGCCCTACGCCTGGTTCCCTGCTACCTCAGTTCTCGCAGTGAGGGAACTGTCACAAGTCCCTCGGTGCTGGACCAGTGTCTGGACTCCTTCAGGTATACTGGGCCGAGGCCATTTAGGGCCTTAAAGGTCAGCACCAACACTTTGAATTGTGCTCGGAAACGTACTGGGAGCCAATGTAGGTATTGCAGGACCAGTGTTATATGGTCTCGGCGGCTGCTCCCAGTCACCAGTCAACTGCCACATTCTGGATTAGTTGTAGTTTCCAGGTCACCTTGAAAGGCAGCCCCACACAGAGAGCATTGCAGTAGTCCAAGTGAGAGATAACCAGAGCATGCACCACTCTGGAGAGACATTCTGCCATCTACCACATCAGATTAGAGGGAGCTGTGGCCGTTATCTAGCTAAGGTTCTGCTTGCATTTCAGGCCTCGCAACCACACACAGAGGACCCGATCCTATCGGCCGCTTCCCCAACTTACGCCTCGAGCGGAAGAACGTGAGGCCCCGAGATGCTGTAGCGGTACAGGAAAGTGAGGAATTTCCGGAAGACGTCAAAAAAGGGCCAGTGGGACAGGACGCAGATGCTCTTGCGGGTATGCACCGATTTGCTGGTGATGGGGCGCCGGTCGACGACGGTGAGGAGGTTCAGCCACATGCACTGCCGCTCCGAGAGGTGTTCCCGCGGGAAGGATTCGTAGAACTGGATGGCAGCGCCATACACCTGGGAGTGAGAGCAAGAGAATCCGAAGAAGGGAAGGAGGAAGGTCAGAGCGCTGTGTGACCTTGGTGAAACAGTCGCTCACCTAGGGTGAGTGAGGAGTAACTCCAGGCGATCTGGAAGGGAATCTTTGGAGAACAGGGATAATGCTTCTTATTATTATTGTTGTCAATCTGGCCAAACAAAGGGTATTTGCCACTGTTATGTTTATAGGTGTGTTATGTGTGTGGGACAGGCTTCTGTAATACCCGTATTTTTTGCTCTATAAGACGCACCAGACCACAAGACGCACCTAGTTTTTGGAGGAGGAAAACAAGAAAAAAAATATTCTGAATCTCAGAAGCTAGAACAGCAAGAGGGTTTGCTGCGCAGTGAAAGCAGCAATCCCTCTTGCTGTTCTGGCTTCTGGGATAGCTGCGCAGCCTGCATTCGCTCCATAAGACGCACACACATTTCCCCTTACTTTTTAGGAGGGAAAAAGTGAGTCTTATAGAGCAAAAAATACGGTAAATATTGTGGACTAGAAACATCTGCGGACTTTTGCCAATTGCCATGCTGTGCACACATATTGATGCTAACATGAAAAATGAACGCTAAGCAGAATAGCTCACTTGCTGGTCTTTTAAAGATTTCCAAGACTCTGGAATTTAAATGTTTTAAGATCCACCCTATGACGTTGATCTTCTAAAGACTGTTTTTATAGGTTGTTAACTCTCTGGCTATTGGTTTTTGGGCTATGATTCATGTTTTTTGTCACATTTAAGTTGAGATCTTTCCTAGTTTGCATCTTCTTTGGAAATGTTTTTATGATGTTTAAATATGTTTTTATTATTTGTTGTTTGCCACCTGGGGCTCCTTTGGCAGGAGAGGGAGGTGATAAATGCAACCAACCAATCATTTTTAAATAACCATTTTTTCACGTAGATTGCCAGACACCTCTGTTGCCGAAGCACCCAAATAAAACAGATACTTGCCCTAACCTGTCTGCAACAAAACCCACACACATGCACTAAGTTGGTACAGTCCTGCCAAGTAGCACAGCCCTCTATCCCAAATATCCAATTCCTCCCTGAGAGGTGATATCACTCACCCCAGACATTCCGTCTCACAATAGGCAGCTAATTTTCTTAGAGCTCTTCTAAGCCCTATGGGGGTTCTGGATAGTATTACCACGTCGTCTGCGTAAAGCAGAGCCGTGATGTGCTGGTTTGCTAACTTCGGAGGGTGGTAGTCGAGGTTATGGAGAGTGGTTACCAGGTTATTTAAATAAAAATTAAATAATAAAGGGGCCAAAAGGCACCCTTGCATAACACCCTTAAATGTTTTAATGGGGTCTGTGCTACAATACTTATTGCAAAGTACTGGAAGACAAAAGATCTACCCACCCGGGAAGAATGGCAGATGAAGGTGATGGACTATATGGAACTGGCGGAAATGACTGGCAGAATCCGAGACCAGGGAGAAGAGTCGGTGGAAGAAGATTGGAAGAAATTTAAAGACTATTTACAGAAACATAGTAAAATTAATATCTGTTAGAAGGATGTTGGAATAATATTATATGATTTTAGCAGGAATGGTATAAAGGATTTGGGAATAACTGACTGTTAATTGGTGAAAGGAGGAAAAGTAAAGTTACATTATATTAAGACAATTTACAGGACAAAAATTTTAAAAGAGGGAAAGGATTTGCTGAAATGGATAATTGACTTAGAACACAAAAAAGGGAGGTGTGAGGAGGTCAAGGAAATAAGCTAATGAAAGATTAGTAATGAGGAGATCTGATGTATTTTTTTTCTGCGTTTTTGTTTAATGATTTCTCTGCTTTTTTATATTGTGATGTATTGTTTTATTTTTGTTTAATGTGGTATTTTTCTTTTTTCTTTTTGTAATTTTTAAAACTTAAATAAATATTATATTAAAAAAAAATGTTTTAATGGGGTCTGTTAAGTGCCCTAGCTGGCTGCACCTGACTCTAAGGGCCGTATTTGAATGTACTACCTGAATTAAATATAGTAGCCATCTATCGATGCTAGTGGCCCGAAGCTTGTCCCAGAGTCTGGTTCTGGGAACTGAGTCAAACTGAGTTGACCTGGCTGCCAGCCGGATTCTGTGCCCAGATTTGTAGGCACAGATCATCCTCTAGAATAGGGAACTAGGGAAATGCTGGTCACCCTTTGGGGTGCCTCAGGGTCAATTTTTATGGTAGCTCAAATCTTAGTTGTACGGGTGTACAGTGGTACCTCAGGTTACATACGCTTCAGGTTACAGACTCCGCTAACCCAGAAATAGTACCTCGGGTTAATAACTTTGCTTCAGGATGAGAACAGAAATCGTGCTCCGGTGGCGCGGCAGCAGCAGGAGGCCCCATTAGCTAAAGTGGTGCTTCAGGTTAAGAACGGACCTCTGGAACGAATTAAGTACTTAATCCGAGGTACCACTGTATGTATATACCGTAGATTCCAGTGTATTAGGCGACTGGGTGTATTAGACGACCCCTCAAATTGGCAGCTGCAATTTGGGGGTTCGTCTTCTAAGCCCAGTCGCCTAATACGGTGGGCAGCTCTGCGCCAGGAGAAAGCCGCCCAGTGTGGAGTGGAGCCTGCCGCCACCGCTGCCTCGGAGCCACAACCGCAGCGGGGGGGGGGGGGCGGGCTCCGCCCATACCCGGTGTACAAGACGACCCCCAACTTTTTAACCTCTTTTCCAGGGTGAAGAAGAAGAAGAAGAAGAAGAAGAAGAAGAAGAGTAGTTTGGATTTGATACCCCGCTTTATCACTACCCGAAGGAGTCTTAAAGCGGCTAACAATCTCCTTTCCCTTCTTCCCCCACAACAACACTCTATGAGGTGAGTGGGGCTGAGAGACTTCAGAGAAGTGTGACTGGCCCAAGGTCACCCAGCAGCTGCATGTGGAGGAGCGGAGACGCGAACCCGGTTCCCCAGATTACAAATCTACCGCTGTGAACCACTACACCACACTGGCTCTCTCTTATACGCCGGAATCTACGGTATCTCAATTTTAACTCATGAGGTATTGCTGCAATCTGCTCTGATTGTATATTTTATCTTTATGAACACTGTTTTTATTGTGTTATGCAAGCTGGTCTTTGACCGTAATAAATTATCTATCTATCTATCTATCTATCTATCTATCTATCTATCTATCACCCACCCCAGGTTCTCTGACCCAGCCCAAAAAGTAGTTCCCACCACCATGCAATCCGACTACCTTGTCCCCCGAAGCCCCGGTCAACACGAAGGTGGAGAAGACAGGAAGCTGGTATTTCGTGTCGGCCGGCCAGCTCTCGATGGTCGCCCCCATGGGCAGGCAAAAAACAGCCACGGACTCCGGCAACGGGAACGCCTCGTTGTCCTCCTCTGGGTAGCGACTAAGGAGACCTGGAAGGGGAAGGGAAATGGGAGGAAGCTGTTTCGGTCCCTCCCCGTCAATTAATTACAACTATCCCTCAGGGTCTACCCATTCCGAGGAAGAGGGGATCCTGATCCACTGATCCATGATTCCCTGCAACCTTCAGGCTTGACTACTGCATTCTGCGCTACATGGGACCTGCCCTTGAAGACTACTCAGATGTTTTTGTGACTCCTTTGGAACCTTGGGGAGGAGCAATCAGATTTCGCCTGAGTTCACAGGCTTTGAGTTTCATGCTGCTGGTTTTAACCTGAGAAGCTCTCAGCATCCAAAGGACCCACACATCTCAAATACGTCCTCCCCCCACGCCATCTCTCCCGACAGGGACGCTCCTCAAAAATCAGGACCAACTCTATCAGCGTGGCAGCCGATATACAAGGTGTGACCGGAAAGTTTGGTGAACGGTCACAGAAATCAGACAGCGAGAACATAGATGCCTTACAGGTCTTCAAAGTAGGCCCTCTCTGTTACAATGCACCGTTGACAACGTTCGTAGAGCTGTTGGAAACTTCTGGAGAAGTCCTCTTTCCGTACTGCTTTCAGTTCCCTCGTCACAGCCGCTTGGAGGTGTGGAATGTTGGAAAATCTGTGCCCTTTCAGTGACGATTTCAGTTTTGGAAAAAGAAAGAAATCCGGTGGGGCCAGATCGAGAGAATATGGAGGGTGGGACAAACTCAGTAACAATTTCACGTGGAACATGAAATTCTTTCACCATCATTTGGACGGACAAACGGTGATCCCGCATCAATAACTCACAACCTCTGTCGACATTTGCTGCCGCTCTGCTTGTCAACGGTCTGAGGGTCGTCTTCGATGGTTTGCCGTCCTTCACGGAAACGTTTAAACTACTCACACACTGTCTTTTGAGTTGCAGCTTCATCTCTGTACACAATTGTGAGCATTTTGTGGGTTTCCGATGCCGACTTTATGCTCGAATATTTCTCGCTGTCTGATTTCTGTGACCGTTCACCAAACTTTCCGGTCACACCTGGTATATCAAGACAAGCTGGCGGTATAAAGTGAGTGCTCCAATCACTGATCCACCTGGTTCAATATTGCCTGCACGGACTGGCAGCATCTCTCCAGGGTTTCAGGCGGGGGCCTCTCTCGGGAGATTGACGGCACTTTGATCTGAGCATCCTTAGTGGAGAGGAGGAGAATTGGAATCCACTGGCACCTGGAGGGCCAAATGTCCCCCTGCCCCTGTGTTAGAGCCGGGTGACAGGATGGCAGTTTCTTAAAAAAGATAAGTCAACACACACAGGGAGCTCAATAAGGCCCCCAAGAGCCACGTGTCCTCTGTCCGAGACATACCTGCTTGGTAAACCAGAGTGTTCCCTTTTGCCAATGCCATCTTGTAGCAGATGTAGAGGGCTGGTCCCCACTGCAGAAAAGAGATAGGCAAGAAAAGGTGGAGGAAAGCAACTGGCTGGACCACAGAAAAAGCAGCCTCAGGAACAGAGAAATCTGCCTGGACCGAGTCAAGGGTATTTGTCCAGCTACCTAATACTGGCTACACTGACCGACAGCTGCTCTCCAGGGTCTCAAGAAGAGCAGGAAAAAATTCCCTGTGACCTGCTCCCCGGGTCTTCAACTGGAAATGCCAAGGACTGATCCTGGGACCTTCTGCACTCAGCTGCCCTCCTCTCCAGGAAGGTTCCAGCCCTCCTGGTTCTGAGCAATGAGATGGCTCAGTTGGCAGAGCATGAGACTCTTAATCTGAGGGTTGTGGGTTCGAGTCCCACATTCGGCAAAAGATTCCTGCATTGAAGGGGAGTTGGATTGGATTATTCTTGTGGTCCCTTCCAACTCTGAATAAAGGACAAAACAGGAATTGAGCAGAGCTGGGACAATTTGCCAGCTCGTTGCTCCATCCAGATCAGTACTGCGTGCACTGACCGGCAGCCACACTTCAGGATTTCAGATGGGAGAGGAGGAGGAACCCCCAGCCCTCCCTGGAGATGCCAGGGACCGTACCAGGGACCTCCTGGGTACGAAGCCATGAGTTCTGCCACTGCGCCAGGGCAGCAGCCGAGCTCCGGTACTCACCATGCCCGCGTTGAGGTTCCGGTCCACGCGGCAGAAGGTGTGCGGGAGGCTCTCCCCTTTGCTGGGCATCATAAGGCAGATGTCGGTGATGCCCAGCGTGCTGTAGGCCTGGCTCTCGCTGGCTCGACGGTACGTCAGGAAGGTGCGCTGGTGCCCGGGGGCCCCCGAGGCCAGGTTAGCCGAATGGCTATAGGGAGTCGTGTCGATGATTTTGTAGCCGGGCTTCGGGTGGTCCTTTCCGTCGTAGTGCACCCTAGGCGGACGGCAAAAGAGAGTGTGTTTCGCAATGAGGAATAGGGATTGCGGGGGGTTGGACTAGAAGACCCCTGGAGCCCCCTACCAACGATACGATTCTAAGGACCTGTCCTGTACGGTACTCCCAGTTCCACGTTTTCCCTTTATTTACCGTGTTTACAGCTCCGTTTATTTTCTTAATATAATTCTTATTAAATTTCCTGTTCTAGAATTTCAAATAAACATTTTACATCCTTAAGATGGCAATGACTTCCCTTCTCCTCTTTCCACGGTTCATTTTACATATCTTAAATCCCTGCATGTTTTACAAAAACTATAACAATCGGTTTTCCGTTATTGCATCCATCAATTTACTCTGTTGAAGTTATCTTAACGCTGCCAGCGTTTTCAGCTGTACACAATTATTTCCCACATATTCAATAAATGTTTTCCAATCTTCTTTAAACGTTAAGTTCTCCTTGTTCTCTTATTCTATATGTCAAGTCTGCAAATTGTGTATATTCTGTCAGCTTAAGCTGCCATTCTTCTTTGGCTGGGACTGTGATCATTTTCCATTTTATAGCTCCGTTTTCCTCCAAGAAGCTCAGTGGGAAACATACCAGACAGCAAATTGCCCTGATCTGCCAGATGCCCTGGCACTGAAAGGACATTATTGATAGGGAGAACTTTCCAAAAGCAGGGTGCCACCACTGAAAAGGCCCCGTCCCTTGTTGCCAACCTCTCTCAAGAAAGGGAGGGGACCTCAGATGAGGATGTAATGGGGTCCGTGTGCTTTCATAAGGGGAAAGGCATTCTGAAATATATTGGGGCCCATCTCATGCGTGCTGAACGCCCACATACCCAACCAACCACCATACCTAAGGACATCAGAAGAGGCCTGCTGGATGAGGCCAGGGGCTCACCAAGCCTACAATGGACAACCATTGGGAAATTCTCAAGGAGGACTCCCTGCCTTGAGATTCCCGGCCACTGGTATTCAGAAGCGACAGTGGAGGCAGAACACAGCCACCCGAGACAGTAGCTGTTGATAGCTTTCTCTGCGAATTCGCACAGTTGGGACACCCAGGGTCATCTAGTCCAACCCCCCGCAATGCAGGAATCTTTTGCCCAACGTGGGGTTCGAACCCACAACCCTGAGACGAAGAGTGTCATGCTCTCCCAACTGTCTCCCAACTAATAATAATAATAATAATAATAATAATATAATAATAATAATTCCACTCTGGGCAGCTTCCACAGAGACCAAAAATACACTAAAATGTCACACATTAAAAACTTTCCTGAACAGGGCTGCCTTAAGATGTCTTCTGAATGTCAAGTAGTTGTTTATCGCTTTGACATCTGATGGGAGGGCGTTCCACAGGGCGGGTGCCACTACCAAGAAGGCCCTCTGCCTGGTTCCCTGTAACTTGACTTCTCACAGTGAGGGAACCGCCAGAAGGCCCTCGGCGCTGGACCTCAGCGTCTGGGCAGAACGATGGGGGTGGAGACGCTCCTTCAAGTATACTGGACTGAGGCCATTTAGGGCTTTAGAGGTCAACACCAACACTTTGAATTGTGCTCGGAAACGTACTGGGAGCCAATGTAGATCTCTCAGGACCGGTGTTATGTGGTCTCGGCGGCCGCTCCCAGTCACCAGTCTAGCTGCCGCATTCTGGATTAGTTGTAGTTTCCGGGTCACATTCAAAGGAAGTCCCACACAGAGTGCATTGCAGTAGTCCAATATTATTATTTATTGAATTTACCATACTTTTCTGTGTAGAAGACAAGGTTTTTTTTACTCTAAAACAGTAGTCCTCAACCTGCGGGTCCCCAGATGTTGTTGGACTACAACTCCCATCATCCCTGAGCTCTGGCCTTGCTAGCTAGGGGTGATGGGAGTTGTAGTTCAACAACATCTGGGGACCCACAGGTTGAGAAAGGCTGCTCTGAAATAATGTTAAAAATCGGGAGGGGAGGGGGGCGGCATTGTATACATGGATAATGCATATGTGGGACGGGCGATTGGTTGGGGGCATGTTATACAAGGAAAAATATATACTGGAAAAATATATATATCGCTTTATACCCAGGGGTCTCAGGGCACTTCACAGAAAAAAATCAAGATCTAAAACACAAAATACATAATAAAAATAACAACAACAACAACCCAACAGCCCCCCCCCAAGCACAGTTTAAAAGGGCATAAGATGTAAATCAGATCACCCAAAGGCCTGGTTAAAAAGGAACATTTTTGCCTGGCGCCTAAAGGTGTACAATGAAGGTGCCAGGCAAACTTCCCTGGGGAGAGCAATCCACAGATGGGGAGCCACTGCAGAGAAGGCCCCGTTCTTGTGTTGCCACCCTCCTGACCTCTCTCAGAGGAGGCACACAAAGGAGGGCCTCAGAAGATGATCTCAGGGTCCGGGTAGGTTCATACGGAAAGAGGCGGTGCTTGAGGTATTGCGGTCCTGAGCCGTTTAAGGCTTTACAGGTCAAAGCCAGCACTTGGAATTGGGACCGGAAACTGACCGGTAGCCAGTGCAGTCGGACCAGGATCGGTGCAATAGGCTCAAACCGTTTTGCTCTGGATTCTGAACCATCTTCAGAGGCGGCCCTATGTGAAACGGACTGGAGTCACCTACCCCAGCTCCACAATGGGGGGCTTGTCCCGGCCCCTCCTGTAGCAGATGTACATCTGGGGGTTGTTGAGCAGCCCGGCGTTGAGCTCCACGGGGTTCCCGGAGGTGGTGCGGTCGATGCAGGTGAAGCCGTGAGGTACCTCCTCGCCCTGCGAGCGCACGATGACGGCCACGTCCACGATGGGCTCGCTGGGACGGGACGGGCGAGGCGGCTGGCTCTCATCCTCTAGTGGCGCCGAAGTGTCCGCCAAGCCGGCCACCACAAAGTAGTCCACCAGCTGCGGGGCCCACTCGTCCGTCATGGCGGCGGCTCACGGCATCTGCAACAGGGGAATATGAAGAAGAGCCAGGTGAGAAGCTCCGCCTCCTGGGAAGCTCCCAGCCAATGGCGGCCTGCGCAGAATGTTCGGCGGCCCGTTGCCATGGTGCGAGAGACAGGAAGCCTGTGGAGGCAGAGAATGGCCATCGTGTACCATTGCTAGGCGAGAACTGCATGAATTTGTCCAACGCTCTTCTCCGGAGCCCCGTTCGCCTCCTGAAGCGAACGCAACCTGCGTCCACGCATCTGCGCATGCACGGGTCGCGATTCGCCGCTTCTGCGCATGACGTCATTTTGAGCATCTGCGCATGCAGCGAAACCCGGAAGTAACGCGCTCCGTTACTTCCGGGCCACCACAGAGCGCAACCCGAAAATGCTCAACCCGAAGCTACTTCAACCCGAGATATGACTGTAATAATAAAATAATAAAATACAATTTTATTTCTATCCCGCCCTCCATAGCCGAAGCCGGGCTCAGAGCGGCTAACAACAATAAAAGTACCACAGTTTACATAAAATCACAATCAATCAGTTGAAATACATTCTAAAATCAATTCATTCTAAAATCAATTCAGAATCAAATTAATGGCAACTATTGGGCTAGAGTTCTATGAGGATTACCAAAGGAGGGGGGTCAGACTGTGCCTTGGCCATCCAAAATGGCGGCCACCCTGCCTTCTGTGGCAGGGAGTTCCGCCGTTGAACGGATAAGAGAAGGACAGCCTTTTTACCTGTTCTGAATCAGATGCCCCCGAGTTGTGGCCTTACGAGAGAGGGAGGAAGAATTCCTCTCTGCCGTGTGCCATTTTACAGCCTTGGGACGTGTCCCCCGTCTCTCGTAATGCCAGAACCAGTGAAACAAACTGGCAGGGCAGCGAAACGGAAGTGTTTCAGAAGCCATTCCGAGGGAAAGGTGCCAGCCAGGAGCCTCTGCCGTGCCAACGGTGACAAAAACCATCGCCCCCCCCCCCCAAGGCGACTGACCGATTTGGTCCACGTTACGTGTAGTTCTCGATTCTGCCGTTTGCGCAGAAAAGTGGTATGTAGAAAACTTCCCTAAAAGAATGAAAACCGGCGACGTGTTCTGCGGGGGTGGAAGCACCCTGGCCAGAAATGGCCCCACAGCCACAGCAACCAAAGTCTCGAGAAAGATGTTGGAGAAGGCCTCTGGGAAGGGTGGGGTTCCTGTCCCCTTCTCTGTCTCTCTCATGATTTCTAATGCAAAAAGACTGGAGATCTAAACCTAGGATAGGCAACTGCGTGAACTTTTGTGACTTTTCATTAGGTGTCGTTATTTTTATTAGCGTGTGTGTGTGTGTGTGTGTGATCGTGCATTTGTCTAATTGTTAGGTTTTTCAAAATTGTTTTTAACGTTGTGTTTTAAATTGTCTTGGGGCCCCGGGTGGCACTCTGGTCTAAACCACTGAGCCTTAGGCTTTCCGATCAAAGGTTCGGCGGTTCAAATCCCCACCATGGGGTGAGCTCCCGTTGCTCGGTCCCTGCTCCTGCCAACCTAGCAGTTTGAAAGCACATCAAGTGCAAGTAGATAAATAGGTACCGCTCTGGCGGGAAGGTAAACGGCGTTTCCGTGTGCTGCTCTGGTTCGCCAGAAGTGGTTTAGTCATGCTGGCCACATGACCTGGAAGCTGTACGCTGGCTCCCTCGGCCAATAAAGCGAGATGAGCACCGCAACCCCAGAGTCGTCCGCGACTGGACCTAACCTTTACCTTTAAATTGTCTTAACCCGGTGAAGAGTGGGGTATAAGTTATAACAATAAAATAATAATAATAATTCACAGCTACAGAGTATATATACAGTTGTACCTCGGGTTACATACGCTTCAGGTTACATACGCTTCAGGTTACAGACTCCGCTAACCCAGAAATAGTACCTCGGGTTAACAACTTTGCTTCAGGATGAGAACAGAAATCGTGCTCCAGCGGCACAGCAGCAGCAGGAGGCCCCATTAGCTAAAGTGGTGCTTCAGGTTAAGAACAGTTTCAGGTTAACAATGGACCTCCGGAACGAATTAAGTACTTAACTCGAGGTACCACTGTATAGAGAGAGCGAGACAGGTTTGTGTGTGGGTGTTCATATGTGTGTATATGTGTTTGTGTATTTGCGTGTCTCTCTGGGTCTCTGAGGTCGAAAGGGGAAGGAGGAATCCGAAGAAGCGGTCACGTTTCTGCTGATATGGTGGAACCCGTAGGGCGGGGGCTCTTTCAGGAGGAAACGGGTGCTGGGGCCTACGGAAGCAAAGAGAGGGAACTGGGTGCAACTCACAGCTCTTAAAAAATCCCAAGAGGGACTCACCACGGATGCCACTTCCTGCAGGCGACCATTGTGCTAATTCTTGGTGGGCGGTGGCGGTGTGAAAACTCTGCACATGCTCAGAGAGGGCGTGGTGGTCCGGGACACAGGGTGGCAGAGCGGTAGTGGGAGGGGCCAAGGACAAAAGTGGGCAGGACAACAGCAGGCTAGATTCTGCACTCACTCTCAGACCTCTCTCTGTCCGGCATCCAGACAAGCAAGAAAGGCATAAACACTGGCTATAACATGGTTTCCCGTGGTAAGAATGCCCCCCCCCCCACTTCCAGATGTAGGGGACAGTAGGGAAACCACGCCCTCAAACCTCCCCATAAGCAGAAAGCTAGTATATCGGCCAACCTTCCCCCCCTGATGTGCTAGCTTTCTACTTGCAGGATATAAAATTTAAAAAATGGTATCAGTCGCTGTGGGAGCATTCAAAAGCGGCATTGCCCCCTCCCACCCGCAGCCTGAAGTGTACGGTCTCATTCCACCCCTTCCAGCTTCCATGACCTTGTTCTTAGGCATATTACAGACCCAAGATCTGCGTGCCGTGAGAGAGGAAAGAGGAAGGAAGGGAGAAGTCAAGAGCTTCCTGCTGCGACCGCAGTTGCAAGGCGGCACTTCTCCGCTGCAACTTGGCTGCTGGGTCAAATGACGCGCCGCACTGTTCCGACACCCTCCACCCAGAAATGCTAGCTTCCACGTGCACGGGGATTCTTCGCCTCCCATCCCATCGGAGTGATGGCTCCGACCTGGTGGAATGCTCTGTCCCATGAGACCAGGGCCCTTCAGGATTTAACCTCCTTCTGCAGGGCCTGTAAGACAGAGCTATTCCACCTGGCTTTCAATATGAATTTTGTCTGATCTTTTATTCCCCTTCCTTCCCTCCCCCTCCCCTTTTTATGAAGATTACCTGCTCTGGGATCCCACAGCTAATTCTCCCCTGGTCTCCTCGCTGGCCCAAATAGGACTATTTAGCAAACTAGTTCTGGTGATCATCTAATGTTTATTGGATGGATTTCCCCCAACTTGATTTTAGAACTTTGAATTTATTTTGTATTTTGTGCTGTTTTTTTTTGTTGTATCACAATTAAGTGTTTTAAATTTGTTGTTAGCCGCCCTGAGCCTGGTTTTCTGAACCGGGAAGGGCGGGGTATAAATTATTATTATTATTATTATTATTATTATTATTATTATTATTATTATTATTATTATCAACACACGTGGGAACCGTCCCTTTTGCGGGAACCGCCTGAAATTGGTGCCCGTCAAAGACGCCGGTTTGCCACCTCAGTGAGAAATATAGCCAAGGGTCAAAAGCCCAAATAAAGAGATGCTTTTTGTTGTTGTTGCTGCTGCTGCAGGGGTGTGTGTTGGTTTTGCAGCCCCCCTTACCTTACTCCCCCTCTCACATGGCAAAAAACGGGTTTTGAGATGGCATGCATATAAACGCATGGGTTGACAGCTTCCCTTCGCAGCTGTTCTCTCCTGTACAGAAATGGGGGGGGGGGAGCGCGGGAAAGGTGGACCTGGATGAGCCCCCCACCCACAACTCCCCGCCTGGCTGATATCCAGCTGCTCAGGAGTTCAGCGTCCTTCCCAAATGCCCTCCAACACAGGAGCTGGTCTCTCCTGCCTTCCCTCCAATGCTCAGCTGGTTTATTTTTAGATTTGGCTGTACACAAAAACACACACACACACACATGACTCCCACCTCTGTCACCACCTAGCTGTGCCCACTGAAAGTGATGCCCTTGCGAGGTGGCCTGCTCTGGGCCGGTGTGGGGCTGGGGAAGCATCTGCCAAGGTTGGGGGCAGCCGATTCTCCTTATTTTTCTTCTGGACGAGGCCTCGAAAGGACATGCCTCCTCTGAATGCTGTCAGATAGGCAGCCAGGCAGGCAGCCGGATCAGGCCCGCCCGAGGGCTGCCCCGCACTCGCTGCCCCCCAACGTACCTCTCCGCCTGTCAACCACGACCGAGGGAAGACGGGACGCACACACCGGTTTACGGCTCGACAGCACGCGGCTCCCGATCTCTCTGCCCTAAAACCGAAAGTTAAAAGCCGTTTCGCAACTCGGGTGAAAGGTCCCCTGTCCGGTTCCCCCCAAACACAGCTGTTGGCGGCTACTCCCCCTGCGGAAGTGCCTTTTTTGTTTCTAAACAACATTTTGACCTGCGAGGAGGGGGCCCGCCAGGATTTGACGGCTGGGTCAAATCAGGGTGTGGGGTCAACTGTCCCTTTGCTTCCGCTGCCCCCTTCCAGAGAACTGCTTTCTCTCTGGTCCTCTTAAAAGGCGAAAAGTTCAGCAAAGGCCTGCCCGGACTGTACCACTTTTGGGAGGAAGAGGAGCTGAACTGTTGAACAGACAGCGGAACGGACTGCCTCTGAAAGCGGTGGGCTCTCCTGCGCCGGAGATTTTAAAACAGATTATATAAATTCAATTAACAACAACAACAACAGAGGCAGGATCTGTAGGGGATTGTCCAGCTGGGATTCCTGCATTGCAGTGGGTTGGACTCTCAGACCTCTTGCAACTCTTCGGTTCTAGGATTCTATTAAATGTTCCCACGCTGCAGGCATGCATATAGAATGGGGAAAGCCCCTGCATGCAGAAAGCTAGCATGACAAGGAGAAGGCTTGGCAAGCACCGAACATGCAGCTCAGCAGGGAGAGAGCACCAGGGAGGCCAGTTAATGGAAACAAGCAGTGCCTGCCCCGCAAAGCCCCTGTTTCTACTCTGCTTCTGACAACCGTACCCATCCATTCCCCCCAAAGACAAAAAAACAGCATCCAGATACCCAGCTCAACAACAGGAAACAGCAGGAGACGGGTGTTCCTGGTTCGCTTTTTCCATGCACCAGATTGCTGTCGAAAACACCACTCAAAAGTCTTTGCCTGAGCTCCCTTCTCACGGGACCTCGGGAAAATGCATGCAGCAGTCAGGCGCTTAGCCCACCTAGCTCAATACTGCATACACTGGCTGGCAGCGCCTTTCCAAGGCGGCGCTCTCTCCCAGCCCGGCCTGGAGATGTCGGAGACTGAGACCACCTGCACGCAGAGCTCTACACACTGAACTGCAGCCTCCGTCTAAAAAAAAGCAACGGAAGGTTCTAGTCCTCATGAATCTGACCAAAAGAATGTATTGCACAAAGTCGGGTGGTTGAGCCATGTCACTCAGTACTGTATACACTGACTGGCAGCAGCTATTCTCCAGGGCAGGGGGAAATTTCTGCCTGGAGACACCAGGGATTGAAGCTTCTGGGAGACTCTCTGCCAGCAAAGCAGGGGCTCAACCACTGAGCTAAGGCGCCTTCTGCAAACAGCAGCAGCGCTGCCAGCTCCTCAAAAGCCTCAGGGCGCAGGCAAAAACATCCGTAATATTTCAATATGCGCATTCATAAATATAGAGAAGGGGGAAATTAGGCCAACCTTCAGAGCGAAAGTGATCCTGGAAGAGAGATGGGGATGCTCCATAAGCACCCCCAGACAACAGGGTGGGGAAGCGTTCTTGGCCCGAGGGCCACAATCCTTTCTAAGCAACGTTCTGGAGTCCGCATGACACTGGTGGGCAGAACAACAGATCTGTATTACAGGCTACATTCTGGGCAGGGGGCGGTGCTAATAGGCAGGGAGGGGGCGTGGCTTAGGGAGGGGTGTGGCCTGAGAAGGGTCCCAAGGACCGGAGAGGGGATCCGGAGGGCCGCATCCAGCCTACAACGGCCCCTCTCCCAGCTGTAACAACCCTCCTGAACAGGGAGCGAGCCGTCCAACGCAGAGAAGCACTCGCCCAGCAGGGATGTGGCTTCTGACAGGGGCGACTTACTGCAGGATCCGTCCCTGGCACCAAACTTCTCCGAAGTCTCGGGACCGCAGGCGTGATAATCGCACTGCTGAAAGCAGGGGGCGGGGGGGGGGGGGCAGCCAGCGGAGGAACACTCAGTGCTGCCTTCCAACTCAGGAAGGGAGCGAAGAATTTGCACTTCCCGTCTGCGTTGCCAGGATGAGGGCAGAGAAAGTGAGGGAGAAGGGAGGAAGCGAAAACTCCCAGAGCTCTGGGAAAGGGAAGTGTGAGCGGAGAAGACTGGGGTGGGAGACACCCTCTTTGAGCAGAAGCCAGGGAGGGGAAGAAAACTGGGAAGTCCCGGTTCTGCTTCTTGCTGAGCAGAGGGCGAAAGGAAGGATCTCTTCGCGCCCAGAGAGAAAGCAGGATCCTGCCAAGGCAAAAGAGGCCTGAATCGCGCCTTGCAAAGTGCTGAAGGGAGCCCATCTAGCACAGCATTCTGCCCTCACAGCGGACAATTGCCCCTAAGGACCAAGGAATCAGGATAGACTGGACCTGGAGGTCCTATAGCTGGATCAGGCCAAGCAGCCCAGCAGATGCCCCAAGGGGAACTCCACAAACAGGCAGTGTTTGAAATTAGCCAGGCGCTAGGCGCATTTTGGACGCGGGTGGCGCTGTGGGTTAAACCACAGAGCCTAGGACTTGCCGATCAGAAGGTCAGCGGTTCAAATCCCTGCGACGAGGTGAGCTCCTGTTGTTCAGTCCCTGCTCCTGCCAACCTAGCAGTTCAAAAGCACATCAAAGTGCAAGTAGATAAATAGGTACCGCTCCAGCAGGAAGGTAAACGCCGTTTCCGTGTGCTGCTCTGGTTCGCCAGAAGCGGCTTAGTCATGCTGGCCACATGACCCGGAAGCTGTACGCCGGCTCCCTCGGCCAATAAAATGAGATGAGCGCCACAACCCCAGAGTCGGTCACGACTGGACCTAATGGTCAGGGGTCCCTTTACCTTTAGCTTTAGGCGCATTTGGCCGCTTGTGACCAAGTTAAGATTCCTGGGCCTGACATATCCCCCATCTGGAGGTGCATCCCTGGGCTTCACTGGATCTTGACTGTTTTTGCACACTAGCAACACATCCTGCAGAATTCTATCCCTTATATTTTATCTGCACAATCGGAATGAATTTCAGGAACCAAAATGCTTTTTCTGTGCAGCCTAAGCAGGAACAGTGAACAACCTTATAGCTAATTGTGGTTGCTTGTCTTCACTTATCCCACTCCACTGCCCTGATCACGGTTGTGAAGAATATCCCTGCATTATGAATGGTCCGTTCCGCCATTAAGAAAAAGAGGTTGAAATAGGCTGATATATATGTGGACTGTCCCTGGATCACGTGACTTTTCTTCTTTAAGTTCTCAAAGCTCTTAACCTCGCTCAAGGCGGTCATCTGAACTAACCAGATGTTTAACTGATCATCAATCACAGCCAGTCCATCATTTGAAAAATAAGACTTTAGGGTTGTCTACCCCCAAAATGTTGCAACTAGGCATTCAGTTTTGGGGACTGCAACCTTGGTTTAAAGAGCTACAGTGCTACAGTGGTACCTCGGGTTACATACGCTTCAGGTTACAGACTCCGCTAACCCTGAAATAGCACCTTGGGTTATGAACTTTGCTTCAGGATGAGAACAGAAATCGCGGTGCAGTGGCAGCAGGAGGCCCCATTAGCTAAAGTGGTGCTTCAGGTTAAGAACAGTTTCAGGTTAAGAACGGACCTCCGGAACGAATTAAGTTCTTAACCCGAGGTGCCACTGTATTTGGCGCCGAGCTTATATATCTGAGTTTCTAACACGGCTGTTGAACCTCTTCCCTCTCAGCCGTTTGTTAGGCTGAGGACACCTGGGGAGAACCCAGAGGTTTGCAGAAGTAAAAAAAACCCTTAGGAAACCACTAAGAAAAACCGCCCTGCCCTTCCTCAATCATCTTCCTCAAGTATCATTATTTACAAAAGAAGAACATCAGAGTAACCGTTCTGGATCAGGCCCAAACCCCAGCTGGGTTAGGCATCCTGTTCTCACAGTGGCTGACCAGATGAGGTCAATGGCCTGGTCTAGTTCAGCATTGCCTTCTCACGTCCAAGTCGGTGGCCCTGCAGCAGTGAGTTCTGCAGTTTAACAACATGCTACGCGAAGAAACCTCATCCTCTGTGAAAAGCGGCCCACCTCCTTTGCTGAATTTATATTAAAGTGGTACCTTGGGTTACATACTCTTCAGGTTACATACGCTTCAGGTTACAGACTCCGCAAACCCAGAAATAATACCTCGGGTTAAGAACTTTGCTTCAGGATGAGAACAGAAATCGTGCTCCAGCAATGCGGCGGCAGCAGGAGGCCCCATTAGCTAAAGTGGTGCTTCAGGTTAAGAACAGTTTCAGGTTAAGAACGGACCTCAAGAACGAATTAAGTATGTAACCAGAGGTACCACTGTACACCGTTCCATTTTTTGGAACGGCTTTTTATGCATTTTATTTTTTTAAAAATTGCATTTTATTTTATTTTTTGAAACAACTGTCTCAAAAGCTGCATTTTCTATTTGCCGCATCCCATCTCGGAAACTCCTGGCAAAGGCAAATATATAAATGCATCTTATGGAATAAACGAAATAAAGAAATTGCAGAGAAGAAACTGACACGCAGCTGGAGGACGACGACAATGGACTCTCTGTGCAGCTGCAGCCACCCCCCCTCGCCCCCAATATTTTTCCTGAGACAACAGCTGTCTGGGGAGAAGCCATGGAACAGATCGGGCCAGATATTAATCTGGGTATTAGACGGCGAGATGCCACTGCTGGGGATAGGAGTTAAGTGATTTCAGTTTAGATAACCGAGGAGACAGGACAGAAGCTTATAGAATTTTGCCTGGCACAGGGGGAAAGCAGTTAGAGAAAACTTTTCCTCCCTATCTCATGAGCCCTAGAATTCAGGGGGCACCTGTTGAAGCTGAAAAGGGAACTTTCAGGACAAACAGAGGGAAGGACTTCTTCGTGCAACTGCGGAACTCACAGCTGCAGGAAGATGGCCCCCAACTTGGATGGCTTTCAGAAGACGATAAGATGGATGGAGGAGCAGGCTAGTAGCCATTATGAATCCCACAACCTCCCTGCTTCTAAATCTCAGTTGCTAGAAACCGCAGGAATGCTAGAAAAATGCAACTTGTGTTGCTGAGATGTAGTGCGACTCATGCAACACGTCGGCGATTAATATACACAGAAGAATAATTATACATACTTTATCAACCTTCTGAGAAAAAAACAAAACATTAAACAAAGCCACAAAGACTTGCAAACTACCCAGCCTCAAATGAACTTAATAATGTCTGGTTTCAATAGATTTTTCAAATGCTTAACTCAGTCTTTTGGATAAGTTCATGAAGATACCAACAAAAGGTAAGTTCGGTGATAATCACAATACCAAGAGATGCTAGTAGAGTTATAGATAGAGACAGGGTGCTGGCGTTTTGCACCTGTTCCGCCTTGGCAGTCCAAGTAATCAAAAGGCCGCTGTTTGCCCCCGATGGGGCCCTTTAACTGGGGCTTGCAGGTAGCACACTCCCAAGGTAGTTTTCCGGGCATCTTCAGTGGTCTAATCTCCAAGTCTTGATACGTATTTTGATATTCAATCTTATAGAGAATACTCTTTCTTGCTTAGCCATCGGGGGCGAGAAGAGAGGTTATAGGAAACCAGACAGAGGGCCTTCTCGGTGGTGGCGCCCACCCTGTGGAACGCCCTCCCTTCAAATGTGAAGGAAATAAGTAGCTATCTTATCTTTAAAAGACATCTGAAGGCAGCCCTGTTTAGGGACGTTTTTAACATTTAATGCTGTATTGTTTTTAACACTCAATTGGAAGCCGCCCAGAGTGGCTGGGGAAACTCAACCAGATGGGCAAGGTATAAACAATTATTATTATTATTATTATTATTATTATTATTATTATTATTATTATTAACTATGGGGCCCTTTTACTGGGGCTTGCAGGTAGCACACTCCCAAGATAGTTTTCCGGGCTTCTTCAGTGGTCTGATCTCAAAGTCTTGATACGTATATTGATATTCAACCTTATAGAGAATACTCTTTCTTGGCTTAAGCTTAAGAGACTGATTTGCTTAGCCATTGGGGGTGATTACTTTTGATTACTTGGACTGCCAGGGCGAAACAGGGCGAAACAGGTGCAATACGCCAGCCAGCACCCTATCTCTATCTACAACTCTACTAGCATCTCTCGGTATTGTGAATATCACCGAACTTACCTTTTGTTGGTATCTTCATGAACTTACCTAAAAGACTGAGTTAAGCATTTGAGAAATCTATTGAAACCAGACATTATAAGTTCATTTTTGGGCTGGAGTCTTTGTGGCTTTGTTTAATGTTTTGCATTTTTCTCAGAAGGTTGATAAAGTATGTATAATTATTGTTCTGTGTATATTAATGGCCAACGTGTTGCATGAGAAACCGCAGGAAGGCGGACAGTGCTCTTGTGCTCGGATCCTGCTGGCTAGTTTCCAATTGAGGCATCTAGTTGACCCCTGCGAAAACAAGATGCTGGACTGGATGGGCCTTAGGCCTGATCCTGCCATCGGTCTCTGCTGCTTCTATTCTGATGCTGAGAACTGGGAAGAGGTCTCGGCACCCCCTCCATCAGAAGCGGAGTGGAGGGGATACAGCTCAGCTCTGGGCAAGAAGGGGAAAGGGGAGTGAGACATATATAAATTCAATAAATAACAGTAAAACAATTCTGCGGCAGCTGTTGGCTGTGTCAGAGAAGCCAGGTGTTGCCCCGAGTATCGGGAAGTGAGAACCGCAGAGGAAGAAACCAGAAATGTTCTAAAAAGCACCAAAATATTATAATAGGCAGGGGAACATGCATCCAAAAACGAAAGTGCGGTATCTAATTCGCACTCCGGAAACAGAGGACACCCACCCCTCAGCCCACAGACACCTGCCAGATTTGGAACAACACGTCTCTGAGGTGGAGCAAGAGGGATGGGAGGCTGTGAAACTCCTAACTGGGGCGGGGGGGGGCAGAGGAGAAGCTCTGTGGGGTGTGTGAAAGCAGAGAAGGAAGGGGGGAAGGCCAGTCGAAATATTGTGAGGGGCAAATCTGAATAAATTTGATGCTGATTTTCGAAAACCAGAAAACAATAATCAGCAGAAAAGAAGAAATAAATATTGTGAAGGACTCCAGGAAGAGTTGGGGGTGCGAGGCAGTTTGTGGGTGTTGCAGAGTGGGGAGTGGGGGTAAAATAAATCTGGAATTTCCCCTCTCTTGGGTGGCGCTGTGGGTTAAACCACAGAGCCAAGGACTTGCCGATCAGAAGGTCGGCGGTTCGAATCCCCGCAACGGGGTGAGCTCCCGTTGCTTGGTCCCAGCCTAGCAGTTCAAAAGCATGTCAAAGTGCAATTAGATAAAGAGGTACCACTCCAGCGGGAAGGTAAACAGTGTTTCCGTGCGCTGCTCTGGTTCGCCAGAAGCGGCTTAGTCATGCTGGCCACGTGACCCGGAAGCTGTACGCCGGCTCCTTCGGCCAGTAAAGCAAGATGAGCGCCGCAACCCCAGAGTCGGCCACAACTGGACCTAATGGTCAGGGGTCCCTTTACCTTTAAAAAATATAAGCCTTCTAGTTCAGGATATCATGGGGAGGAGGTATAAAGGAACGAGAGCCAGAATTGTGGCCTCTAACTGGTTTTGACAGCGGGTGGGTGGGTGGAAAGCCAGTAGCCATTGCAGTGCCCCCCCCAAACAAACAGACAAACAAAACAACAGTTCAAGGTCTCCATTCCTGTTCCCTCCCCTGTCTACTGTGTCAGAGAGGAGGAAAGCAGACTAGGAACTGGGAAGGGGGGGAGGAAGAGGGCTAAAAGTGCATTTTTTTCTGGTGGGGGGGGAGAGATAAATAAGACTCAAAGGGGGGTAAAAATACGACAGGAGGAGCAATCCCAGGAAGACGCACTGAGAACCGGCAGAGGATCCAGTTCCTAGCAGAATTGGCCCCTGTCTGGAGTAGCAGTGATGCAATCACTGGCTGGGACTGCCAATTTATTCTTATTTATGGCGGGGTGTGGGGGGGGGGAGGAGAAGAGGGGGGTGGGGAAGGGTGGGGAGGAGGAGGAAAGTGTGCCCGCAGGAAAAAAGGGGGTGTTAAAAATTAAAGGAGAAAGAGATAGAAGCAGAGTTGGGTTGGGAGTGTTGCTGTTTTTGAGAGGGGAGGCAAATTCCTCTATGCAAAAAAAAATACGGACCTCAAAGGGGAGCGCAGGGGCTGGATTGGGGGGAGAGGTGGGGGTGGGGGGGTGGGGGGGTCTCTGTCAGAAGTTGGGAGGGGGGGAGGGCCGGGATGAGAAAGATGGGCTTGGGAAGGGGAGGGGGAGAAAATGAAGGGGTCGCTGCTGAGGGGGAGGGAGGGAGGGAGGGGGAGGAAGGAGGCGAAAGGCGAGGCGCGTTGCATCCCATCGCATCGCCTGGCATTGCATTGCAACCAATGCACGCGTCTCCTTACCTGGGCAAACTCCGGCGGTGGCTGCGCTGCCGCTCCTGCTACCCTCCAGCCCACGCCATAGCCTGAGCCTGAGCCCGGCCTGCCTGCGCTCAGCTGCTCAGCCCGCTCCTCCCCCCTCCTCTCCCCCCCCTCCGCAGAGGCGGAAAGTGCGCCACCTGCCGCAGAGGAGGACCCTGGAGAGAACTCAGCGCCCCCCCCACCCCCCGCCTCACTTGATGCATGGGTCCAGTTACAGATAGGTAGCCGCGTTGGTCTGCCATAGTCAAAACAAAACAAATTCCTTCCAGCAGCACCTTAAAGACCAACTAAGTCAGTTCTTGGTATGAGCTTTCGTGTGCATGCACACTTCTTCAGATACACTGAAACAGAAGTCACCAGACCCTTCTATATAGTGGAATTACAACTATATAATGGAATTACAACTTATCACCAAACTTAAAACCATGGAGAAACCTGGTCTGAACAAAGACCTTGGATTCTTATCTCATTATACATGACAAAGCCATTTTTCACCTTTTCACCCCTTGCTTTTTCCTGTAAGACCTATTGCAGTCGTTAAGAGTCGTCAACAGGCTCATCACAGCTATCTGCCAATCACCCATTCCCACCACCCTTCTGAGTAATACCCCTCCCCACCTTCTCACTATATAGAAGGGTCTGGAAACTTCTGTTTCAGTGTATCTGAAGAAGTGTGCATGCACACGAAAGCTCATACCAAGAACTGACTTAGTTGGTCTTTAAGGTGCTACTGGAAGGAATTTGTTTTGTTTTGATGCATGGGATTCAGGAAGGGAGTGGGGCGGACAGGAGAGACCTGTGGCGCCCTCCATAGAAGCGTAGGATCTCAGAGTGGCGGGGGCCGGGGGGGGGAGAGAGGGACACCCCAGGGTCATAACGATGCCTTATGAGGAACGGCTAAGGGAGCTGGGCACGTTTAGCCTGGAGAAGAGGAGGTTAAGGGGTGATAGGATAGCCATGTTCAAATCTATAAAAGGATGTCACATAGAGGAGGGAGAAAGGTTGTTTTTTGCTGCTCCAGAGAAGCGGACACGGAGCAATGATTCCAAACTGCAAGAAAGAAGATTCCACCTAAACATTAGGAAGAACTTCCTGACAGTAAGAGCAGTTCGACAGTGGAATTTGCTGCCAAGGAGTGTGGTGGAGTCTCCTTCTTTGGAGGTCTTTAAGCAGAGGCTTGACAACCATATGTCAGGAGTGCTCTGATGGTGTTTCCTGCTTGGCAGGGGGTTGGACTCGATGGCCCTTGTGGTCTCTTCCAACTCCATGATTCTATGATTCTATGATTCTATGATCCAGACAAACCCCCCTGCAATGCAGGAGTCTCAGCTAAAAGCATCCATCGCAGACACCCCCCCCAACTTCTGCTTAGAAACCTCCAAGGAAGGAGAGAGCCCAGCACCTCGCGAGGGAGACTTTCCCACTTTGGAACAGCTCTCGCTGTCAGAAGGTTTTTCCAGATGTTCAGTCGGAATCTCCTTCCTTGCAACTTGGAAGTCCTGGGTTCGAGTCCTACCCTCCAGATCAGGAGGAGACAAGCTTGTTCCCTCTTCCGTGAGATAAGATATTTGAAGATGGCTTCCAGCGAAAGAAGAATGGCAGACAAAATTAATGGACTATGCAGAATTGGATAAAATGACAGGAAGGATTCGGAACCTGCGGGACCAGAGATTCACAGAAGATTGGAAGAAATATATGAACTGTTTGAAGAGCAGCTGTAATCAACAAATTACACTAGTAGGACTACAATAAGTTTTGTAAGGGGAATATATGAAACATTGCAAAGTAGGAAAAGAATAGAGATTTATTGAACTGTTGCAACAGGGTGTTCCCCTCGCTTGCAGGAGAGAGAAAAGACACAGAAAAATGGTGTGCAAGGCCTTATAAAAACTTTTGAAATTGCCACCCTGTAGATCAAGCCCACCCCCAGAAACATCATGCATACATCACAGAAAAGGAGGGTTTAAGGGAGGGGTGGTGATGGTAACCTGAGTGTCCTGTCACCTGGCTGGTTCCCTTCTAATAAAAAAATTATATATAAAAAAGATATTTGAAGATGGCTATCATATCTCCTCTCACTTTTCCTCTTAACAAACCTTCTCCCTCAACCGTTCCTCATAAGGCACCTCCAGATTTATTTATTCTGTTGTTGTTGTTGCTGTTGTTGCTGTTGTTTTTGTCCCACCCTTCACCTTACAACGATCACTTAAAACACAAGAAAATATATGCTTAAAACAACTTATGGTTGCCAGACCTTCAAGTCTTACCTGAAGTCGTCAGGTGGCAGGTGGAGGGCATGGATATTCAGGTAGATCAGAGTTCCTTTAAGATATTAATAATTATTATAATAATTTTATTATTTGTACCCTGCTCATCTGAGTGGATTGTCCCAGAAATTCTTGGCAGCTTCCAACAGATATAAAAACATAATAAAACATCAAACATAAAAAAACCTTCCTTCAGATGTCTTCTAAAGGTTACATAGTTACTTACATAGTCCTGGACATCTCCTGGGAGGGCTTTCCAAAGGGCAGGTGCCACTACCAAAAAGGCCCTTTGCCCGGGTCCCTGGAGCATCATGTCTCATCGTGAGGGAACCACTAGAAGACCCTTGGAGCTGATCTCAGTGTCCGGGCTGAACGATGGGGGTGATGTTCATTCAAGAATAATTGCTAGTAGTAATAAAACATTTTTAAAAGACTGTCATGAAGCTTTCAGGCCTCAGAATGTAGCATAGGCACTTGTCATTTGAATCAGTCAGTTTGGGACTTAAAGGTAAAGGTAAAGGGACCCCTGACCATTAGGCCCAGTCGTGGCCGACTCTGGGGTTGCGGCACTCATCTCGCTTTACTGGCCGAGGGAGCCAGCGTACAGCTTCAGGGTCATGTGGCCAGCATGACTAAGCTGCTTCTGGCGAACCAGAGCAGCGCATGGAAACTCTGTTTACCTTCCCGCCAAAGTGGTACCTATTTATCTACTTATACTTTGACGTGCTTTCAAACTGCTAGGTTGGCAGGAGCTGGGACTGGGCAACGGGAGCTCACTCCGTCGCGGGGATTCGAACCGCTGCCCTTCCGATCGGCAAGCCCTAGGCTCTGTGGTTTAACCCACAGCGCCACCAGCATCCAGTTTGGGACTTACCCTCCTGTTATAAGAATTTTAAGGTCTCAAATATAGGATAAATATTCATAAATGCACACATATCTAAATATATAAACCATGTGTCTGAAATAGTACAGGAGAGCAACCCTGAAGTCATTTTGACTCTCCCAAAGACCTCAAATGTTCCTCTGCAGTAAGGGAGGCAAATGGGGAAAGCCTTCCCATTGTCTTTTCACTTACAAATCCTGTCTTAAGGGCCTATTTGTGTATGAATAGGGTGAGCCTGACCTGGATTCAGGAACTAAAGAATTAATCATCACAAAAGAATGCCCAGGCTGCCCAAGTAATGCAATCAGGCATCCTGGCAGACAGGATTTCTGCTGTAGACCATCTCCTATGATGTTAGTATGCTGATTTTGGGGTGGTCTTTGGCTAAGGGGGTTGGGCAATGTCATAGTCTTTAAAGGTTCCTGCACACTTTTAATCAGGGTCTCTCCCTCCTTGGAAGGGAACTCTGTTGCAACAGAAAAATAAACATCTGCCTTGCTTTCCACTGATCCAGCCTCTATCCATGTTTCTCTGACAGATCATGGATTTTGGGGACTCAGAGTCCCTTGGGGAATTGGGCAGAAAAAGCCAAACCCCAATTTTTACATCAATTTCCAGAGCAGGAGAAAACAAGCTTGCTCCATTTCCCACGAGACGGCCCTTCAGATATGGCCATTGTATCGCCTCTCCATCTTCTCTTATCTGGGCTAAATATCCTGTTCTAAGTAGCCCGTGGAAATGCCGTTTACCTTCCCGCCGGAGTGGTACCTATTTATCTACTTGCACTTTGACGTGCTTTTGAACTGCTAGGTTGGCAGGAGCAGGGACTGAGCAACGGGAGCTCACCCCGTCGCGGGGATTCGAACCGCTGACCTTCTGATCGGCAAGCCCTAGGCTCTGTGGTTTAGACCACAGCGCCACCTGCATCTGGTGGTAAAAAAGGAGCCAGGCAGGTGAGGTCAGGCTGAGGCCACCCAAATGGTCTTCTTCTTCTTTGGCAATCACGCATAGCCAAGTAAGATTGTCTTTCATAAACACCCAAATGGTACAGCCACCACTGTTCCCAACCTCATTTTTTTTTTATTTAATATCTTTCATTTATATTTTTCAGATATATACATTTCACTGATTTCACAATCATTTTGACATTTTAAAACTTGACTTCCTTCTCCCTCTTTCTGCGGTTCCTTAAATTTATTAATATCTTCTGCATGTCCAAATTCGCTTACTCGTTTATCTACTTTAAATATAAAGTCTTATGCAACTGTAGGTTATTTCAATAATCCTGCCAGTGTTTTTATCTGTTTACAATTTATCTGTAAATATTCAACAAACCATTTCCACTCCTTTATTGAAAGTTTGCTATCTTGATTTCTTATTCTTCCAGTCAGTTTCGCCATTTCTGCATCTTCCATTAGTTTTTGTATCCATTCTTCCTTTGCTGGGACTTCTGCTATAGTCGCGTACATGAATAAGTTTCTATTCAATTTGGGTAGTTCTGTCCCTATAATTCCTAAGAGAAAGGCTTCTGTGTTTGTTTGTTTGTTTGTTTCAAACGTTATTTTGAACATCTTTTTCATTTCATTGTACAGTGGTACCTCAGTTGTCGAACGTAATCGGTTCCAGGAGACCGTTCGACTTCTGAAATGTTCAACAACCGAGGCGCAATGAGCGGCCTGCAATTTCCATTGAGAAAATGGAGAAATGTGTCTCGGAAGGTGTTTGACTTCTGAGGCTTGTTCGAAAATGGAAGCATTTGCTTCCGGGTTGTCGGCGTTTGAAAGCCGAAACGTTCGACTTCCGAAGCGTTCGACAGCCGAGGTACCGCTGTATATCATTTCCCAGTAAGCCTTAACCTTACTGCAAGACCAAAAATTCCCAACCTTATTCTTAACCGTCAGGTGTGTGGCAGGCTCTTTGCAGAGACTAAGCGCTGGAGGGAAAGCACTCTGTCCATACTCAAGCACACCCTGCCGTTCCTTTCCCTTCTCCAATGCCAACCACATAATCTCCCTGTTAAGTTGTAGGTGAACATATCAGACGACACAGCGATTCTTCAGACAGCTCTTGTTTATTCACAGGCCAGAACAGAACTGAACTGAAGGGTTCAGCCAGCCTTCTTATATAGAGCTCCATTACAACGCAACAGTAACCACTTTCTGTAACTATCCAATCACTGAACGTCACTTTCAATCCCTTATTTGCATATGCGGACCTGAGTGAACACTATCTACAGTATTCCCCTGCTGGCCCAGGGTGAGAACTTCAGTATACGGTAACACTCCCCATTAGGAATTTCCCATTGCATGGAAAGTAACTTCCTTTCTCAGTAGGAAACACATTCCGAGTAACTTCAAAGGTTACATACTGTATGTGGCTTTACGACACCTAACAGGCAATGCTCCAAACCTGGGCAGCACAGCTTTGGCCTGGTTCTTGGCGTTTTTTTTTGGACCAGATAACAACCTCAGAATATGAAAAGGACCATGAATTATCACCAATATTATCTTAACTTTTATCCTGCCTTTTCCTCAGATTGGGACTCAAGGCGGCTTACGCAAGTTGAAATGACACAGATAACATAGGGGGTGGGGAGCTAAGACATACAAAAGACAACTGTTAAACAGTAATTAAACTCCAACGGAATGAAAACAAGGCACAAACCAAATCTATTTAAAACTAATGAAAGGAAAGTGAGCTGGTCTCAGACTGCCATCTAGTGGTGTGATGAAGTAGCAACTACCCCATCGCTTATCTACCTATCCTATAACACAGGCTTCCTCAACCTTGGCCCTCCAGATGTTTTGGCCTACAACTCCCATGATCCCTAGCTAACAGGACTAGTGGTCAGGGATGATGGGAATTGTAGTCCAAAACATCTGGAGGGCCGAAGGTTGGGGATGCCTGCTATAACACCTCAATGAGCATTCATAGCGGTTCCCTTGGGGGTGTTCATACATCTTCCTGTTGGTTGTTGGTTCTTCCCATGCCTGTCCCTGTCAGTTTCCTGACTGCATAAAATCTGATTCATTTCTATTTCTTTTTAATATAATTTTAATCCAATTTTCTGTTTTACAATTTTGAATACTCATTTAAACATCCTTATAATATCAACGACTTCCCTTCCTCTCTTTCCATAGTTCATTTTACTTACCATAAATCCCTGCATATTTTACATAAACTAAACCATTCAGTATTCCATTATTACATCCATCAAAACTTGTTTACACTGTTAAATTTATCTTAAAGCTCCCAACATTTTCAAGTGTACACCATTTCCCCCTATATATTCAATAAACATTTTCCAATCTTCTCTAAATGTATGTTCTTCTTGTTCTCTTATTCTATAGGTTAAGTTTGCAAGCTGTGCATATTCTGTCAACTTAAGTTCTCATTCTTCTATAGTTGGGACCTCGCTCGTTTTCCATTTTGGGGCTAACGAAACACGGGTCACAGTAGTGGCATACAAAAATAACCTTTTCTGACACCTGGGAATTTCTGTCTGAATTATCCCCAACAAAAAGGACTCTTTTTTTAAAAAAAAAATTTAAAAGTACTTTTAAACATTTTTTTCCAGTTCATTATGAATTATTTCCCAACACTCTTTTACCCTTTTACAGGTCCACCACATATGAAAAAACATTCCCTCAGCCTCTTTGCCTCTCCAGCACTTATCTGATTCAGTCTTATACATCTTACCAAACCTAGGTAAATGTAAAGGGACCCCTGACCGTGAGGTCCAGTCGTGGCCGACTCTGGGATTGCGGCGCACATCTCGCTTTATTGGCCGAGGGAGCCAGCGTACAGCTTCCAGGTTATGTGGCCAGCATGACTAAGCTGCTTCTGGCGAACCAGAGCAGCGCATGGAAACACTGTTTACCTTCCCGCTGGAGCGGTACCTATTTATCTACTTGCACTTTGACATGCTTTCGAACTGCTAGGTTGGCAGGAGCAGGAGCAGGGACCGAGCGGGGATTCGAACCGCCGACCTTCTGATTGGCAAGCCCTAGGCTCTGTGGTTTAACCCACAGTGCCACCTGCATCTCTCTTAGCAAGCCAACTCGGAGTTAAATACCATCTGTAAATCATTTTCAAGTACAATGGTACCTCTGGTTACGTACTTAATTCGTTCCGGAGGTCCGTTCTTAACCTGAAACTGTTCTTAACCTGAATTACCACTTTAGTTAATGGGGCCTCCCGCTGTTGCCGCACTGCCAGAGCACGATTTCTGTTCTCATCCTGAAGCAAAGTTCTTAACCCGAGGTACTATTTCTGGGTTAGCGGATTCTGTAACCTGAAGCGTCTGTAACCTGAGGTACCACTGTAGTTCTCCTTCAAAGAATAACATGCTGCGAACTTCAAATCGCTTTTCCAAAGTTTCCCCCAGAGATATTATGTCCTATATCTATTGCCGAGAAATCTGATTCATTTCCAAAGCGGATTTGTTGTGCAAGGGCAGAGATGAATTCGTCTTAATGTAGGAAGAATATGCCTCTCCATGGCGGTTGGTGGGATTCGCACTCCTGTCCAGCTTGCAGGGCTTTCCATTGAGGCATTGTTGTGGTACCCACTGTGAGAGCAGGATGCTGTGTTGGTTGGACCCTTTTGGGCCCAGACCCAGCAGGCTATTCTTATGTCCTTGATATATGAAAAATTTGGGGTCAAATTTATCTTATTTCATTCTTACAAGCAAGGAATGCTAAATGTACCTTTGCACTGCATATATCCTACATTTCCTCACACCCCGACAGGGACTCAAGCTGGTTTATACAGCTAAAACAGGAAAATAATGATAATTTAAAAACAATAAAACATTGATAAAACATATGGACAAATCTTTTAAAATGTACAGATAATTATAATGAAAACTGCACAGCACCAGCCCTTTCCTTGAAAAACAACAACAGTTAGTTCCCAAAGGGATGAAGAAAGCCTTCACCTAAATATGGGAGAATTGTATGTTGTCTATAAGAATCAAAGAAAATTGTTATAAATTAGTTTGGAAGATAGTATTTAACACCAGTCAGATTAAATCAAATAAACAAGGAATGTTTAGTATGTTGGAGGAGATGCCAGGAAACAGGGAATTATGTTCACATGTGCTGGGGGCTGTAAATATGTACAATTTTTTCTGGCAAAGGGTGTTTAAGGAGATGACAGAAATCACCGGGTTAAAGCTGACCTAAAGTCCAGAGTTAGCTTTATTCTCAGTTTACAATGGGGTGGAAGGATCACAGGCTATGACGGGCTTGCTCACAAATTTATTGACAGCTGCACAAATTATGATAGCTAGGAAGTGGAAGGGGCAAGCAGAATATAAAATGGGAAAATAGTATAAAGAGGTGTGGGGTATAACTATTAATGATAAATTAACATGTGCCATTAAGGTAAGATGGGGAATACGCAGGAGAACTGATTTTGAGGAGATATGGAGGGTGTTTGTTGAATTTGTACTGTTAAAACGGAAAGGGGTCAAACCATCGCAAGAGGTGTTGAGATTTTGGGAGGCTGGATAGTTACAATGGAATGGTCTCAGTGGTGGGGCACACATTTTTTATTCTTATTTATTTATTTATGATTATTACTTTGTCAAAATAAATTAAAAAATTAAAAAAAGAAGAAGAAAAGCCCTCCCCTGCCTGTGGAATGACAAGGAGGAGGGAGCCAGCCTAACTTCTCTACAGAGGAAGTTCCGAAGATGGGGAGCAGCCACCGAGAAGGCCCTGTCCCTGTGTCTCCAGCAAGCATGGCTGTGAGAGGGGTGGGAGCAAGCGAAGGGCCTCGATTAAAGATCTCAGAACCTGGGCAGGTTTCTATGAGGGTACACAGTCTTTCAAATTGTCTGGACCTAAGCGACATAGGGCTTTATAGGTCTTGCATGTATAGTTACTACATACACAAACACACCCTTCTTGCTCTTCCACCCAGGCAAGCAAGGGGCATGATCAGGGAGTTTCATGGATACATTGCAGACAGGCAGAAACACTCAGGGGTGAAGCTGGGCCTGTGCGGATGTGGTCGGCAGAGATTTCTGAGGTGCAGATAGAGAGGCCTTTGCCCCTTGTTGGTTTGCAAGCCCCCTCCATAGAGGCTGGCCCCTCTCACTGGCCTCGGAGCTTGCTTACCGGTAACCTCCTCTGGCTGATATCTAGACATACCAGGGAGATTTTGATAGTCGACATTTTCCCAAGCATGGGCAAAATGCACAACCCCTCCCTCCTGCTTCCGCAGGGGAAAGAAAATAAGTCAGAAATCTATTTACATGATGTTTATTCCTGACATTAGAGCACTAGAGAAAAACACGTCCTTTCAGGTCAGTTCTTCTAGCACGTCTGACAAACTTCCTGAACATGCGCACTCGGAAGGTTTTAAGTTACACTCTTCACAAAGACTTATCCAGCCTGTGAACGTCCTGGGAAATTCTTTCCCAGAGATAAGCGCATCATGTTGTGTCAACAATCTGGCTGTCTGCAGCAGTGATGTTTCCATATACTGACAGTTTGGCCCTTGGGCTCTGGGATAGCCCACTTCATAGAATCAACAGGCTTAAGTCTAATTAATGCATGAAGGGGTTAAGACCATAGAGTAAGCTGTCCTGCTGGCCTTAGCTCACCTTCAAAGGGTAACCAAGGCAATCAAGACTTTGTTCCTTCACCCCACTCCAGACTTACTGAGAAGCTCAGTTTGAAGAAGCAAAGCTGGTTGTTCCAGATTAACTGCATGCTCTCAGAAACCGTTCTTGATTTCCTATACCAATAATTAGGAACTTTCATGACTTTGGAACTAAATGAAGTTTTACTGCCTGTGCAGCCTTTCTGATTGATGTATGCAACAGCACATGAACCTGACCTTTGGAGAGTTTGTATATAAACCATGCTGAACTTATGAAACGTGCTCTTTTCCTCTGCTGGGGGAACAGGGGACTCTTTCAGAACTCACTTGGAAAGACACATTTTAAAGATCTAACTGCCTATATTTCCACACTTTACTTTGCTGCACATTTAGTGACTTTAAATCTCTGCTGGGGTTCTCTGGGGTTGCAGTGCTCATCTCGCTTTATTGGCCGAGGGAGCCAGCGTACAGCTTCTGGGTCATGTGGCCAGCATGACTAAGCCGCTTCTGGCGAACCAGAGCAGCGCACGGAAACGCCGTTTACCTTCCCGTCGGAGCGGTGCCTATTTATCTACTTGCACTTTGAGGTGCTTTCGAACTGCTAGGTGGGCAGGAGCAGGGACCGAGCAACGGGAGCTCACCCCATCGTGGGCATTCGAACCACCGACCTTCTGATTGGCAAGCCCTAGGCTCTGTGGTTTAACCCACAGCGCCACCCGCGTTCCTTCTCACCAAAGAGTATTTGCTCCAAATCTATATTTTTCCCTTGCACCAACATGGGTTGGAAGGTCCCCACTCTTCCTGGCCTAAGTGTTAGCTGCAGGAGCTGGATTTCCATAACTGGTTTGGCCAAGGTTATATTTACCTTTAATGTGCTGCAACCCTGCACAATCAAAACATGGGAGTTGCTTCCCTAAAGTGCCAGAGGCATGATCCGTCTTCCAGGACAAACTAATGGGGCTTTTGGTAAGAGATCTAGTGGAGAATGACTCATTGGCAACAGACAGCTAAGCCAGAGTGGAGTTCCTCTTTCCTGCCCATCTATTGCCCTTCGCCTCCACTCTTTATTGTATTTCATGCCTGCTGAATCCTGCGTCAGGTAGGAGAAATTCGGAAAGTGTGATGCCGAGTTAACTGTTATATTGCTATTTCAACTATAGATGGCAGTGTAAATGACAGCACAGTTGGAGATGACACCATTTTGCCATCTTTAGAAGCTTAAGAAGCAACCATGATTCAGATCACTGGTGTATCAAGTGCACTACTCTCTACCTGTAGGGATAGGGACCCTGAAGCCCTCCGGGTGATGCTGGACCCCCCTATCGTCCTACGAGCTCCCTACTCCCAAAGCACCATGAAGTATTTTTCTTATCTTACTATATGATATTTTTTGCAAGGGGGAAAGTCGGCACGCTGTAGTTTGTGCAGCCGCCAGCAGGGGGCCATGCACACGGCAGCATGGCAACAATGGGCAGAATGGGGGAAGCAGGCAGGCTGGTGGTGTGGGGTCGCAGGCCAGCAGAGCAAGCAGGCAGGGTCTTGCTTATCTTGCTATATAATATTTTTGCAAGGGGAAAAGGCGTCACACTGTAGATCACCTGCTGCTCGCTGAGGAGAGGGGAATGAAGACGATGAAATCTCTCTCCCCTTCTCACTTCACCTCTGACAGAAGGAAATGAGTGTCAGTGCCGGGAGAAAGACTTTCGCCTCTTCGTTCCTTTCTTCTCTGAGTACAGCAGCAGCAAGAGGATTTTAGGATTGGGGTGAGTTGTGAGAAGATTGGGGGGAGGCGAGTTCTGAGTGAACAATGAAGGGGTTTGGGGTTAGGGTGAGGTGTAAAGCAGTGGCAGAGGGGGCCCTGGCTGGTTAGATTCAGAGTGTGGTTAACGCTTTGTTGTTTGAAGGGTTAGTCGGGTGGCGCTGTGGTCTAAACTACTGAGCCTCTTGGGCTTGCCGATCAGAGGTTGGCGGTTCGAATCCCTGCGACGGGGTGAGCTCCTGTTGCTCTGCCCCAGCTTCTGCCAACCTAGTAATTTGAAAGCACACTGGGGCAAGTAGATAAATAGGTACCACTGTGGTGGGAAGGTAAACGGTGTTTCTCTGTGCTCTGGTTTCCGTCATGGTGTCCCGTTATGCCAGAAGCGGTTTAGTCATGCTGGCCACATGACCCAGAAAGCTGTCTGTGGACGAACGCAGACTCCCTCGGCCTGAAAGTGAGATGAGTGCCCACAGTCACCATTGACTAGACTTAACTGTCCAGGAGTCCTTTACCTAAAGCAGTGGTCCCCAAGGTGGGATCACTAAGGGTAGTGTTAAGAGGCAAGGGGGTGGGTTGCTGTTCTGAACCTTGTGTCCTAATCTTTCTTTGTGAGTCATGCAAAGCACTATACTCAATAATGCTTTTCATAGGGTAGGGAAGGTGGACCCGGGGGATGTGTTGAAGGAACCAAGAGGGTGGTGGCCCAAAAACATTTGGGAACCACTGGTGTAAAAGCTGGGGGGTTGGCAGGGGTAGGGAGTAATGTGGAGTTGGTGAGCAAGGAGAATCTGTTGGGGTCTATAATTGCTTATCTCAGTGCTGTCTTGTGCTGGGGCCCCCCAAAAAATTTAAAGGGAAAAAACCCCAGATGTACATTTCCATAATATAAGATAAAAAACAAATAAAATAAAACCTACATACAGAAACAGTGTTTTGTGTTGTGTAGGCTCCTATGATGTAAGTACAGTGGTGCCTCGCAAGACGAAATTAATTCGTTCCGCAAGTTTTTTCTTCTTGCGAGTTTTTCGTCTTGCGAAGCACGGTTTCCCATAGGAATGCATTGAAAATCAATCAATGCGTTCCTATGGAAACCGCCTTCAGACCAGGTCCGGGGACAGTCTGTCCCCCGACCTCTTCTGAAGGCTGGGGGGGGGGGGACAAGGGCTTTTCTTCCCACCGCCAGCCTTCAGAAGGCTGTTCTGAAGGCTGGCGGTGGGAAGAAAAGCCCTTCTCCCCACCTCCCGCCCCGCAAGCTCTGGGGACAGGAGAGCTTTGCTGCTGACCCTCAGCATTTTAAAAGCCCCCCCCCGGGACAGCGGAGACTTCTCCGCTACTCAGGATGTGCTTATCTGCACATATCTCCAGCTCTGCATATTCCCCCTCCCTCCTCCATATGTTAATCCTGTGTAACCCAACCTCTTCTTAATGTATTCATGATGTAACTGGGATGTATTTTTCACTGTATTCTGGGACATGGAGGGAAGTTTCAAAAGTTTACGTCACCCCTTCCTCGCGGTTCAATCTCGCCTTGAACCTGTTGCGCAATAAACTTGGATCTTCTGCAGTTTGCTCCTGTCTCCAGCTGAGCTCATTTTCCTCCGCAGGGACCCGCGGACTTAGTCCGACGAGCTGGGTGGCAGAGCAGCCTCGCACCCAGATTTTACTGTAACAACTGTATCATCATCATCATCAATCCTCTTGGGGGCTGCCCAGAGTGGCTGGGGAAACCCAGCCAGATGGGCGGGTTATAAACAATAAATTATTCTATTATTATTATTATTATTATTATTAGGGAGGCAAAACAAGCAGTTCAATCAGTCACTTGACAGACATGTATCTAAACCGCCTCTATTAAAACATAAAATGATGGAACTGCAGAGTTTCAAGGGGCCCCGAGCGCCATCTATTCCAGCCCCTGCAAGGCAGGAATCTCAACTAAATCACACCTGACAAAACGCATCCTTGATTTCATCAAGGCGGGCGTGACAGGTGCTTATTTGACATTTCGCAACGGGAGGCTCTTTCCAGAGGAGAGGAAATTAGCACAAGCCAGGATGATTTGCAAGACTCTTCCGCAGCTGAGGAGGCTATAAAAACCCGCCTGCCTTGATGCTTGCATTCACATCACATCACGTCTCTTCTCGGATCTTGCTCCCTTTGGAAACTCAGGTAAGTCCTCATCTCTTGGCAGCCAACCTGGAGGTGGCTTGGAAGCAGCCTCCCATGGGAACTGCTCTCCTCCTCTACCTGCTTTGGTTTGCTGCTAGCTGCGAAGGAAGGAGAGGGCGGTAGCTGACTAAGGGATACTCAGGGTCAGCCCATTGAAAGCAATGGAGCTAAGCTAGCCCAGTCCATCCATTACAATGGGTCTGCTCTGAGTAGGGCTAACCCAGAGTCCCTTCCTCCATTACCAATAATGCAGAAATACCTAGGGCTACTGGAGGGAGTCTAGAATGAACCTTCTTTCCACCTTCTGACAACCTGCTCGGTTAGAAAGTCCATTATCTTCTTTTATTTTTCACTGCCCTGGCCACACAGCTGGAAATTTATCAGCCTTGCTTAGCAGACTAGTAGAAACGTTTTGTAGGCAAATTTGCGGGCTCCTTTTAAAAGCTGCTTCCAAGGGGCTTTAATGTGTTCTTTCTGGGTCCTGGATGCCAGCACTTTAAATCAGCCCTTCATTCAAAATCACGAGGTCTAGAATCTTACTTGATTTGGAGGAAGTAGGGCTGAAAATGTCACCCACCTGAATTCCAGGAGAGCCACGGCCAGGAAGCATAGCCCAGGCTTCGTTGTCCCCAGATGCCAGTGGACTACAATGCCCATCATCCACAACCTGCAGAGTCCTGTGGACAAGGATGATGGGAGTTGTAGTCCAACCAACTACGGAGATTATAAGTGCTGGAAATCAGCAACGTCTTGAGGCCGCCATGTTGGTTACTCCTCTTACTCCCCTTATGGTCAGAGCTGAGCCTTGAACCCCTCTCCCCTTTTCCTCCCTCTCCTCTGTATCCTCCCAAAGGCTTAGCAAGATGAAAACTCTCCTGGAGAAGGCTTTGGAGTGCGTAGTCAACATCTTCCACCAGTATGCCATTCGGAACCCAATGGATGACTACCTGCAGTTCAAGGAGTTTGAGAAGCTATTGAAGGAACAAGCTCAGCCTTTCTTGAAGGACACTCTACCTGTAAGCACTGATGGACAGCTGGGAAAACTGTGGCCACAGGAATGGGGGCAAAGCTCTTGGTCCTGGTGTGTGTGTGTGTGTGTGTGTGTGTGTGTGTGTGTGTGTTCCCGTGGCCCTCCAGAGGATGCTGGACTCCAACTCCCATCATCTCCTGACCCTTAGTCATGCTGGATAGAGCTGATGGGAGTTGGAGTGCAATAACATTTGTGGCTCCCTTGGCCTTTAACTCGACCCCAGTTTTCCCATCTTAGTTCTCCCGCTCTTTTGGGACTACAGCTCCAATCATCCCTAGCTAGCAGGACCAGTAGCCAGGGAAGATGGGAAATGTAGTCCAAAAACAGCTGGAGAACCAAACTTGGGAAACCCTCAACTAGACCGTCTCTTGTTTTTCCTGAGCCTGAGATACCACCATCTCAGCTCTTGCCTTCTTCTAAGGCCAGGGACAGGACTACAACTCCCACAACCCCCTGCTCACTGGCCACGACTGATAGGGCTGATGGAAGCTGGAATCTGTCCCCAAATAACTGAAAGACCACCTCCTTCCCTCAAGACCCTCTTGGGTGCTGAGATCGGCAGAGTGGGACCTCTTGGTAGTTCTTCCACCCTCAGATGTTCAGGGGATGGTGGTGACGCAGGACAGGGTCTTCTCTGCTGTGGCCCCAAAGCTGTGGAACTCTGTCTCCAGAGCCTGGCGCCTTCCTTATACAGCTTTTGGAGAAGCTGAAGATGCATATTTTAAGAGCTCACCTTATTTCTGTGGATGGAAGTTGCATTAAAATGTTTTCATGTTGTGTTTTAATCTTGTAACCTGCCTCTGGACCTTAGGGTGAAGGGCGGGCAATTAATAATGATGATGAACAAATAAATATAACCCTTTTCTGCTTCCTCCTCCTTAATCTTATCCGCAGCCCGGTATGACCCAGGATGCTTACATCAAGAATATGTTTGAAAAAGCAGACAAGAGCCGTGACGGGAAGCTGAAGTTCACTGAGTTCTTGCCTGTGCTGGAGCTTGCCCTCATAGATGCTCACAACAGATCCCACCGCCTTCCCGAGACGGGGCACTGAGTTAGCCAGGGCCCACCTGCAAGGCAACCACGGTCCCAATGGATCCCATTCTTGAGTTATCCATTCCCATGGATTGTAGGCACCCCTGCCTGACTAAACCACTGGCACTAGAAGACTTCAAAGTCTTGTCATAAGAACAATAAAACACACTTCATTGAGAACTCTCTGGGTCTTCTCCTCATGTCTTTCATTTCGTTTGCATCCATTTTTATTAATTTTCATACAGTTTTACAAATTCAGTTCAGTTTCAATGCAATATTCCCTTAAAACCTTTTGACTTCCCATCCTTGGTGTTTCTCTTCAAATCCTTTATCCTTAAATGTAACACTTATTTCTTTTTTTAAGTAATATTTTTAATTAGTTTCCCAAATTATTACAAATCAGTCCTGATCACACAATTAATACAATTCCTTGGGGGTAAAATCAGGTTTCCCGTTCCTGTTGCAAAAATATGTCCATTACTTCCTCATGTAGCCACTTCATCCTTCTGCGATCTCCATTTAATAATCCTTCTCTTGATGTTAGTCCATTCTTACAGCTGACTTTTACTGTTTCCTTACATACAGCACCTCTGTTGTTTTTCGTAAATATAAAATCCATTTCATGCATGTAAGGAGGTAAAGGGACCCCTGACCATTAGGTCCAGTCGTGGCCGACTCTGGGGTTGCGGCGCTCATCTTGCTTTATTGGCTGAGGGAGCCGGCGTACAGCTTCCAGGTCATGTGGCCAGCAGGACTAAGCCACTTCTGGCGAACCAGAGCAGCGCATGGAAACGCCGTTTACCTTCCCACCAGAGTGGTACCTATTTATCTACTTGCACTTTGACATGCTTTTGAACTGCTAGGTTGGCAGGAGCAGGGAGCGAGCAACGGGAGCTCACCCCGTCGCCGGGATTCGAACTGTCGACCTTCTGATAGGCAGGTCCTAGGCTCTGTGGTTTAACCCACAGTGCATGTAGTCCTTCATAAATGTTGTCTCAGACCTGGTGTGTTGGGAGTGTTAATCGCTTTCTTCTTTTGTCCAGTTCACTGCCATGTTTACAAAGCCACATTCCTTCCCTTCCGCTGTTCCCAGCTTGCATACAAGGCTGCGTATATAAATAACTCCCAGATAAGATGTCCATTCTCCACAATTAAAATTCCACTCTGGGGTTCTTCTTTGGCACGCAGCAAAAAGATAAAGCCTTTTCACAAATGAAACCTCTTGTCAGATTTAATTAGCAGCCGTTCATCTTCTTGCTCTTAATTTCTCCCTCATACTCCTGGTCCAGTCCAAAGATAATTCATATAAAGTCCATTCAACCTCGGTCGAGGGGGGAGGGCATAATAAAGCATTGTTAAATTCCTTGTTCAGCAGAAATCAAGAGCCTCCACCCTCTTTTCCTCGGTGTCAGGCAGAATAATATAGCTACAACTACACACATCTCTTTATTTTGCAGAAGAAAAAAGACCATTTGGAAAACATATGGAAGCACAAAGCACCTTGTCCCTCCTCCTTCTTTGCTAGCTGTTGTAAGGGTTTTCAAGCTTCATAAAAAAATCATTCAAATACCTTCAAAGAGCCAAACCCAGTCTTCTCGGCAGCTGATTGATTGCAGCCTGTTATAATATGCCATTTCAGGAGCGTCGCATAATAAACACCAATGTTCCAAATTAGTGAGAAGAAGAAGAAGAGAAGAGTTTGGATTTGATATCCTGCCTTTCACTCCCTTTAAGGAGTCTCGAAGCAGCTAACATTCTCCTTTCCCTTCCTCCCCCACAACAAACACTCTGTGAGGTGAGTGGGGCTGAGAGAGTTCAGAGAAGTGTGACTGGCCCAAGGTCACCCAGCAGCTGCATGTGGAGGAGCGGAGACGCGAACCTGGTTCCCCAGATTACGAGACTACCGCTCTCAACCACTACACCACACTGGTGTAGGAACCGATCACAAATCATGCCGGAGACGGAGGTTCGTCCATGGCAGGGACACACTCCCAGGTTGCACCTGTTCTGCCGTTCAAGTTGGCAGATACGGGCTTAAGCGACACCGTGGGATGCAGTGAACTCCCCAGAAGCCCCTGAGGAGCATTGCCAGGAATTTCCCCCTGCCTCTACTGCCCCGGATGCCTGGGGATGGGTAGTCAGAAGGAGAAGACTTGGAGGAGGTGTCAGAAGATGAAGAGGCAACAGGGTTTAGTGAGCAGGAAGAGGCTGTGGCAGAAAGCAGTTCAGAATCAGAGGCAGAAGTGGAAGTTGGAGAGGGGGTGGGGCAAGAGGCAGCAATGAGTCAGGATGATGAAGAAGCCAAGGTGCCTTCCCCTCCGGCTGTGACCAGCTCCCTTCTCCCCAGTCTCCCAGGACCAGAAGAGGTATGCAGAGGGTGGAACAGAGACAGGCACGGCGATGGAGTCTCAGATTGCTTGGGAAGAACTTTGGGGGAGGAGGAGAATTAGGCAGCTATGGGAAGGGAGAGACCCCCACAACTGCCTGATATGGGCAAGATCTACTGGGATGAATTGATGTGCTCACCAGGCCTGGGCTGAGCAGCCTTGTATCTTTTAATAAAGAGTTTAATTTACTTAACGCCATGTGATTTAGGGCTACCAATGCCTACTAACCACAATGGCTATGCCTCAGCAATGCTTCTGAATACCGATGGCTGGAAACCTCAGGAGGGGAGAGGGGTCCTGTGTTCGAGTCATGCTTGCGAGTTCCCATTGAGGCATCTGGGTTGGCCGCTGTGAAAACAGGATGCTGGACTTGATGGGTCATTGGCCTGATCCAGCAACCTCTTCTGATGCACTTACGTCTAAATGAGTAAACACCAGCATTGTGGCTGGTGCAACGTGGTCCATTATGAGAACACCCAACATTTTGGGGGTATGAAAACACGGAAAGCAGCGACGCCCATCCACCCACGACTAATAACTCAGGCCGCCTTGCAAGCCTTGGAAAAGCCAGCTATTGCTTTTCGATTCTGGTAACCTGGATTGTGCAAATGGGGCCACAGAACAACTTGCTTGGCATATCAATGGAGGATTTGCACATCAATGGCTAAGAGCAGTGGATAATTAAAGGAACTGCAATAACAGGAAGGACAGGCAGATACCAGGCGCTGGCTTGGAACAAATAACAAGGAAAAGAAGTTTGCCTTCATGATCAACTCACAACATTCCTGAAGTCTATGGGGTGTTGTGAAACATAGTACAATTGCCCGAGTTTCAGGTTCATGGCGCATATAAGGCTGGAGAACCCTTTTTCAGCCCCAGGGCCACATTCCCTCCTTAGCGAGGTTTTTGGGGGGGCATGGGCCAGTGGGCGGAGCCAGTGCAAGCAGGAACTAGAGAAGGGCTATTGTTTGGCGCAATCAGAAGGTCTCAGGTTTGGTCCCTGGCATCCCCATGTAGGGCTGGGAGAGAGAGACCCCTTGCTTGATGTTACGGAAAAAACTAGGTGTGAGGCTGCTCAGTCACCTAGCTCATTGGGCAGAGCCCACGGGTCCCTGCGGAATAAAGGAAGGAGTCCAGCCACCAACCGGAGCAAATAGCTGTAGACCAAAGTTTATTGCGCAACATGTTCAAAGAGGAATTTTGAACCCCGAGGATGGGGTCACAAGGACTTTGGAACAACTGACTGGTTCAAAATTGGGAAAGGCGTACGATAAGGCTGTATATTGTCTCCCTGCTTATTTAACTTATATGCAGAATTCATCATGCGAAAGGCTGGGCTGGATGAATCCCAAGCCAGAATTAAGATCGCCAGAAGAAATATCAACAACCTCAGATATGCAGATGACACAACATTGAAAGTGAGGAGGAATTAAAGAACCTTTTAATGAGGGTGAAAGAGGAGAGCGCAAAATATCAACATCAAAAAAACGAAGATCATGGCCACTGGTCCCATCACCTGCTGGCAAATAGAAGGGGAAGAAATGGAGGCAGTGAGAGATTTTACTTTCTTGGGCTCCATGATCACTGCAGATGGTGACAGCAGCCACAAAATTAAAAGATGCCTGCTTCTTGGGAGAAAAGCAATGACAAACCGAGACAGCATCTTAAAAAGTAGAGACATCACCTTGCCAACAAAGGTCCTTATAGTTAAAGCTATGGTTTTCCCAGTAGTGATGTATGGAAGCGAGAGCTGGACCATCAAGAAGGCAGATCACTGAAGAATTGATGCCTTTGAATTATGGTGCTGGAGGAGACTCTTGAGAGTCCCATGGACTGCAAGAAGATCAAACCTCTCCATTCTTAAGGAAATCAGCCCTGAGTGCTCACTGGAAGGACAGATCCTGAAGCTGAGGCTCCAATACTTTGGCCACCTCATGAGAAGAGAAGACTCCCTGGATAAGACCCTGATGTTGGGAAAGATGGAGGGCACAAGGAGAAGGGGACGGCAGAGGACGAGATGGTTGGACAGTGTTCTCGAAGCTACCAGCATGCGTTTAACCAAGCTGCGGGAGGCAGTGGAAGACAGGAGTGCCTGGCGTGCTCTGGTCCAGGGGGTCATGAAGAGTCGGACACGACTAAACAACTAAACAACAACAACAAAAATCTTACCCCAGCATACAGTTCATTAAGCATCATCACTACATCATTGCTATATCAGAAAAGGGGAGGGTTACACATGATTAATATAGGAGGGATGTGTTGGGGCAACAGGCGGATACAGGATATGTATTGTGAAGTACATTCTAAGCACCTACTACATAGGGACAGTAGAACTTTGGTTTGCATAGTCTGCCACCTGGGCAAGTCCAAAGGAATGCCTTTGCCCAGCGATTGACACCTATGAGTACCTTCCTGTGAGTACATGACCTCCTGCTTGAGGGATTATGGCGGGGATCAAGTGGTTTCCAAGTCCTTGACCAATGAAGCAAATTGGGCGTGGAATGAAGGAAACTGGCAAAGGAGTTGATTTTATGTGGTTTTTAAAGCTAGGTAACTTCCCTGAGCTGTCAAGCTGAAAGGATACATTTATGCATAATATTTGTACCCTTTAACAACTTTAAAGATGTTGCCCCCCCCCCCCGTAATTTCCATAACACTTGCAATTCCTGGAGAGCTGTTGACGGTCAGTGTCCACAATACTGACCTAGATGGACTAATGGCTTGACTCAGGGTTGCTGCCTTTGGCCAGGCAAAGTACAGGACAGATTGGGGGTGGAATAGGGGGTGGGGGCTAAAATGACTTTACCTGGTGAAGAAATGACTTCAGAGCAATCCATGACAATGACACACATGGCTCACCGTGTTTTATTCAACGAGAAAAATAACAAAAGCACTATAATGGACGAGTGTAAGAAAAATATTGAATGTTACAAGTGTAGCTGGGCTTTGTAAGGCTCACTGGTTTGCTGCTGCCCCTTCAGAAACCGCCTTGTCTGTCTTGATGGCAACTTCCAGGCAACTCTATTACTCCTTTAAACTCATTGTGTATTTAAGCAAGTAAACTCATCGAGCTTAATCAAATGTCCAAGGGCCAATGAACATCATTAGTGTATTTAATAACACTGCCATTTAATAAGCTAAACTATTAAGCCCTCTTTTTCAAAAATAGATTTCATAAATCCAAATAAATAATTATTTTCACAATCTACAAAAAGAAGCATGCATCTACCTGCACACTTCCAAGACATTTGCCCTACATAGCTGCCTACATAGCTGGCTTGCCATCTCTCAGCTCTTTAGCATGCCTCCTTCCCTTCATGGTGCCTAGCTCTCTGTTCATGTTCAGTTCTTGCCAATCTCTGAACAAGAAGCTGGAGAGTGGGGTTATTAAAAACCCAGCAATGCTTCTCTTGTATTTTCAAACTCGCCTGTTTTTTTTAGCAGTTAGGGATCCTGTTATGTACTGAGTTGAATAGGACCCAAAATGCAGCAGTCTGATTGGTCCTAGAACAATAGGATCCAAAATGCAGCAGTCTGATTGGTCCTAGAACAATAGGATTCAGAATGCAGCAGTCTGATTGGTCCACAGGAGCCGCCCAATCCAACTCCAAGTGGAAGTGAATCCGCAACCTGATTGATCTACAGGAGAATCCCGGAATTAACCAATCACATGTGGCCCATTGTGTAAATAATGTATATAAAGCAGACATTTCGGGGGAATTGGCCTCCCTCCCTACTATGAGCTGAATAAAGAGCATGAAATCCACACTCGACTCCGAGTATATTTCAGGGTTTCTCTGGCCGCCAACAACGCCTTAACCCCTTGCCCCTAAAGCGAAGAAGTTGAAGAATGACAAAGGGAGAGTGTGGGAGATCACTGCCAGTTTTTGATACTGGATAGTAGATCACAGCCTACTTGAACCCGGACATGCCTGGACTAGATGATCCTCAGGGTCCCTTCGAACTCTACAATTCTATAATACAACAAAGAGCACCTCCTTTCTTTGAATGGCCCCCGCAAACGCGTCTAGTTTGTGACTGCATTTTGGAAATGTGCTTGTTTGGCAAAGGGCTACAGCTCATTGGTAGAGCCCTCTCTGCATGGACAAAGGCCGGAGGTCGAATGCCTGGCATTTCCAGCTGGGCTGAGAATGGCTCTGCCCAAAACCACGGAGAGCTGCTGCCAATCTATGTTGATGCTACTGATCTAGGTGTGTCAAGACTCTGCTAAGTTCCTGAAGATGAGTCAGTCTCCGTAAAGGATCTACCTGTTTCAGAGTTCCAGTAAGTGATTTGGGATGTAGATGTGGACATTTGAGATAGCTCTTCCATTCGTTCTCCTTCCGAGTACCACATTTCAACAACAGGGACGCCTCTCTGTATACTGGAACCAAAGGGTTCTCAACAGTGGATTGCAAAACCCTTGGTAGAACAAGTTTGGGAACTTTTGGAGCTGGGGATCCTTTCTGTACAGCTGAGCTCACCACCTTCTTGCTAATGGGATTTTGCCTATCAAAGGGACGGATGGGCCAATTTGTCTACTTCTGTTTCCTTCGGTTATTCGTTTCCCCCGTCTCAAATCCAGCTCCCAGCATGTCCACAACAGTTTGCATATCCGGCGCTGTGGTGCAAAGATCCCTCTGGCGGGGGACCCCCCCATTTCCAAGTGTTGCTGACCTTTTTAAAGGGGGGGGGACCCCAAAGTTGCGGACCTTTTTCTAGGGAGCTGCCACCACGCCAAGACATTATCTCTGCTTGGGAAAAGAAAATAGGAAACATGAACAAAGAACCAGTAAGCAGTTAGGATGCAGCTTAACTGTATCAGAAAGGCACCCAGCCAATTTGGTTGCCCCTAAATATTCCTGCAGACATTTCTGAGATCATGGTCTTTCTAACGAGTGGCTTTGTTAATTGTCTTACTTTAAATGTTGTCCTCATCCGGACTGGAGGAAATTTAAAGACTATTTACAGAAATATTGCAAAATTAATGAATGCTAGAATGATGTTGGACTGAAATTTAATGGTTACCAGCTGTAATGTAAAGGTTGAGTAATAAGCTAAAATAATTTATATTAAGTTACAATAAGGATTTGCTGAAATAAGATCTGAACTGGAATACAAAAGGGGGAGGTGAGAGGAGGTCCGAGATATAAGGTAATGGAAATAAGTGATGGGAATTATATTTGTTTTGTTTTGTTTTTAATTGTGTATTTTTGGTACTTTTTTCTGTGTATTACTTGTTTTTTGTGGTTTTTATGTTTGTATTAAATAGGAAACTTGAATAAATATTTACTTTAAATGTTGTGATGATCCTATGCCCTTTTAAAATGTGGTTTTTGGGGGTGGGGGGTTATTACGGTTGTTGTTTTTATTTTGATTATGTATTTTGTGGTTTTATATTTTGATTTTATTCAGTGAAGTGCACCAAGACCTTGGGGTATAGGGGGGTATATAAATTCAAAAATTCAATTAATAATAATAATAATAATAATAATCCCACTTCCTACCATCCACATGCCCCTTTTTGTCCCTTTACACTGGCATGTTTCGCACCAGCTTTCTTTCAATTAGCATAAATAGATAAAACTGGAAGTGGAGGGGAGAGAGGTAGCAGTGAGAGAGGACAGACAGACAGCCCCTCCCATATCCTATGCCTTCCTGCAGCAACACTCAGAAGGAAATCTGTCTCTGTACACAATTGGGCTTACTCTCAGGTGCATTTACATAGCATTATCTTTGCTGCAGGAATTATACCTTTATATTGCTTTTAATCATCACCTGCCCCAGGAAGGTGACCTTTGCAAAATGAAATCGCACGGCTGCGTTGCAAGATCAGAATAATTGTAATTATTATTATAATAATAATACTTTATTATTTATACCCCGCCCATCTGGCTGGGTTTCCCCAGCCACTCTGGGCGGCTTCCAACAGAATATTAAAAAACAATAGTCTATTAAACATTAAAAGCTTCCCTAAACAGGGCTGCCTTCAGATGTCTTCTAAAAGTCTGGTAGTTGTTCTTTTCTTTGACATCTGGTGGGAGGGCGTTCCACAGGGCAGGCGCCGCTACCGAGAAGGCCCTCTGCCTGGTTCCCTGTAACTTGGCTTCTCACAGTGAGGGAACTGCCAGAAGGCCCTCAGCCCTGGACCTCAGTGTCCGGGCAGAACAATGGGCGTGGAGACGCTCTTTCAGGTATACTGGACCAAGGCTGTTTAGGGCTTTAAAGGTCAGCACCAACACTTTGAATTGTGCTCAGAAACGTACTGGGAGCCAGTGTAGGTCTTTCAAGACCAGTGTTATGTGGTCCCGGCGGCCGCTCCCAGTCACCAGTCTAGCTGCCGCATTCTGGATTAGTTATTTCCTAGTCACCTTCAAAGGTTATTAAGCCGCCACCTGATTGTCATCCTACTCAAATCACTCTTGGGAATAGCCTGGACCAGTTCTAGTCCAAGAAGGTTGAAAGGGCTGTTTAGCAGTGGCAGCGAAGCTAAAGACGAAGTCTAACTTTCTCTGCCTGGCTTCCTGCCCTCCCTCGACTGTTGCAGTGCAGGCTAGAAGGCATGGATACAAGAAATCACGGCAACTTTGCAATCACGGCAACTTTGGCTCTTAATCATTGCACAAGAGTGGAAGGTGACAAAATGAAAGGTGTTTTCAGACGCATATGGAATTTGGACAGGATTCATGACTTCCCATCAGGAAACAGGTTGTATGGTAATTCCTGGGTGGCACCCAATCACTCCCTCATAAGCAGCTGAATCTTGTGTCATCATCACCGCTGAAATCCAGACTCAGGGAGGTGTATATAAACAGTGCCAGGAGAGCCCTACATCACATCCACGGCTAGGAATCAGCTGGCAAGCTCGGTGAGTCTCTTTCTTATAACACCTCTCTTTAGAGAAATGTTGCGCCAAAACCTGTTCTCCAGTGATTGCAATAACCGGTACATGGTGCTGCTCCTGGAAATGTCTCAGAAAACTCCCACAGGTCCAAAACACAGTGGCTGGAGTCAGGGGTGGAGGAAGGGGGTTATGGTGGGGGTGTACTGCCCTGGGTGTCTTCGCTGAGGGGGGTGACATTTGGCAGTTTCGGGTGGGCAGCACGCCAAATGTCCGCCATCGGTGACTCGTTCCGCCCCTGGTTGCAGGGCACGCGTGCCGCTCCATGCACCAGAGTGGCTATCCTGTGCCTGGGAGGGCACCCTCCATGCCCCACCCCCCTTGGGTGCATGCCCGCCCTGGGCAGCGGGGTAAAATGTTCCGCCGCTGGCTGGGGTTGCCTTTAGATGTCGCATAAGTTCTGTTCTAAAAGCGTTGGATTGGCTACTGGTCTGTTTCTCTGCCCAATTCAGGGCCCGCCCATTTGTGTTTAAAATCCTAAACGACTTAGGCGCCAAATATCTGAAAGGCCCTCTTTCTCCTTAAGGACCACCCCCCCGGTAATAAAATGAGCAGAGGTGACCCTTTGGGTAGCTCCCCCCTCCCTCAGAGGTTTGGGGTGGTGGCCCCCCAGGAGAGGGCCTTCTCTGTGGCAGCCCCTAAAGTTGTGGAATTCCCGCCTCACAGAGGTTCATCTGGCTTTTCGTTTCCCGGTAAACCCTCAAGCTATCTAAGTTTTGGCAATATGTTTTTAAGTGGCCAAAAGGGGACTTTGGCAAACCCAACCGCTATTGAACCAAATGTGTTTTGACTATACGTAATTTTGGCTTTAGGCGCAATCGCCGGAACGTAACCCCTGTGTAAATTGCAGGCTTTACTGTACAACTTTACAGCTTTCTTCACCTGGCCTTTGATACCCAAGGTGTGTGTTTTCTGGTTCCACCTGTTCCTGTGCCTGTAATCTGATTTAACTGTTTTTTAAATCTTAAATGGTTGTAACTTGGTGGTAAAGGGCGAGTTATAAATGTGGTGGCGATTATGACGATGATAGTAGTAATAGTTTCTCAAATGTTTCCTTGCCAAACAAAAGAGGCTCCTGCTTTTCTGCCTCATTTGCAGAGTCCTTTAGGATGTCTTTATAATTTTGGAGAGTTAGGTGATGATTTTACCTAACCTAGAGTTCTGTGAGAGGGACCAGGGGTCTGGGCATGTTCCTCTAGGGCCCTGCAGCCTCCACAGCTGTTTGTACAACAACATCTCGGTGTGGACAGCCCTGCCACATATTCCTGTGGAACATGACTGAAACATAGGAACAAGGAGAGACTTCCAGCCTTAACAATCTACAATTGCCATGGTTCTTTCTTTGCAAGGGGCGATGGGCAGGAAGCCATGACTGTTCTAAGTACTATCATAGTATTGTCAGTGTATAGTCTTTTGGAGAACTGAGAAATCGAAAGGGACACATTCACACATCCTTAGCTGCTGCTGGTGGCTGAACTGGAATATCTTGCTGGCTTGCGGCTTCCTAAATTCTTCATAGATTTAGTGGCCGAAAAGGCCCATGATTATGAACACGTTGAGATGTGTCCAAGGGAACGGGGGCAATTGGCAGGCCCCCAGCTGGCTCCAGCCTACCAGCTGGTTGCTGGTCAAACTCCAGTCCTTGCTTCTGCATCAAACTGTGACTCAGGGCTTCAGAAACCTTTCAGAAGCTGAGCACGCAAGCCAGCAGAGTAAAAAAACCTCTTCGCAACAGAAGGGCAGATAGAGGAATATGTAAAGCATATTCACAGCAGTTTATTTAGCATTCATCAGGACAAAGAAAAACATGTCTGCTCTCCTTGCATGTCCAAAGCAAGAAGCATAAGCAAAAGCTATACACAAACGGAAGTTCCCAGCAAGCTGGGCTGGAATGTAAACAGGCATGTGACACACAACAGTCATGCCTGTTCCTCTTAAGGTGGAACGGAATATCTTAACAGTTTCATGCATATGCCTGCCTCTTCCAGGTCAGCAGAGATTGCAGATAATGGCAACCCATCCCCCAAGGACCCACCAACACCCTCCGGTTACCCATCCCAAGGCTCCAGCCACATCGGATAGTTTGCCTCACTGCACTCTGGAGTTGGCGCTCGAGATCATTGTGAACATCTACCATCAGTTCGCTCCTCGGGAAGGCAAGGATGACTTCTTGAGCCTCAAGGACATGACAGAGCTTCTCAAGAGTCAAGCTCCCACTTTCCTGGCTGCCTGCGTGAGTGAAGCCAAAGGAAATGGCGTTGTTGGTGGTGCAAATGTGTTTGCAAAAAATCGGGAGTCAGGTTGTTGTTGTTCTTTAGTCATTTAGTCATGTCCGACTCTTGGTGACCCCCTGGACCAGAGCACGCCAGGCACTCCTGTCTTCCACTGCCTCCCGCAGTTTGCTCAAACTCATGCTGGTAGCTTCGAGAACACTGTCCAACCATCTCGTCCTCTGTCGTCCCCTTCTCCTTGTGCCCTCCATCTTTCCCAACATCAGGGTCTTTTCCAGGGAGTCTTCTCTTCTCACGAGGTGGCCAAAGTCTTGGAGCCTCAGCTTCCGGATCTGTCCTTCCAGTGAGCACTCAGGGCTGATTTCCTTCAGAATGGATTTGATCTTCTTGCAGTCCATGGGACTCTCAAGAGTCTCCTCCAGCACCATAATTCAAAAGCATCCATTCTTCGACGATCAGCCTTCTTTATGGTCCAGCTCTCACTTCCATACATCACTAATGGGAAAACCATAGCTTTAACTATAAGGACCTTTGTTGGCAAGGTGATGTCTCTGCTTTTTAAGATGCTAGCTTTCTTGTAATGTTGGGGCCATCTGGATGACCTGTTTGCCGAGAGTTCATCCTGATTTGCTTGCACAAAGGTGATGCAGAGGTTAGATGAGACCTGGTCTTTACTGAGTTCCCCAAGAAAAGGGATGGACTGTTAAACCACCCTGGGAACTGTAGTGCTGTGAGGGGGAAAGAGGGTCCCCTAGCAACTCTCAGCACCTTTAACCAAACTGTGGTCCCCAAGGAACTATTGGGGGCCCACTTCAAATCCCTGATTCTTCCTTTGAAGCCTTCCCTGCCACACCAACGCCCCACATTATGTATGATTTTAGTTGCAGGGCTGCTGGGCATAGCTTCCCTCAAAAGGCCATGTGGGGCCAAATGGGGAGGCCTGGCGGGTGAGCTTTTAGTATGCACCTACATCCCTCCTGCAATTCTAGATATAGGTAGGTAGCTGTGTTGGTCTGCCATAGCTGAAATAAAATTAAAAAAATCCTTCCAGTAGCACCTTAGAGAAGTTTGTTATTGGTATGAGCTTTCGTGTGTATGCACACTTCTTCAGATACAGTGGTACCTCAGGTTAAGTACTTAATTTGTTCTGGAGGTCCGTTCTTAACCTGAAACTGTTCTTAACCTGAGGTACCACTTTAGCTAAAGGGGCCTCCCGCTGCCGCCGGAGCACGATTTCTGTTCTCATCCTGAAGCAAAGTTCTTAACCCGAGGTACTATTTCTGGGTTAGCGGAGTCTGTAACCTGAAGCGTATGTAACCTGAAGCATATGTAACCTGAGATACCACTGTACATCTTAGCAAGCCTAAAAGGTAAAGGGACCCCTGACCATTAGGTCCAGTCATGACCAACTCTGGGGTTACGGCGCTCATCTCGCTTTATTGGCCAAGGGAGCCGGCGTACAACTTCTGGGTCATGTGGCCAGCATGACTAAGCTGCTTCTGGCAAACCAGAGCAGCGCACGGAAACACTGTTTACCTTCCCGCCAGAGAGGTACCTATTTATCTACTTGCACTTTGAGGTGCTTTCAAACTGCTAGGTTGGCAAGTTCTTAACCCGAGGTACTATTTCTGGGTTAGCAGTGTCTGTAACCTGAAGCATCTGTAACCTGAGGTACCACTGTACACTGAAACAGAAGTCACCAGAACCTTACATATAGTGAGAGGGTGGGGAGGGGTATTACTCAGAAGGGTGTTGGGAATGGGACTTATTACCAAACTCAAAACCATGGAGAGACCTGGTCTGAATAGAGATATTGGATTCTTATCTCATTATATATGATAAAGCTATTTTTGGCCATCTCACCCCTTACTTTTTCCTGTAAGACCAATTGCAGTCGTTAACAGTCGTCAACTGATTTACCACACCTATCAGCCAATCACCCATTCCCACCACCCTTCTGAGTAATACCCCTCCCCACCCTCTCACTATATATAAAGGTCTGGTGATTTCTGTTTCAGTGTATCTGAAGAAGTGTGCATGCACACAAAAGCTCATACCAATAACAAACTTACATTGGTCTCTAAGGTGCTACTGGAAGGATTTTATTTTATTTTATTTTATCCCTCCTGCAAAATACTGACAGGACTAATCAGGACTAATCTTCCAGTATACCTGAAAGAGCGTCTCCACCCCCATCGTTCAGCCCAGACACTGAGGTCCAGCACCAAGGGCCTTCTGGTGGTTCCCTCGCTGCGAGAAGCGAAGTTACAGGGAACTAGGCAGAGGGCCTTCTTGGTAGTGGCACCCTCCCTGTGGAACACTCTCCCTCAGATGTCAAGGAGATAAATAACTTATACGACTTTGAGAAGAAATCTGAAGGTAGCCCTGTTTAGGGAAGTTTTTAATATTTGATATTTTATCGCTTTCTATTATTATTATTATTATTATTATTATTATTATTATTATTAATAATATTTTGTTGGGAGCCGCCCAGAGTGGCTGGGAAAACCCAGCCAGATGGGAGGGGTATAATAATAATAATAATAATAATAATAATAATAATAATAATAATTATTTACAATGGTCAGTTAAAACGTTAAAAATATGTTATAAAAATGTGACACCAGAGGGAGCTGTAGAACATCAATCTGTCGTCAATGGATATAGCCTTGAGAGCTATATCATGGTTTTTATTTTAAGTGGTGATGGATGATGGAAACTGTAGTCCAGCCATATATGGTCCCCTAAGGTCAAAGAATAAGGCAGATCATGATGTTTGCAGAGGAGCATTTGCCAACCAAAGTTTCATCTAGTTCTCCCCATCTTCCCTTACAGAACAGAAACCGCCCAGACTACATGAAAGAGCTCTTCAAAAAGGCAGATGTTGACAAGACCGGACAACTGACTTTTGAGGAGTTCACCAAAGTGTTTGCTGTCCTGGCAGAAGATACCCATCGCCTGAGTCACGGTGAGGACCGATGTGGCCCAGACCACGATTGAGCTCCCGCCATAGATTGGTATTGCCTGTTGTAAAAGCTGCCAAATAAAGGATTTGCACGAGACATGTGACCCTAAAGCATCTGTTCATAGAATTGTAGCATTGGTAGGGACCCCCGGGGTCATCCAGTCTGGCTCCTTGCAATGTGGGCTGCCCAACCTCTGTTAAAAACCTCCCATGAAGGTAATCCCACCACTTCTCAATGGAACATACCTTTATAAAAAACCAAAATCCATTACCATGAATTCATAATAGGAAAAACACACACAGAATAGAATGGCTGATCATAACAGGAAAAACCAGCAGTACCATTACATACATCGGCCTATAAAAAGTAACATTGTTATTATTCTTTTTCCACAGAAGGAAATGCTTAATTCTGTAATAATCAAAATGCAAAAGTATTTCCTCAATTCCCCCAATTTCCAGGGGTTCCAGGAGCTTACCCAGGGTTCAGTTTCCTTGGAATGAGGGACAGCAGAGACTGTGGTCTCTTTAAGATACATGGTTTATTCACACATATATAAAGCCTGAGTCATGGGCAGGCAAACTAAGGCCCGAGGGCTGGATCTGGCCCAATCGCCTTCTAAATCCGGCCCACGGATGGTCCGGGAATCAACATGTTTTTACATGAGTGGAATGTGTCCTTTTATTTAAAATGCATCTCTGGGTTATTTGTGGGGCATAGGAATTCGTTCATTTCCCCCCCCTTCAGAATATAGTCTGGCAGTGGACTGGCCCCCTGCTGAAAAGGTTTGCTGACCCCTGGCTGAGTCTACGATGGAGGGGCTCGCAGCATTAACAGCCCAAGAGGCTTCTCACATAGCCACAGCCTTGGATTCAAGCCGAAATCAGGCATGGCTCTGACTCTGGCTTCCCAGCCTGCTACCTGCTTTGTCTTTCTCACCACCAGTTAGTTGAGGAAGGCCGCGCCCTCCAGCCATTTGCCCGGTGTTGCTGAGCCACTTCTTTTGTTATGTTAATAACCCATACTTAGGCCATTACCACACCGGGAAGCTAGCCTGGCTATTCCAGGAATTGCAACCCTGCTGGATGCAAAGTTTAGAAGGGGCCACAGGCATAACAACTGATTCCCTGCTCCCCCCCAAAAAACAACAACACTACCTCTCTCCAAGAACAAGGTATCTGTTCCCAGATGAATGAACAGGCAGCAGAACGCAGCTTCCCTATAGAACAATAACAGGTAAGTACCAGAATGGGTTACTTCCGGGTCTCGACAATCGTGCTTTGCGCATGCGCAGAAGCGCCGAATCGCAACCCGCATGTACACAGACGGGGCGCTGCGGGTTACGAATGTGCCTCCCGCACGGATCACATTCGCAACCCGTGCGTCCACTGTATAGTAACAGCTTATTCCTTTCAAGCAAGTTTCCAACCCATCAGAATCTCTCTTCTTCTCCAGTCCCAGTTCTGCGTCTCCACAGTCCCCACACTTGGCACTATTAAAAGTTTACTGTCCACACACTCTCACTGCGCATATACTTGTGTGTAGGTAAAACCTCTTTCAATTGTTCAGCAGTGGACAACAACAGAAGTTGTTTTAAAGATGACTCGCCAAACTCTGTGACGTCTCGGTCAAGAGATTTTATTCCCTGACTGGGTACAAGTGATACAGTAGCAAAGATATTTTTCTTTCTTTTTTTTTTTTTAATAATTTTTATTGGGTTTTTACATTTTATAACAACAAACACACACACAAAGACAAGAACACACAAACACACAAATACAATTACATACCCTAATTTTCTTTACCCACTTTCATTGACTTCCCCCACCCCCTCCTCTTACATCCCAGTTCCAAATTTAATTCAGCAAGTTCTTACCTAACCTCTTAAAGATATTCATATTGTTTTTAAAAATTAAATTCTTTTTGTTTATCTATATTCACCTTATCCAATTCTCTTATAATCATTAATTTCTTTTTTTTTTAAGGTCGATCTAACTTCCTCTCCACAAATTTTCCCTTTATTATATTAATTATAGGTCACATTGACCAAGTAAAACAAAACATAACATTTTATAGTTCTATTCTCTCCCCCCCCTGCCCCGGTTTCTGTCCCTTCCCAGACAAATGTCCAAAAAAAAAACCAAACAAAAAATAGTTCTTAGCCCGGATTTCTCACGTCCGAGGCGTCTGATTCTCTGTCAGTCCCTCTCTGCCAACTATGTTGGTAGTCCTCTTTGTTGGTCCTAAGACCCCGAAGGAGTTCAGTCAGAGTCACATCATCTTTTCTTTCATCCAGAATGTTAAAGAGTGTTTGCTGCGAAAGACCATCTGGTTTTCCATACTCAAGAGGAAAGTCCCAATCATGTTGCTTTATTCTTTTTAGTTTTAATATTCCAAGTACTCCAGGGACTTCTCTCTTCTTCTTTCTCATCTTTCGCAGGTTTGTAATCCAAAGGTCTTCTTGCTCATACTCTAACAATGCAGATTCCTGGTTGATATTTTCCACTTGTAGTGTCTGAACTCCTTCTTTCTTCTCTGTCAATTCCAAAGGCATCTCTTCCTTCTCAGCTGCAGAGTTTTTATCATGCGTCTCCTTTGTGCATTCAGCAGAGTTGTTTGTTTCAGAATTCAAGGTCATAAAAACTTTACTCAGAGCCATACTCTGCTCCTGCAGGATTCCCACGAGAAAGAACATTTTTTCTATCTCCGCCAGTAATTTTCCCTCTGCAGCCATTGTAATGTCACTAATTCCCCCTAGGGGGCTTTCAGTTATTTAGTAGTCCTTTTCCAATAATCTGTTACTTTGTTATTATCAATACTTTGTTTCCAATCGCCTCAGTCCAAATGTATCAGCTTTAATTCCAAGAGTTGTTAAATAACAAAATTCTTCACTTTGTCCGCCCGTTTGACAGCTTCTTTGACAGCTGTCAAACTCCTTTCACTTCTTCCTCCGGCACCCAAATAGGACACTCCCGGGTTTTTGGGGGGGATTACACACAAAGTTCCAAAATTCCCTTTCTCTCCAGCACAAAATCTTCTTCTATCAAATTTGTGAAAAACTTTTAAATCATCAAAACAGTATTCATTCAGCCTTAATTCTCCGTTCCTTGCTTTAAATCGTCTATAAGTAGAGGGGGTGCGGACTTCCCTTTAACACATCCCCCGATCGTGCCGAATTCACAGGATAAAATTTTTAAAGTCCAAATTCCACTACTCACGGGTCCTTTGTTATCCAGTCCAAATTTTGGGAAGAAAGTCAGCGCTCTCCGGCCATGGCTTGCGGCTTCACTCCACTGAGGTAGCGGTCTACTCTCAGCACCACGCCACTCTCCGTACCCTCTCCGTAGCCTTTAAAAAGGCTCTTCGTGGGTCGGGGAGGGCGCTTAAGGTGCCCACCGAGTCACCAAGTCCGCAGGCTTCCGCGCCTGCGGTTTCTGAGGGTCCCCATGTCGCCGGCACGGCAAGACCCGTCCTCAGTAGAGCCAATTCCCTCCGGAGCTCGGAGGGAATCCGCCATTAGCCGTTCGCGCTAACCCGGAAGTCCAGTAGCAAAGATATTTTTCAACTGTTAATATAAACAGCAATTAACAGCACACTTTCAAACAAAGTCTCTCTTATCTCCTGCATGCTGTAAATTACAGGAATGGTCCTTCAGCAGATTTTACAGGCAGTACTCTTTGGTCAGAAGCCTGCAAAAAATGAAACCAAGTGGCTTTCTTTTTATTGGCACTTCCAGTTGATGCTAATTAAGCTCAGAGTGCCACTCCCATATATAAAGGAATGTTCTGGAACCTTCTAGAAACTTCTACTTGTTTCTGGCAGAATGATTCTCTAACAGGCACATCAAAGAGGATGAGTTTCTGATATGTTTAAGTCAGGATGAAAGCCTCCGTAGCAGAGTTGCATTACACAAAGGCCTTGCTCATTCTTTGCCTTGTTCCAATGTAGCGCAGAGGCATTCTGAGACACACGGTTATTGGAACAATTCCCAAACACCATGAAATAGTTCCTATCATGGCTGACATGCAAAAAGCATCCATCAACAGTTGCTCAAAAAGCAAGACAAAATTTCAAGAAGGATTCATGTAGTAAAAGGTAAAGGGACCCCTGACCATTAGGTCCAGTTGTGGCCGACTCTGGGGTTGCGGCGCTCATCTCGCTTTATTGGCCGAGGGAGCTGGCGTACAGCTTCCGGGCCATGTGGCCAGCATGACTAAGCCGCTTCTGGCGAACCAGAGCAGCGCACGGAAATGCCGTTTACCTTCCCGCCGGAGCGGTACCTATTTATCTACTTGCACTTTGATGTGCTTTTGAACTGCTAGGTTGGCAGGAGCAGGGACCGAGCAACGGGAGCTCACCCCGTCACGGATTCGAACCGCTCACCTTCTGATCAGCAAGCCCTAGGCTCTGTGGTATAACTCACAGTGCCACCTGCGTCCCAACTTATTATATATATAAGACCTTAACATTCTTATTACACTTATCAACAGTCCAAGTTCACAAAGTTCTCCGTCCAAGTTGGCTGGGCAAGGAGGAGTGGTGGGAGGCAGCAGCAGGGAAACCCCAAAGGGAATCCCCAGAGGTAATGGGATACCAAGGAGAGATCAGAGGGAGAAGACTGGGAGGAGGTGCCAGATACTTGAAGGGGCAACAGGGTGAAGTGTGCGGGAAGAGCCTGTGATAGGGAGCAGTTCAGACTCCAAGGCTGAAGAAGGCTGCTGAAAAATCCAGGAAGTCTCCCTCTCTTGCTGCGACGGTGTGATGGCCTGGGATTCGGACTCAGAGGCTGAACCTGAGGAATCCCAGCCTGCACAGGAGTCCCCGCCTCCAGAACCAGCTGAGCCAGGGCTGGGGCCTGAGCCTGAAGGGTTCTCACCTGTGCTGGATCCTCAGGTGCAGGCACCAGCTGAGCCTGCTCTGGCTCCTGAGGTGATGGAGGACCCAATGCCTGCAAGTGCTCCACTCTCAGCCCCGTCAGAGGAAGCTGAGGTTGCCTCTGGGTCCGGTAACCCTCCAGTCTCTCTTGAGCTGCAGAGGCTCAGGGCAGAGAGGCGGAGGGAACTAAGTTCCTGCAGGAGGAGTGCTCGCCTCTAGGCCAGGAGAGGTAAGTCACCTGTGGACCGGGGCCACCCTATGCCTTGGGGCAGATAAAAGCCAGTCAGCCCAGTCCCAGGTTGCGGGAGCAATGTTGTTGCTAGCCTGTTCCTGCCTGCACCCTGTCCTGCTCTTCTGCCAGAGTTCCTGACCCCACCCGACTCCCTGCCTTGGACCAGCTACAGCTTTGATGGACAGCCTCCATACCGCACCATCGACCTAGGACTGGACTCGAACCTTGCCTCTCGGTTAGCCCCCAGGACCAGCACAGACAAGTTCCTCTCCCCCTTGGTCTCCAAGAATGTGCAGGATAATGAGGAAGGCAGAGCAGGGACCAGAGGTGTGTGGACACATGTTGAGGCTGCTTGGGAAACATCTGGGAGAGACCACTGGGAGAATACTGGTGGCCAGAAGTTGGAAAGGCGAAATAACACCAACAATAACAGAAATGGCAAACACTCATGATAGAGTATTTTCAACTAGCAAACTGGAAAAGTCAGGGGAACCTTAAATCAATAAGTATATGGAGAATGGAAAATATTTAAGGAATACATAAGACTATATTATAAAAATGATACCATCCTAGCAGAATTGAATGATATTTGTGCATAATAAATAAATGGAATAAACATCTTAGAGGAATATATGGGAAAAGATATAAAACAAACTGTGTGATAAAATCAAGACAATAGAAAAAGTATAATGAGAACGACTGGAAGCTTTTCACAGAAGACTTTATTGGATAAGACATGATGCTGTATAAATATCTGGTACTTTTAATTGTTCTTTTCTTTTTCTTTTCTTGTTACTTTTAAACTTTTTGTAGTTTTTGATGTGGAGAATTCTTTTTTTCTTTTCTTTTTCTTTTCTGTGCTTAACTTTGTTGTACTTATCTTTATGGTAAGGCTGAATTTTAAACCAATAAAGATGTATTTATATATATAAAAAAGGGAAACATCTGGGAGAGACAGAGCCTTAGGGAGGTGTGGAAGGCTGGAACCTCCAGTATTGGCAACTGCTCCATAGGGGCAAGACCTACTGAGAAATGTTGCTGAGGCCACGAGGCCGAGTGGTACGTTTGTTTCCTTGGATAAAGAGTTAATTTCGCTGACAATGGAGATCTTCCTCCTTTATTGCTGACCTGAATCTGACTCCAGCCCTGACCAAGAGCAACAGAAGAGCAGGCAGAAGGTGTACTGCAGGTCAGGAAATCATGATGCTCGTTTGGTTAATGACAAGCATCAAGCAAACTGGGTGCTTTGTGCAAGATTGTCATCATACCGTGACAACAATCTGAGCCACTAGGTGGTGCAAAAGGTACATGAATTGAGCTTGGCTAGGACATTTGATTAATGGGCTGTTCTTCCAAAGGAGCGGTGCAAGAAGGATTGGTTTGGGGACTTGTACTTTATTATTATTATTATTTTTTAATATAATCTTTTATTAGTTTTTTTTAACATATCATTTTCAACAGTAATTAAACATACTTTTATGAGGCGTTCTCAAAGTAAAGGAAGGATTGAACTCTGATTAATAAGAGCACTCCTACACTTTTACATCTTATTCAAATTTTTGACTTCCATCAATCCTGTCTGAAATTTTTCCAATCTAATCTCTCAGTATGCATTTCTTATCTTCCCTATTACATTTCAAACTCATTACCAATATCTCTGTCTTTTTCTACTTTGTAACACTTCATATATTTCTCCTTACAAAACTTCTTGTAGTCCCACTAGTGTAATTTGTTGATTACAAATAATTCATATACTTCTCCCAATCTTCTGTAAATCTCTGGTCCCGCAGGTTTCGAATCCTTCCTGCCATTTTGTCCAATTCTGCATAGTCCATTAATTTCGTCTGCCATTCTTCTTTCATCGGAATTTCTTCTTGTTTCCATTTCTGGGCTAACAATACTCTTGTCAGTTTTGGGACTTGTGCTTTTAAACACGTTAACCTGGGGTCAGGAGCGAGCAGTGAGATAGCCAAGTTTCTTGATGCTGCTGAATTGTTTAAGGTGCTGATAACACCACCAAGAAGAGTCCAGGATTTTTGTGGATCCATTATTTTACACACACACACACACACACACACACACACACACACACCAATAATCAGTGCGCTACCCAATTTATTAGGACAGCCCGACGGTAGCGCAATGCAGTGTTTTCCTGGGAGTCATCTCTCTTGAAACCAGTCACGCTTCCTTCTGACTGTATCGGTTCAACACTTTGAGGTTTAGCCAAAGATCTTCAACCGGCTGAAATAATAATAATAATTTATTGTTTATACCCTGCCCATCTGGTTGAGTTTCCCCAGCCACTCTGGGCGGCTCCCAATCGAGTGTTAAAAACAATACAGCATTAAATACTAAAAACTTCCCTAAACAGGGCTGCCTTCAGATGTCTTTTAAAAATAAGATAGCTGCTTATTTCCTTGACATCTGATGGGAGAGCGTCCCCCAGGGCGGGCACCACTACCGAGAAGGCCCTCTGTCCGGTTCCCTGTAACCTCACTTCTCGCAACGAGGGAACCGCCAGAAGGCCCTCGGCGCTGGACCTCAGTGTCCGGGCTGAATGATGGAGGTGGAGACGCTCCTTCAGGTATACAGGACTGAGGCCGTTTAGGGCTTTAAAGGTCAGCACCGGCACTTTGAATTGTGCTTGGAAACGTACTGGGAGCCAATGCAGATCTCTCAGAACCGGTGTTATGTGGTCCTGGTGGGCACTCCCAGTCACCAGTCTAGCTGCCACATTGTGGATTAATTGCAGTTTCTGGGTCACCTTCAAAGGTAGCCCCACGTAGAGCGCATTTCCCCACCATTAGCTTTTAATTAAAAACACTGACAAAAATTGTAAGCAGTGTTCCCATTTAAACTGCAAGAGTGAAGTCGGAAGTCCATCGAAGGAAAGGAAATATAGCTGGCTGGTCCAGGGAGTTGATCAGTGCCTCTTTACAAGATGGGGTGGTCCCTGCCTGTTTGGAGGAGGCGGTGGTAAAACCAATCCTTAAGAAAGCTTCCCTGGATTCAGAAAACCTAACTAACTATAGACCAGTTGCTAATCTCCCTTTCCTGAGCAAGGTTCTGGAGCGAGTGGTCGCAGACCAGATCCAGGTGCTTTTTGGAGAAACTGATTTTCTGGATCCGTTTCAGTCAGGGTTTTGGAACAGAAACTGCTTTGGTCGCCCTGTATGATGACCTCTGTTGAGAGAGAGAGAAGAGAAACATGTCCCTGTTAATTCTCCTCGACCTCTCAGCAGCTTTTGATACCATCCACCATGGTTTCCTTCTGGAGCAACTCTCCGAATTAGGCGTAGGTGGCATCAATTCGCGCTTCTTCCAGTCCCACTAGAATGGCCGTTCCCAGAGACTGTTGCTTTTCATCTTAAGAAATGGAACTTAGTGCGCTCACGGGGACAGTGTCCAGGAGATCCGAACTCCCTCAGGGGCTTTCCATCCAGTGCCCCCACCCCCCTCCTTCTTTACAAACTTGGGGGTGGTTTATTGCGCATCCGCGGATGAGACTGCATCTTCCCTTACACCAGGAAGAATTTGGGAGGCTGATTACTCCCATCTCAGCCTGGGCCTGACAAATTAATTGACAAAGATCATTTAATCAATGTTTTCAATAGTTATGCAGAAGAACCACAGAGAATGGGCACGAGTTAGTGTGCAGTGCTTCAGCCTAAGGAACCCCTTGGGTTAAGTGAGAACGGACTTGGAAAAGACTACAGCTTGGAACCCTGGAGAGTTTACCCAAGATAAGACCAAACTTTCTTTTTAAAAAGTGAAAAACAATGTTAGAATAAATCTGGCATAAAATTTAACAAAGTGTTATGAAGTCTAGCAGTGGTGAAACAAAAAATGCATTAGAATGTTCTCTGTGAAAAATTCCATGTTACAAGTTACTGTTTTCTTGGTTCCAATGGTTGCAATGCATTTTGGTCCCTGAGTGCAGGAATTGCCCTGTCAAGTGCTGGGGTCACTGTGAGTTGGAGAGTCCAGGGATATTCGGGTGAGGGGGGCAGTTTCCCCACCCCTCCTGTAAGTTATTCTTGGTTATCAGCCTGCTAACTATAGAAGGATTGGGCTGAAACTACCACTGCTTCCAACCTTGGATTTTTCTGAGCCAGTTTTCCCCATTGTGTTTTCCCCCAGGAGTGTCTGGACCACAACCTCTGTCATCTCTGACTGTTGGCTGTGCTAAAATTAAGATTAAGATTATACGGTGGTACCTATATATGATATATTAAATATATTACTTTTCCCCCACCCATCTGCATGGGTTGCCCAGCCATTCTGGGCAGCTTCCAACAGAGTAGAAAAGAACACAACAGAACATCAGATACTAGAAACCTCCTAATACGGCGCTGCCTTAAACGTCTACAGAAGGTCATGTGATTGTTTATCTCTTTGATAGATGATAGGAGAATGTTCCACAGGGTGGGCACCACCACCGAGAAGGCCCTCTCTGTAACTTCACTTCTCACATTGAGGGAACCACTAGAAGGCCCTCAGACCTGGACCTCGGTGTCTTGTCTGAAAACAGGGGTGGAGACTTTCTTCAGGTATACAGGATGCAGTTCCAACCTTCTGCTCCTCGTACACTCCTGAGGCATCAATTGGGAAAGCTGGTGACCTGGGTGAGTCCTCCCTTTATCTACCATCTTTGTAGAAATTACAATTTAGCACTTCTCACGGCGTGGCATCACTGGACGTTTAAGGAAACTTGATGTTCTGCCAAATCCCTCTGAGCATGGAGCTTAAATATGATTCTGTGGCAACTGATCACCATTCAAGAGGGAGTCTGGAGTCTGTCCCCATTTCCTCCACTTCCTTGACTCACCTGAAAGTTCTCTTGACAGGTCAACATGTCAGGCAGCCGGACTGAACTGCAGCGCTCCATTGATAACATAATCAATGTTTTCCATAAATATGCAATAGAAGTACGGGTAATGGGCACGAGTGAGTGTGCAATGCTTCAGCCTAAGGAACGCCGTGTGCTGAATGAGAGAGGACTGCGTCAACTGGTAAAGGACCAGCTTCCAGACATGCCAACGGTGAGGAGCAGGAGAGGGTGGTTTGTTGCTCAGTTGGGTTACTCCTTGCAATGGGGGAAGCACTTCAGTTCTCTTCATCTTTTCAAAATCCTCACTTCTCAGATTGCCCTTTGCTTTTCCCTTTTCGGGATTAAGAAATTTCTTGTTTTGAAGCTATCTCCCCTTCAGTTGTAAAGCCATTACTTACCATTCCCCCATCCTGGCTGGTACTAGTCACCTGCTAAAGTACTTTTCCATTTTTATACTTATTTAGCAGAATGATCCGCACAAGGGCAGCCAAGCCTCCTCCCTCTCTCCTCCCTCTGCTCCTTCTCCACAACCTTCCAGAGTGGATTTTCTGTGACTGCACTGAGGAGAAGAAGGAGGGGATGTTCTGTTACGCTTGCAGAAGTTGTTCCACAGACAGAAAAGGAAAGGAAAACCCCACTTGGGTGCAACACATTTACGGTTTAATCTACAAAGACCTCTAAATAGTTTACCCAAGATGAGACCAAATTTTCTTTTTAAAAAGTGAAAACCATTGTTAGAATCAATCTGGCATAAAATTTAACAAATTGTTATGAAATCTAGCAGTGAGGAAACAAAAAATGCATTAGAATGTTCTCTGTGAAAAATTCCATGTTACAAGTTACTGTTTTCTTGGTTCCAATAGTTGCAATGCAATTTGGTCCCTGAGTGCAGGAATTGCCCTGTCAACTGCTGGGGTCACTGTGAGTTGGAGAGTCCAGGGATATTCGGGTGAGCGGGGCAGTTTCCCCACCCCTCCTGTAAGTTATTCTTGGTTATCAGCCTGCTAACTATTGAAGGATTGGGCTGAAACTACCACTGCTTCCAACCTTGGATTTTTCTGAGCCAGCTTTCCCCATTGTGCTTTCCCCCAGGAGCTTCTGGACCACAACCTCTGTCATCTCTGACTGTTGGCTGTGCTAACTGGGGCCAATGGGAGTTGGGAGCCCCATGACATTAGGAGAGACACAGCTCTCCTAGAACATCCCAGGAAGGATGACTAAATGTATCATACTCTTGTGTGTGCTTGAATTCATCCAAAGACCGCTTGCTTTTTCCACTGGTTTCAGCCACTGTAACCATCTTTCCTTCTTTATTCTCTCCCAACTGCACAACAAAAAGGCCTCTTCTGTCGTTGATGAGGCTTTGGAAGGAAACGATGGTGAAGTTGACTTCAAGGAGTTCACGGATACACTAAGAAGAATTCTTCTCATTTCCTATGAGAACTCCACAGCATGAAGAACCAACCTGGAGGTGAAGAATCCATCAACTCAACTCCATCTCTAAAGCTCATGTCCTCCTGAGACAATAAAGATTTCATTCAAAGATCCATCACCTTCTGTGTGGTGTTTTTCTGAAGCACAGTAACAGAATCTTAGCTGCAGCATAAACTGCATGTCAGGACATTCCCTCGGTGATAAGAGGCTTCCAGTAGGATAAACGAGAAGTGGCCAAAAGACTTAAGTAAGAAAATAGAAATCTTCTTTAAAGACCAACATAACATACTGTTTCTTTTTGTTAGAAGGAGGAAAGTGGTTCTGGGTGGTGGGTGGGGAGCTAGAATTCTGGATGAAGAGGAATAGAAGGTCGTTTGAAAGGAAGACAGGGAAATTGTAGAGCAGCTGGATAAATTATTAGGATCAGTCTTCACCCTTCACAGCAGAAGATATAGTGCAGGTCCATGGGGCTGACAAATTAATTGAGAAAGATCATCATATCGCCAGGTCCAGAAGGGCTCTATGCACGAGCTCTTGAGGAACTGAAATGTTCACAAGAACTGCCTCTAAAGATTGGAACATGGTCCACATGACACTGTTTCTTAAAAATGGCCCTCAGTGGGGATCCAGGTGATTCCAGGTTGGTTAACTCAATGTTTTTCATGGAAAAATTGATGCAAAACACTCTTTGTTTTTAAAACATTCTTTAAATTTTTAAATCAAATTAATACAGTGTCCACCCCCCCCCATTGAATACCTGTGCCAGACAAATTAGTTGACAAATTGAAGATCATCATATCCCCAAGTTCAGAAAGAATCTTTCTGGAGCTCTTAAATAATTTAAATGGGATGTTTGGAGTAAAATCTTCACAGGACCTGTCTCTAAAGACTGGAACATGGTCCACGGGACACTGTTTCTTTAGACGGGTTTTCAAGTTAGGAAGAGGATTAAGATTATACGTGGTACTTTGGTTCTCAAATTTAATCTGATCCGGAAATGCATTCCAAGACCAAAGCGTACCAAAACCAAGGCGCACTTTCCCATAAAAGGTAATGCAAAATGGATTGATCTGTTCCAAACTTTTAAGAACATCCCCCAAAATAGCAATTTGACCTGAATTGTACTAACGAGACCATTGATCTATCTAATGAAAGCAATAAATAATTTCCAGAGTCCCTGAGAAATAGATATTGCTTGTTTAATGATGATGATATATTAAATATATTACTTGTCCCCCACCCATCTGCATGGGTTGCCCAGCCACTCTGGGCAGCTTCCAACAGAGTAGAAAAGAAGACAACGAAATATCAGACATTAGAAACCTCCTGATAAGGGGCTGCCTTAGATGTCTACGGAAGGTCATGTGATTGTTTATCTCTTTGATAGATGATAGGAGAACGTTCCACACGGTGGGAACCACCACAGAGAAGGCCCTCTCTGTACTTGACTTCTCACATTGAGGGAACCACTAGAAGGCCCTCAGACCTGTACTTCAGTGTCTTGTCTGAAACAGGGGTTGGACACGTTCTTCAGGTACACAGGAATCAGCAAGGGATACCCACATGACCTGAAGGTGCTGCTGTGCAATGCCAGGTCAATGATTCATAAGACTACTGCCATCTATGACTTGATCATGGATGGAGGTCTTGACCTGGCATGTGTGACAGAGACTTGGTTGGATGAAGCAGATGGGCCTGTCCTTGCCGCTGCTTGTCCACCAGGTTTCTCTTACGCACAGCAACCCAGGTCATGTGGGCGGGGAGGGGGGGTTGCAGTGATTTTTAGGAAGTCATTAGTTTGCACCAGGCGTCCTATTGGGAAGACCCAGTTTTCCAAGTGCATGTTCTGGAAGTTGGGCAATAGGGGCAGTACAGGATTCCTTTTGGTGTACCGACCTCCCCGCTGCACCAAGGATTCCCTGCCCGAGCTGCTTCAGCTTGTGGCAGATGTTCTCCTGGAGACACCTAGTTTGGTTGTCCTAGGGGATTTTAATATCCATGCCGACACGACCTTACAAGGGGCCGCTCAGGACTTCGTGGAAAGCATGGCCTCCATGGGGCTGTCCCTGAATAAGTTTGGCCCAACCCATAGCTGCGGACATGCCTTGGACCTGGTGTTTACCTCTATGGATGTTGGTGATCTGACACTAAGTAAAAGCGAAACGAAAGAAGTGCCATGGTCAGATCACTTCCTGGTGCAACTGGACTTCTCTGCGACCCATCCCCTCTGCAGGGAGGTGGGACCAATTCGGATGGTCCGCCCCCGCCACTTAATGGATCCAAATGGTTTCCAGAGAGTGGTAGGGGATGCTTTATCCCATGTTGATGGCCTTTCAGCCGATTCCCTGGTGGCCCGCTGGAATGTGGAGTTAACCAGGGCTATTGACTGTTTGGGTCCGAAGCGCCCTCTCCGACTGCATGGAGCCCGTACAGCCCCATGGTTTTCCACGGATCTGAGGGCAATGAAACAATCGTTGAGACGTCTAGAGCGCCGGTGGCGGATAACTCATTCCGAATCTGACCGGACACAGGTTAGAGCTCAACGTCGAGCCTACCAAGTGGCGATAGCGACGGCGAAGAAGACTTTCTTCACCGCCTCTATTGCATCTGCAGAAAACAGCAGCAGGAGACTTTTTCAGGTGGTTCACAATTTAGTGGAACCACCTGCAACATCGGGGCCCAGTACGGGCCACATGTTCTCCTGCAATGATTTTGCAAAGCTTTTTGGCAGATAAAATCGCTCAGATTCGGGAAGAAGTAGACTCCACCGTGGGAGCAGGGCCGGGGCGGGAGAGTGCTAGAGTTCTGTCTAGTCAAGTTGAGTGGGATCAATTCCAATCTGTTACCTCCGAGGATGTGGACAGGCAGCTTGGACGAGTGAAGCCAACCACCTGTCTCCTGGATCCTTGCCCATCCTGGCTTATAAAAGCTAGCTGGGAAGGACTGGGTGATGGGCTTCGTGGGGTGGTGAATGCTTCCCTCTGTGAGGGAGCCTTCCCAGACGCGCTGAAAGAGGCGGTTATTAAACCGCTTCTTAAAAAAACATCTTTAGATGTGGCCACGATGGCCAACTATCGCCCAGTTTCAAATCTTCCATTCTTGGGCAAGTTGATTGAGCGAGCGGTGGCCGAACAACTCCAGGCACGCCTGGAAGAAGCGGACCATTTGGATCCCTTCCAGTCGGGATTCAGGCCTCATCATGGGACTGAAACTGCCTTGGTCGCACTGGTTGATGATCTTCGGCGGGCTAGGGACAAAGGTGAGAGCTGTTTCCTAGTTCTGCTGGATCTCTCAGCGGCGTTTGATACCATCGACCATAACATCCTTCTGGACCGTCTTGAGGGGCTGGGAGCTGGCGGAACTGTCATACAGTGGTTCCGCTCCTTCCTCCTGGGCCGTGTTCAGAAAGTGGTGGTGGGGGATGAGTGTTCAGACCCCTGGGCTCTCACTTGTGGGGTGCCTCAGGGTTCTGTCCTCTCCCCCATGCTTTTCAACATTTACATGCAGCGGCTGGGAGAGATCATCAGGAGGTTTGGGCTGGGTGTTCATCAGTATGTGGATGATACCCAGCTCTACCTCTCTTTTAAATCAGAACCAGTGAAGGCGGTGAAGGTCCTGTGTGAGTGTCTGGAGGCAGTTGGAGGATGGATGGCGGCTAACAGATTGAGGTTGAATCCTGACAAGACAGAAGTGCTGTTTTTGGGGGAAAGGAGGCGGGCAGGTGTGGAGGATTCCCTGGTCCTGAATGGGGTAACTGTGCCCCTGAAGGACCAGGTGTGCAGCCTGGGAGTCATTTTGGACTCACAGCTGTCCATGGAGGCACAGGTCAAATCTGTGTTCAGGGCAGCTGTTTACCAGCTCCATCTGGTACATAGGCTGAGACCCTATCTGCCTGCGGACTGTCTCGCCAGAGTGGTGCATGCTCTGGTTATCTCTCGCTTGGACTACTGCAATGCGCTCTACGTGGGGCTACCTTTGAAGGTGACTCGGAAACTACAACTAATCCAGAATGCGGCAGCTAGACTGGTGACTGGGGGCGGCCGCCGAGACCATATAACACCGGTCTTGAAAGACCTACATTGGCTCCCAGTATGTTTCCGAGCACAATTCAAAGTGTTGGTGCTGACCTTTAAAGCCCTAAACGGCCTCGGTCCAGTATACCTGAAGGAGCGTCTCCACCCCCCTCATTCTGCCCGGACACTGAGGTCCAGCGACGAGGGCCTTCTGGCGGTTCCCTCATTGCGAGAAGTAAAGCTACAGGGAACCAGGCAGAGGGCCTTCTCGGTAGTGGCGCCTGCCCTGTGGAACGCCCTTCCAGTAGATGTCAAAGCGATAAACAACTACCTGACATTCAGAAGACATCTTAAGGCAGCCCTTTTCAGGGAAGTTTTTAACGTGTGATATTTTATTGTATTTTTGCTTTCTATGGAAGCCACCCAGAGTGGCTGGGGAGGCCCAGCCAGATGGGCGGGGTATAAATAATAATTATTATTATTATTATTATTATTATTATTATTATTATTATTATTATTATTGTTATTATACAGGATGCAGTTCCAACCTTCTGCTCCTCATACAGTCCTGGGGCATCAATTGGGAAAGCTGGTGACCTGGGTGAGTCCTCCCTTTATCTACCATCTTTGAAGAAATTACAATTTAGCACTTCTCATGGCGTGGCATCACTGGAAGTTTAATGAAACTTGATGTTCTGCCAAATCCCTCTGGAACCCTCCTCTGAGCACTGAGCTTAAATATGATCCAGTGGCAACTAATTGCCATTCAAGAGGAAGGCTTTAATCTAACCCCATTTCCTCCACTTCCTTAACATTGATTGTTTGATGATGATGATGATGATGATGATGATGCTATACTAAACATATTACTTATACTCCTCCCATCTGCATGGGTTGCCCAGCTTGATGTTCTGCCAAATCCCTCTGAGCATGGAGCTTAAATATGATTCTGTGGCAACTAATCGCCATTCAAGAGGGAGTCTGGAGTCTGTCCTCATTTCCTCCACTTCCTTGACTCATCTGAAAGGTCTCTTGACGGTTCAACATGTCAGGCAGCTGGACTGAACTGGAGTGCTCCTTTAATGACATAATCGATGTTTTCAATAGTTATGCAGAAGAACCACAGAGAATGGGCATGCGAGAGAGTGCATAAGGAACCCCTTGTGCTGAGTGAGAGCGGGCTGTGTCAACTGGTAAAGGACCAGCTTCCAGACATGCCAACAGTGAGGAGGGTGAGAAGGTTGTTCGCTCCTCAATTTGGTTACTGCTTCCCTTGGTTACAGTTAGAATTCTCTTGGTTACAATTCTCCAGGTTGCATCCCCACCATCCCCAGTTAGGGCTTGGGAAAGACTACAACCTGGAACCCTGGAGAGATCCTGCAAGTCAGTGTGGGCATCACTGAGCCCGTTGGACCCACAGTCTGACTCGATATAAATAAGCCAGTTCCTATTTAAACCAGCCCCTTCTTCCCAGGGCCGGATTTAGGAGTAATGAGGCCCTAAGCTACTGAATGTAACGGGGCCCTTTATATCTCCAGCTGTCCTTTGTCAACAACAAACTGTCGCTGTTTTTCGTATTCACTATATGCTATATGGTAATTTATGGACCTAATAGGTATCTAAAGCCAGTTACACATGTTGTCCATGAAGAATGTCGGCACACTAGATATAGAAATGAGCAAACCAGTGATATTTTAGGGAGCAGGCTAGGAGGCGGGGCCCATCACTTACATCATAGGAGCGTACACAACACAAAACACTGTTGCTGTATGTAGGTTTTATTTTATTTGTTTTTTTATCTTTTATTTTGGAAATGTACATTCAGTTTTTCCCCCTTTAATTTTTTTTGGGTCCCCCAAGAGAGTGGGGCCCTAAGCTATAGTTTGTTTAGCTTATACGTAAATCCAGCACTAGGGACGCGGTGGCGCTGTGGGTTAAACCACAGAGCCTAGGACTTGCCGATCAGAATGTTGGCAGTTCGAATCCCTGCAATGGGGTGAGCTCCTGTTGCTCGGTCCTTGCTCCTGCCCACCTAGCAGTTCAAAAGCACGTCAAAGTGCAAGTAGATAAATAGGTACCGTTCCGGTGGGAAGGTAAATGGCGTTTCCGTGTGCTGCTCTGGTTCGCCAGAAGCAGCTTAGTCATGCTGGCCCCAGGGCCCAGAAGCTGTATGCCGGCTCCTTCGGCCAATAAAGCGAGATGAGCGCTGCAACCCCAGCGTCGGTCATGACTGGACCTAATGGTCAGGTGTCCCTTTACCCTTTAAATCCAGCACTGATCACACTCCTTGGAGGTCAGATCTCATCGGTGGCCACCTCTGCAGAGACCTCTTGGCACTGCTGGTCTCCCCCGTAGGGAGGAAATAGTGGGGACCTGCCCTCTGGGGTCTCCTGGGGTCTGTGCCCACCCAGCATGATTCAGAGCAGGCTCTTTTTCCTTCCACAACTGCCCCTGTCCCCACTTTAACTGTTCTTTAAGGTAGATTTGATTCTCCTTCTTGTTCACAATATGAATCTTCACTTACCCCTCCTTCCCTGGTGGGAGGGAGCAGTGGTGTAGCGTGGGGGTGCAGGGGGTGCCAGCCGCACCGGGCACAACATTTGGGGGGGCGCACTCGCAGCTCTCTGCCCCTACCTGGCTCACTCACTCTCTTGCACTGCAGTGCTGGCTGTGCGAATCCTATCCGAGCTGCCGGGTCGCTGCCCACTGTGGAGGGGGAGGGTGCCAGGCGTGCGTTGCGGTGCGGAGCGGAGAGAGAGCGAGGGAGGGACTATCTGGGGGAGGGACAGTGCAGCGGCCACCCAGTGCAGCGCTGAGCGCGGGAGAGAACCACACCCGACCAGCCCAGGCAGCAGCAAGAAGAAGCTGGCAGTGGCGGCAGGTTAGGGGTTAGGGGCGCAAATTACTTGCCTTGCCCCGGGTGCTGACAACCCACGCTACGCTGCTGGGAGGGAGGACACTATTTAATGCTTTGTCTCAGGGGCCAAAAAGTCTTGAACTGGCCCTGTGCACAGGGTTGCAAAGCTAGCATCCATGCACACTTCTTTGGGAGAAAAATCTCACCAAAACCAATGGAACGTGCTCTAAAGCAAGCAGGCTCAATCTCTTTTGCTTTCTTGTAAATGGAACCTGTTCCCTGCTAAACTTTGCTTTGTGTGGCAAGGAAACAAACAGGTTACTCCTTGCTTTCGGCAATGAAACAATTTTGTTGCTGTTATGACCCTCTCCCTTCTGGGTGCCCGGATCGTAAAATCGCTCTTCTTGGAACTTACTTCAAAGGAAGCCTGGTATAGAATAAGAGAACAAGAAGGATGCATGTTTCGTGAAGACTGGAAAATGTTTACTGAATATGTCGGTGAAGATTGCGTTCATTTAAAAATGCTGGTAGCATTAAGACAAATTCAACAGCGTAAATAAGTTTTGCTGGATGTAACAATTAATTACTGAATGGTTTAGTTCAGGCATAGGCAAACTCGGCCCTCCAGATGTTTTGGGACTGCAACTCCCATGATCCCTAGCTAACAGGACCAGTGGTCAGGGATGATGGGAATTGTAGTCCCAAAAATATCTGGAGGGCTGAGTTTGCCTATGCCTGGTTTAGTTCATGTAAAATATGCAGGGATGCATGGTATGCAAAATGAACCACGGAAAGAGAAAAAAGGAAGTCATTGATTTAAGGTTGTTTCAATGAATATTTTGAAATGCAATTTAGAAAATTTAATAAAAAATTATATAACAACAACAACAACTTCTACTTATTATTATTATTACCCCACCCATCTGGCTGGGTTTCCCCAGCCACTCTGGGCGGCTCCCAACAGAATTAAAAGCACAATAAAATATAAGACATTAAAAACTTCCTTAAAAAGGGCTGCCTTCAGATGTCTTCTGAAAGTCATATGGTTGTTTATTTCCTTGACATCTGATGGAAGGGCGTTCCACAGGGCAGGCACCACTACTGAGAAGGCCCTCTGAGATATATATATATATGGTGAGTATTGTGGGGTGCATAGAATTAACACACTAAGACCCTATTCAGCCCAATAGGGTAACTTTTCTTTTCTTTTTGGAACAAAGGAACTCAGAAAAGGGGATGGCAAGTTGGGGCACGGGAACGATTTATTTGTTTCTTGTAACTTGAAGCCATTGGTTTGAATCCTACCATCCAGAACAGGAGAAAACAAGATTGTTCCCTCTTGAAAGATTTGAAGATGGCTATCGTATCTCCTCTCAGTCTCCTCCACAAGGAGAAGGGGAAGACAGAGGACGAGATGGTTGGATAGTGTTCTCGAAGCTACCAGCAAGAGTTTGACCAAACTGCGGGAGGCAGTGGAAGACAGGAGGGCCTGGCGTGCTCTGGTCCATGGGGTCACAAAGCGTCAGACACAACTAAATGACTAAACAACAATAACAACATCATATCTCCTCTCAGTCTCCCCCTTTCCAGGTTAAACATAACCAGCTCCTTCAACCGCTCCTCATCAAGCATGGTTTCCAGGCCCTTGATCATCTCAGTTGCCCTCCTCTTCCATCTTGTCTAGATGGAACTAGATGAGCCATTGGCTGGAACCAACCGGGCTCTTCTAACATTCTTTGTCTTTTTTGATGTCCACAATATGTGCGTTTTCCCAAACGACACAGAGTTGTGCCATTCACTTGCAGCAGTGGAACCAGAATCAGACAATGGCACGTCCCTGCAGAATTCAGGAACCACGATTGTTTAATCTTGCAGATTGCCTTGCTGAGGTATTAGAAAGCATTGTATATTTCCCTCCCAGTACATTTCCATTGTTCCATTGGGAAACCTGCTTGGGGGGAAAAACAACAAACAATAAAGCCTGTCTTCTCTGCAGTTGCCTCTCTTCCTCACCCCAAGCTCTCAAGACAACTATGTGTGTCAGGGAACTGACATCAAAGGGAGAAATGGAGGCAGGGCACCAGAGCGATGCCGGGGAGGGAACCAGCAGAGGGGAAGGATTTCAGCGTGACACCAATAGAGAGGGGAGGGAGATGGAGGAATCGGTGTCAGGGCTCCAAGACCCTTCAAGCGAAACTAGCGGAGAGAGTGCTGGCACGCCCTTGCTGTCCCCTTACTTGCGCAGACGCGTTCCGCGCAGGGAACATAGGCGGAGACTTGGGGTCAAACAGCTTTTATGCTGGAAGAGATTCAAGAAACGCCCACTGACAGATTCTGCAAGTGACTAACAGGTCACGGAGGGCGAGCTCTAACCCTAAACATGGTTGAGCAAACGATCTAACTGAAGCGGAGGCAATTTACGCACGAGTAACCCACCCATAACCATTACAATGTGCAACAATTTGCTGAATTTAGAAGAGAGGGAAAAAGTGTCCAGAATTTTGCAGAAATGCAGGGGAAGGACCATGGCTTAGAAGTTTCCAGGTTCCATCCTCAGCCTCACCAGTTAGGGCTGGGAAAACACTACAACCTGGAACCCTGGAGAGGTCCTACAAGTCAGTGTGGGCAGCACTGAGCTCATTGGACCCAAGGTCTGACTCGATATAAATAAGCCAGCTTCCTATTTAAACCAGCCCCTTCTCCCCAGAGCTGGATTTAGGTTTGATGAGGTCCTAAGCTACTGCAGGTAATAGGGCCCTTTATATGTCCAGCTGTCCTTTGTCAACAACAAACTGTTGCTGTTTTTCGTGTTGACTATATGCTATATGGTCATTTATGGACCTAATAGGTATCTAAAGCCATTTGCACATGTTGTCCATGCAGAATGTAGGCACCCTATACAGTGGTACCTCGGGTTACATATGCTTCAGGTTACATACATTTCAGGTTACAGACTACGCTAACCCAGAAATAGTACCTCGGCTTAAGAACTTTGCTTCAGGATGAGAACAGAAATCGTGCTCCGGCAGTGCGGTGGCAGCAGGAGGCCCCATTAGCTAAAGTGGTGCTTCAGGTTAAGAACAGTTTCAGGTTAAGAACGGACCTCCGGAACGAATTAAGTACATAACCCCGGGTACCACTGTATATAGAAATGAGCAAACCAGTGATATTTTTTAGCGAGCAGGCTAGCAGGCAGGGCCCATGACTTACATCATAGGAGCCTACACAACACAAAACACTGTTGCTGTATGTAAGTTTTATTTTATTTGTTTTTTATCTTTTATTTTGGAAATGTACATCCAGTTTTTTCCTTTAATTTTTTTTGGGGACCCCAAGACAGTGGGGCCCTAAGCTATAGTTTGTTTAGCTTATATGCAAATCCGGCACTGCTTCTTCCAGAACCTCAGGGAGTAGAACCTTCCATTATTTAGTTATTATAGGGGCATAGCTCTCTCCCCTACCCCCAAATGTTAAAATTGTTTGTTTATGTAACAACAGCAGCTAAGATTCTATCTGAGCAGAAAGGGAAGGCAGAAGAAGTTCCAACCAGAGAAGTATTGATAGGTAAGATAATGGACTATGTGGTACTGGAAAAAGTAACATCAAAATTAAGAAAAGCTGAAGAAAAATTCTGGGAATTATAGGGATAGAACGGGGTCAGCAAACTTTTTCAGCAGGGGGACTGTCCACTGTCTCTCAGACATTGTGGGGGGTCAGACCATATTTTTTTGGGGAAAAAATGAACAAATTTCTATGTCCCACAAATAACCCAGAGATGCATTTTAAATAATGAGTACATTCTACTCATGTAAAAACACGCCATTCCCGAACATTTCCACGGGCCGGATTTAGAAGGCCTGTCTGCTGTTTTTACATGAGGAAAATGTGTGCTTCTATTTAAAATGCATCTCTGGGTTATTTGTGGGGCATAGGAATTTCTTCACCCCCCCAATATAGTCTGGTCCCCCACAAGGTCTGAGAGACAGTGGACCGGCCCCCTGCTGAAAAAGTTTGCTGACCCCTGCTCTAATAATAATAAAAAAAAATAATTTATTATTTATACCCCACCCATCTGGCTGGGCTTCCCCAGCCACTCTGGGCGGCTTCCAAAAAATATTAATATACTGTAATACATCTAAAGAGCCAGGATGGTATAGTGGATAATGACAATGTGAATGTATAACATTAAATGGAAAATAAATAAAAATTATACAAAAAACAAAACAGACAAAACAAAACAAAAAGGACTCTGGGGTTTTTTCTTTTTTTTTGGGGGGGGGAGAAGTACTTTGCAACATTTTTTCAGTTCATTATGAATTATTTCCCAACACTCTTTTACTCTTTTACAGGTCCACCACACATGATAGAACATGCCTTCAGTCTCATTACATCTCCAACAATTTCTCTTGCCAATTAACAATCGGGCAGTCTGTTTCCCCCCAGGATATTTTGCAAGTAAAGTCATGATTGTGATGCTGGTTCAGGAAACAAATTTATTTGAAAGCAAACTCCACTGAGGGACGCGGGTGGTGCTGTGGGTTAAACCAGAGAGCTTAGGGCTTGCCGATGAGAAGGTTGGTGGTTCGAATCCCTGTGACGGGGTGAGCTCCCGTTGCTCGGTCCCTGCTTCTGCCAACCTAGCAGTTTGAAAGCACGTCAAAGTGCAAGTAGATAAATAGGTACCACTCCAGCAGGAAGGTAAAAGGCGTTTCCGTGCACTGCTCTGGTTCGCCAGAAGCAGCTTAGTTCTTCTGGCCACATGACCCGGAAGCTGTACGCCGGCTCCCTCGGCCAATAAAGCAAGAGGAGCGCCACAAACCCAGAGTCGGCCACGACTGGACCTAATGGTCAGGGGTCCCTTTACCTTTACCTTTAAACACCACTGAAGTTAAACACCCCCCCCAATTTCCTCCCTATGAAAGGAGGTTAAGAAATTGAAGGGGTGTTGGTGTTGGTTGGCTGGAAGGCTATTATCTAATCTGTTCTGGTATTTTTATGAGGGTAAAAGTCAAGCGACTTCAAAGGGACACATTTTAGGGACATGATTGTACAGGAACCACACCACGGCGGTCTGTATCTGAAACTGTCAGGATTTCTACAAAGAAAATAAATCCCCGTTGCTTCACCCATTTCAAAAGCTGCCTACAGCACTTTAAAGTTCAGGTTTCACAATGGAGGGTGTGCAAAGACAAATAAAGTAACAATGTGTATGTGTGTGTGGCCTGGCCATTTTTTCCCACAGCCAGAAACGGACCTCTTCCAGCCATGCTAGCGCCCCCAAACTGCTTTTTTTATCATGCTATTTTGTCATGTTATTAATTCCAAGCCAAGTGGGGTACCAATTCAAAGTGCTGGTTTTGACCTATAACCTTCACCTTCCAAAACAATATGCAAAATTGAAAAACATCAGTCCTTCAGAATTTGTGCTGTTCTGAACTTTGCAGTGCTGTTCCTCCGGCCAAGTATTGTGTACAGAAAATACCAGGGACAAGATGCACCTATTAGTGAAAATGCTGTGCATTAGACTAGGGCAACATTGTTTTGCAAAAATGTGTCTATTAGGCAAAATTGCACAGAGAATGTGTATATCAGGAGAAATTAGCACTTCTTTGTTGCAGCTTGCCTCAAGAACCACTGGATGGCAATGTTTTGCAGCAAAGGGACTACCTTTTTGGAGGTGAGAACACTTTGAGGGTGGGCAAGATATCTATGCTCTAAAAATTCTGGCCATGTTGTACAGTAAATATAACTTATTTTGAAATGATTTAGAGGGGAGAGAGAATTTGCATTGCTTAAAAATGGCACCAAATCATTAATACAAAAGTTAAAAAGAGTTGGAGACTTCAGTTAATATGGATAGACAATGGGCAACTCAATAGGGAATTGCTGCATTTGACAGAGGGGGCGAACCTAAACTGAAATCAATGGAAAGTGTAAGGAGCCTTGTTACAGTCTGGCTACAATATCATCAGTTACATGAAATGTTTAAAACAGATAGGAAAAATGGTTTTTCGGACCAAAGCTCACAATATGAAAAAGAACTTACGCAAAACAAAGAAAAACGTTTATCCAAAATGTACGATTAGATTGGGAAACAAAAGACGAGCTTGTCAAGGTCGCTATGACACACTGGGCAATAGATATAGGGAATAATACAGACTTTAATCTCTGGGGAAAACTCTGGAAGACCGACCTGAAGTTTACAGTGTGTTATTCCTTGAAAGAGAACAACTTGAAAATGTTTTACAGGTGGTATTTAACATTGAGTAGGCTTGCTAAGGGGACGCAGGTGGCGCTGTGGGTTAAACCAGAGAGCCTAGGACTTGCCGATCAGAAGGTCGGCGGTTCGAATCCCTGCGATGGGGTGAGCTCCCGTTGCTCGGTCCCTGCTCCTGCCAACCTAGCAGTTTGAAAGCACCTCAAAGTGCAAGTAGATAAATAGGTACCGCTTCGGCGGGAAGGTAAATGGCGTTTCTGTGCGCTGCTCTGGTTTGCCAGAAGTGGCTTAGTCATGCTGGCCAGATGACCTAGAAGTTGTACGCCGGCTCCCTTGGCCAATAAAGTGAGATGAGCGCCGTAACCCCAGAGTTGGTCACGACTGGACCTAATGGTCAGGGGTCCCTTTACCTTTTAGGCTTGCTAAGATTACAGTGGTATCTCAGGTTACATATGCTTCAGGTTACATACGCTTCAGGTTACAGACTCCGCTAACCCAGAAATAGTACCTCGGGTTAAGAACTTTGCTTCTGGATGAGAACAGAAATCGCTCAGCAGTGGCGCAGTGGCAGCAGGAGGCCCCATTAGCTAAGGTGGTGCTTCAGGTTAAGAACAGTTTCAGGTAAAGAACGGACCTCCGGAACGAATTAAGTACTTAACCTGAGGTACCACTGTATAAGACTGAATCAGATAAGTGCTCTAGATGCAATGAGGTTGAGGGTATGATCTTTCATATGTGGTGGACCTCTAAAAGGGTAAAAGAGTATTGGGAGATAGTTTATAAATGAACTGGGGAAAAAATGTATAAAAGCACTTTTCCAAATAAAAAACCCAAAGTTCTTTTTGTTGGGGATAATTTAGACTGAAATTCCCAGGTGTCAAAAAAGGTTATTTATGTATGCCACTATGGCAGCCCGTGTTTTGTTAGCCCCAAAATGGAAAATGAGTGAAGTCCCATTTCAAGAAGAATGATGGAATATTTGCAGCTTGCAGATCTAACTTATAGAATAAGACATCCATGTCCAACTCCCAAGAGACTGCAATCTGCTCCCACTATAAAAAAATCTGGATTGACCAGGGACGCCATGCGATCAACTGGTAGATTGCGACCAACTGGTTGGACATGCCTGGAGTAAGAGAACAAGAAGAACATTCATTTAAAGAAGACCGGAAAATGTTTATTGAATATGGGAGGAAATTGTGTACACTTGAAAATATTGGCAACATTAAGATAAATTCCACAGTGTAAATAAGTTTTGATGGAAGTAATATTGGAATACTGAATGGTTTAGTTTATATAAAATATGCAGGGATTTATGTTATGCAAATTGACCCATGGAAAGAGAAGAAGTCGTTGATATCTTAAGGTTGTTTAAATGAATATTCTAAATTGTAAAACAGAAAATTTAATAAAAAATACGATTTTTTTTAAAAAAAGAGTTGGAGCCAGGATGCAGCCTTGGTCCACTTCGTGGGACATTATAGAAACATCAGTCACACCACCATTTAAACCTGCTTTGACCTTCATTTCATACTGTTGTATAGTTCTTGGATCAACAGCAGAGGAATGCAGTTGCTCTTGGCAACTGATATTTCTCCCAGTGTTTATTGCGATAAATAGAATCAATGCAACAGGAAGATCCATAAAAGCTTTGTAAAGATTATTTTAATATTGATCAATGGCACTGCGTCCTCCTCCGAGCTCTGCTTGTTCTTCATGAATAAAGTTGTTACATTTGCAACTGGAATGATAACTTTTAAAGGAGATATGCCATGCATACAGCTTTCAGGAGATGTCTATCAAGCTAACTGGCTGATAGTTTTGTGGATCTTTCCTACTCTGTTTCTTATAAATTGGGAAAACGAGGCTCGTTTTCCATCCAGGGGGCAATTGGCCGGTGCTGGGAGCAAATAAGCCAGCTGGGATAGGCACCCACCATTCTGTACATTCCTTATAGAGCTCAGGTGAAAGCATGTCATCTCCTGGAATGTTATTTGATTTTAGGCAATAAATCAGGGCCTTTATCTTATTATAGGAGACTGGTTGCCATTCAGCTAGGTTTGAGAAATCTTTACCCATTGCTGGTACATGCAGGGCCTGATTTAGGTTTGATGAGGCCCTAAGCTACTGAAGGTGATGGGGCCCTTTATATGTCCAGCTGTCCTTTGTCAACAACAAATTGTTGCTGTTTTTTGTGTTGAATATATGCTATATGGTAATTTATGGACCTAATAGGTATCTAAAGCCATTTGCACATAACAAAACATGTATTTCATCAAAGTAATTGTTGAACTAAAATACAATTAAGAAGAAGTATATTGATAGTAAAATACAATTAAGAAGTATAAAAGGTAAAGGTAAAGGGACCCCTGACCATTAGGTCCAGTTGTGGCTGACTCTGGGGTTGCGGCGCTCATCTCGCTTTATTGGCCGAGGGAGCCAGCGTACAGCTTCCGGGTCACGTGGCCAGCATGACTAAGCCGCTTCTGGCGAACCAGAGCAGCGCACGGAAACACCGTTTACCTTCCCGCCGGAGCGGTACCTATTTATCTACTTGCACTTTGACGTGCTTTCGAACTGCTAGGTTGGCAGGAGCAGGGACCGAGCAACGGGAGATCACCCCGTCGCGGGGATTCGAACCACTGATTTGACCTTCTGATTGGCAAGTCCTAGGCTCTGTGGTTTAACCCACAGCGCCACCCGCGTCCCACTAAGAAGTATATTAATAGAAGTATATACCCATTAAGAAGTATATTAATAGTGAAATACAATTAAGAAGTATATTAATAGTGAAATAATTATTAAGCTCTAACTTAAAATGATTTTTTTTTTATTGGAACAAACTTAATAATGCAAATACATTGTCATTTGGCAATAACAAAAGTTCCTTTAGAATCACAACTGACAAAGACTCATAATCTAGTCTCTAGAAACTTGCTATAACATGCTATAACATGAAATAATAGGTGTAAATATATGATGCAAACTACTAATAGTTATAAATAGCTTTATTAATATGAAATTAAATGTTATAACCAAGGTACCGCTGTATAAAGAAATGAGCAAACCAGTGATATTTTAGGGAGCAGGCTAGCAGGTGGGGCCCATTACTTACATCATAGGAACCTACACAACACAAAACAACACAAAACACTGTTGCTGTTTATCTTATATTTTGGAAATGCATATCCAGGTTTTTCCCCCTTTAATTTTTTTGGGGGCCCCCAAGAGAGTGGGGCCCTAAGCTATAGCTTGTTTAGCTTATATGTAAATCCGGAACTGGGTACATGTGACTGTCCAGATTTACAATCAAATATATTGGAGAAACATTCAACCCAACCAAGGGAAGGAACTAAGGCTTCTCATGTCATTTTGACCCCAGTTCCTAAAATTGTCTTCCCTCTGTTCCATTACTGCTAGTACCAATGCCCGCTGCTGGGTTTTCGAATGTTCAGCTTTCTTGTTTTGTGAGTGGAATTTTGTTTTCCAGCCTACATTTGATTAATATTTCAATGGATTTCTCTGATCGATTCTTAATCCCTAATTGCCTCGAGTAGAACTTTCTTTACGGTCCACAAAGAAGCTGGACCACAAAGAAGGCTGATCGCCGAAGAATTGATGCTTTTGAATTATGGTGCTGGAGGAGACTCTTGAGAGTCCCATGGACTGCAAGAAGATCAAACCTATCCATTCTGAAGGAAATCAGCCCTGAGTGCTCACTGGAAGGACAGATCCCGAAGCTGAGGCTCCAATACTTTGGCCACCTCATGAGAAGACTCCCTGGAAAAGACCCTGATGTTGGGAAAGATGGAGGGCACAAGGAGAAGGGGACGACAGAGGACGAGATGGTTGGATAGTGTTCTCGAAGCTACCAGCATGAGTTTGACCAAACTGCGGGAGGCAGTGGAAGACAGGAGGGCCTGGCATGCTCTGGTCCAGGGGGTCACGAAGAGTCGGACACGACTAAACAACTAAACAACAACAGAACTTTCTTAGCCGCTTTGCATTGACCATCAAGGCAATGTGTGTAGCCTCACAGGGACTGCTGCGCTCTGCTGCCCAGGAGGACTCTCCTGTGTGAGTGTCTGAGGGCCCTGCTCCTTCCTGCCACTTACCACCTGGCCCAGGGTGGGGCCTGACAGGCCTCACAGGGACGGTTGCTGTCACTGCTGCTGCGGCCCAGGGGGATCCGGAGGGGCGCAGAGTTCTTTTTAAAATGTTTTAAAATTTTCCTTTTCCTTTTTATTTTTGTATATGCGGGGACAGGGATGGGGGTGGGATGGATGTTTAGTTGGGAATTTGTTTGATTTTAATGGATTTGTAATTTTTTATTTGTATTGTTTTTTGTTTTCTGGGGTTTTTGTTTTTATTGTTTTAAGGTCTTATTTTGTTCTTAAGGGGAGGGGTCAGGGCTGCCAGGGAGTGGGTCCCAGCCAACAAAATGGCTGGGGCATGTTCCACAGAGGGGGATGCACTGGGACAACCGATCTCAGTGATCACGGGTAGGAGGAGGAGTTACGCTAAGACCAGACCATGTCATTACAGAGGAGGCAGGTTTAGTCGTTGTCTGAGGACTATCCCTGCCTCCGGGTCTGGTCCTGACCGGACGGATACTAGAATCAGCAAGGGATACCCACATGACCTGAAGGTGCTGCTGTGCAATGCCAGGTCAATGATCCATAAGACCACTGTCATCCATGACTTTATCATGGATGGAGGACTTGACCTGGCATGTGTAACAGAGACTTGGTTGGATGAAGCAGATGGGCCTGTCCTTGCCGCTGCTTGTCCACCAGGTTTCTCTTACACACAGCAACCCAGGTCATGTGGGCGGGGAGGGGGGTTGAGTGATTTTTAGGAAGCCATTAGTTTGCACCAGGCGTCCTATTGGGAAGACCCAGTTCTCTGAGTGCATGTTCTGGAAGTTGGGCAATAGGGGCAGTACAGGATTCTTTTTGGTGTACCGACCTCCCCGTGGCAACAAGGATTCCCTGCTTGAGCTGCTTCAGGTCGTGGCGGATGTTCTCCTGGAGACACCTAGTTTGGTTGTCCTAGGGGATTTTAATATCCATGCTGACACGACCTTACAAGGGGCCGCTCGGGACTTCATGGAAAGCATGGCCTCCATGGGGCTGTCCCTGAATAGGTTTGGCCCAACCCATAGCCGCGGACATGCCTTGGACCTGGTGTTTACCTCCATGGATGTTGGTGATCTGACACTAGGTAAAAGCGTAACGAAAGAAGTGCCATGGTCAGACCATTTCCTGGTGCAACTTGACTTCTCCGCGACCCTTCCCCTCTGCAGGGAGGTGGGACCGATTCGGATGGTCCGCCCCCGCCACTTAATGGATCCAAATGGTTTCCAGAGAGTGGTAGGGGATGCATTATCCCATGTTGATGGCCTTTCAGCTGATTCCCTGGTGGCCCGCTGGAATGTGGAGTTAACCAGGGCTATTGACAGTTTGGCTCCGAAGCGCCCTCTCCGATTGCATGGTTTTCCACAGATCTGAGGGCAATGAAACAATCGTTGAGACGGCTAGAGCGCCGGTGGCGGATGACCCATTCTGAAGCTGACCGGACACAGGTTAGAGCTCAATGTCGAGCCTACCAAGTGGCGGTAGTGACGGCGAAGAAGACTTTCTTCAGCGCCTCTATTGCATCTGCAGAAAACAGCTTTTTCAGGTGGTCCGCAATTTAGCAGAACCACCTGCTACATCGGGGCCCAGTACGGGCCACACGATCTCCTGCAATGATTTTTTTGCAGATAAAGTCACTCAGATACGGGAAGAGGTAGACGCCACCGTGGGAGCAGGGCCGGGGCGGGAGAGTGCTAGAGTCCTGTCTAGTCAAGTTGAGTGGGATCAATTCCAATCTGTTACCTCCGAGGATGTGGACAGGCTGCTTGGACGAGTGAAACCAACCACCTGTCTCCTGGATCCTTGCCCATCCTGGCTTATAAAAGCTAGCCGGGAAGGGCTGGGCGATGGGCTTCGTGGGGTGGTGAATGCTTCCCTCCGTGAGGGAGCCTTCCCAGACCCGCTGAAAGAGGTGGTTATTAAACCGCTTCTTAAAAAACCATCTTTAGATGCGGCCACGATGGCCAACTATCACCCAGTCTCAAATCTTCCATTCTTGGGCAAGGTGATTGAGCGAGCGGTGGCTGAACAACTCCAGGCACGCCTGGAAGAAGTGGACCATTTGGGTCCCTTCCAGTCGGGATTCAGGCCTCATCACGGGACTGAAACTGCCTTGGTCGTACTTGTTGATGATCTCCAGCGGGCTAGGGACAAAGGTGAGAGCTGTTTCCTAGTTCTGCTGGATCTCTCAGCAGCGTTTGATACCATCGACCATAACATCCTTCTGGACCGTCTTGAGGGGCTGGGAGCTGGGGGCACTGTCATACAGTGGTTCCGCTCCTTCCTCCTGGGCCGTGTCCAGAAAATGGTGGTGGGGGGTGAGTGTTCAGACCCCTGGGCTCTCACTTGTGGGGTACCTCAGGGTTCTGTCCTCTCCCCCATGCTTTTTAATATCTATATGAAGCCGCTGGGAGAGATCATCAGGGGGTTTGGACTGGGTGTTCATCAGTATGCAGATGATACCCAGCTCTACCTCTCCTTTAAATCAGAACCAGTGAAGGCGGTGAAGGTCCTGTGTGAGTGTCTGGAGGCAGTTGGAGGATGGATGGTGGCTAACAGATTGAGATTGAATCCTGACAAGACAGAAGTACTGTTTTTGGGGGACAGGAGGCGGGCAGGTGTGGAGGATTCCCTGGTCCTGAATGGGGTAATTGTGCCCCTGAAGGACCAGGTGCGCAGCCTGGGAATCATTTTGGACTCACAGCTGTCCATGGAGGCACAGGTTAAATCCATGTCCAGGGCAGCTGTGTACCAGCTCCATCTGGTACGCAGGCTGAGACCCTATCTGCCTGCAGACTGCCTCGCCAGAGTGGTGCATGCTCTGGTTATCTCCCGCATGGACTACTGCAATGCGCTCTACGTGGGGCTACCTTTGAAGGAGACCCGAAAACTACAACTAATCCAGAATGCAGCAGCCAGACTGGTGACTGGGAGCGGCCGCCGAGACCATATAACACCAGTCTTGAAAGACCTACATTGGCTCCCAGTACATTTCCGAGCACAATTCAAAGTGTTGGTGCTGACCTTTAAAGCCCTAAACGGCCTCGGTCCTGTATACCTGAAGGAGCGTCTCCACCCCCATCGTTCTACCCGGACACTGAGGTCCAGCACCGAGGGCCTTCTGGTGGTTCCCTCACTGCGAGAAGCCAAGTTACAGGGAACCAGGCAGAGGGCCTTCTCGGTGGTTGCGCCCGCCCTGTGGAACGCCCTCCCACCAGATGTCAAAGAAAACAACAACTACCAGATTTTTAGAAGACATCTGAAGGCAGCCCTGTTTAGGGAAGCTTTTAATGTTTGATGTATCATAGTATTTTAATATTCTTTTGGAAGCCGCCCAGAGTGGCTGGGAAACCCAGCCAGATGGGCGGGGTATAAATAATAAATTATTATTATTATTATTATTATTATTATTATTATTAATTGTAGAAGTTATCAGATAGGGCCTGAGCGCTGTGGCAATTTGCTGGAAGACAGCAACAGGATCTGAAGGTTTGCTCATAAAAAGGTGATGCAAGCTTGTCGGATGATTACTAAATAGTGTCTCTTGAATATTGCAGCTCAATCTGTGAGACCATTTCAGTCTTTTTCTGTCCTGTATTTCTCCACTCACGCTTGCCGGTTGCCGGTATGCATTCTGTTACAAGATTTATGGTCACTGGTATTGCAAAGTGGCTGCCTTCCGTTTGTTCTAAGACTTCAGAAGCGTTCCCAAAAGTAAATAATGACTACAATGTGATTGATAGCACTTATACAATATATACTGACCCTTAGACTTCCATGAAGGATATAGAAACTATGTTGGGATACAAATTCCAACAATTTCAGTCTCTTTGCTTCTCCAAAGAACAATGAGAGGTTAGGAAAATATCTCCCAAGTCTACATTGAATGGTAGCAAGAGACCATCCACAATTGCTCCAATTCGGGCATTGAAATTTCCACAAAAATGTATAAAAGCTATGTGGAATTTATGACCAATCTGCTCCCATAGGGATGTTAAATCTGACCAAATATTGGTGGTCAGTAACCAGACTATTAGTAGGGGGAAGGCAGATGTTTATACAGAAAAACAAATTTCCCGATTCAGTTTTGATTTGTATTAGCAAAATGCAATTATTTTGAATTCCAAAGCCTGCTATCCTGACTTCCAGAGCTAAATCAGATGATATAAAGGAAGTTGAACTCCCACTTCCTTGGCCCTTTTTATATTTCTTAACAGCTGGTTAGCAAAAAGAATTATAACTGTGTAAGTTGGCGGGGGTGGGGGAAGGGTTAAGTTCATGAGACCAAGTCTCTTGCGAACATATTATATCCTTGTGAACTGCCCTGAGACCTGCGGGTATAGGGCAATATACAAATATAATAATACAGTAATAATAATAATAATAATAATAATAATAATAATAATATCCAAATACAGGAACATACAAATGAAATCCTTATCCACCTTCTTAGCAAGCCAAAGGTATCATGATTTGCTTTTCTATAGTTACCTCTACACCTGGGCTTATTTTGAGCATTTGTTAAAGGATAATCTGGAAAGTTTCTGGAGAACAGATCGCTAGGAGAGTAGGAGTCTGGGGACTCTAACCTGGGTATATTTCTTCCAATACCTGCATTCAGGCCAGCATAATGAATCTTCCCTTCCTGTCTGTTGAAGTGTATCTGAATATTATTAGGCCAGATGACAGTCTTATAACATAGTTTTATGGCTCAAACCCGTCTTCTCCTTCCTCTCCAGTTGTCTTTCCCAGACTGCAATTATCTTTCTCTTGGAAGTACAGGGAAGGGATATCTCATTTGCAATCGGAGGTGTTGGTGGGGATTATTTGCACAACCTTTTGATTTGAAAAACAGCCTTTTGTCAGCAGAGTATGAATTAGAGACCAAGATTTATCTCGTAGATCTGTATCCTAAAAGGTTAGCTTTATACTGCTTCTGTGGTTGTAATTAGACAGGTATTTACAATGTAAAGCATTTCCTAAATCCAGTGACTTAAATTCCGGCTTGCAGTTCAGATTCTGTTTTCATTATTCCATTGGATTTCTTCACTGGTCAGTTACGAATGACCACCTGTAGAACATCTTGGGACCTCTTTCTGTAAGAATCATCATTGGAATTTGGACCTTCCACAAAATTCACTGCCTTTCCAAGCGTGTTTATCAACCCATCATTTGCTGCTTTCCCCTCCCATCTGCACAGTGTCGACTGGATTCGGAGTGTCAATCTGGAGTCGGTGAAGGAGACGAATGGAATTGGGTACCATCTGCATGTGGATGGCAGCACATGCTAAAATCATAGGTGTGCTTGTCTACTTAGAAGCAAGCTCAAGTGAGCTTATGGTAGTTTCTACAGTGGAACCTTGGTTCTCAAGCAGCTTGGTACTCAAACAACTTGGAACCCAAACACTGCAAACCCGGAAGCAAGTGTTCCAGTTTGCAAACTTTTTTGAGAAGCCGAACGTGCTCCATTTTGAGTGCCACACTTCCGTTTTGAGTGTTGCACTGAGGTCTGGCTGTTTTTGCTATTTATTTTGGATTTTTGTTTTTGCGGCTCTTTTTTGTTTTGTTTTTGTGGCTGTGTAGAACCCAGTTCAGCTAATGACTGATTGATTCTGTGACTGCAGTACATTGCTTATTGCTTTCATCTTATGGATCAATGGTCTCGTTAGATAGCAATATCCATGTTAAATTGCTGTTTTAGGGGTTGTTTTTTAAAGGTCTGGAACGGGTTAATCCATTTTGCATTACTTTCTGCGGGAAAGCATGCCTTGGTTTTGGAACGGACTTCCGGAACGGATTACATTTGAGAACCAAGGGACCACTGTACTTGTGGGTATTGGATAGCAGCCCAAATGCCAGCTGGACTTAAATGATGTCTAATATGAGCTAAAGCATCACCCCCCCACTCCCAGACAGATGGTGAAACCTCGAATCCTTGCACAATGCTTCTGCATCTGAAGAGAGAAAGAGGAAGCTGTCATTTGGAAGCTAGAAAATGGGTGTCATTTGCTCATCGCCAAACACAATGCTAGGTCCTGAAGGCAGAGAGGCTGGGTTGCCCCATGTAGATTGACTTGTGGCCTGTTTTATGCCCCAGCTTGTTGGGTGGGGCTGTCGGAAGGCATGCAGGAAACTGTCCAGATCAGGCGAAGTGAACCTGCAGCCATATAGCACCAGAATGGAACAAGGAATACCCCAAATCTTAAGTTGATTGCTTTCCTCAGTCTGAGATGTGGAAAGAAAAGTGTGGTGGGGGGAGAGATGGGGGTGCTCAGGTATTGGTGGCGGTGGCAGTGGGGGGGGGGGTTAAATCAGCTGATGAATGAGGCCAAAATCCTGCTCAGTTTGGCTGTGTGCACTCAATCGCTTGCTGAGAACAGCTGTGCATAGCCTAATTGCAACACAGGGCTATTTGAAAGCCCTTTTGCAAGCCGCCCTGCGCTGGTCTTAAATTCTCTGGCTTTCAAAGGTTTAAAGAGCAGCATGGAGCTGTTTGCAAAAGGGCTTTCAAGTAACTCCCAGTTATGCAACGAAATCCCAGTAGCCAGGGTTTCGAATCACAGCATCACCCAGGAGTGCCAACTTGAATAAAATATTGGGGCGGGAGGCGGGTAAGCTCCACCCCATATAATCAATCACACAACACTGTCCACTGTGCATTTGAATGGCAATGCCTATCTACTTGGGTGGTGGTCCCCTCAAAGATTTTTGAGGGGACAGGCTAAAGACCTCTTGGCCCCTCAGAGTTGGCTCCTATGACGTCACCTAACACCACTGCGATATCAGGTGATTGACAGGAGGCCTGTGTTGCTGACATATTGAATTTGGACCTCTGGGGGTAAGGGAGTTACAGACCTGGGTGGCTCTGTTCCAAGGGTGAGAGCTGCATTATTTTATGGCCCATATTCGGGGGGGGGGGGGGCTGCATGCCAGCAATAGGTGGGACACCATGTAAAAATAGACAGAGCAATTAATGTAAATGTTACTTTTGTAAAATAGGCAACACTGATTCACCATCCCTGTTCCGTGCATTCCTTGAAACCTGAACAGGTCTAATAAATTATGTGATGCCCTGATCTCTTTCACTGAAGTCCAGGAAGCCCCCCAAAAGCCGGACAAAATCAAGGACTGACAGGCTGTATATTTAATCCAAACAGGGAAGAGCTCTGTGGCATGACACATTTACTAGGGTACAAACTTCTATGGCTGCAGGAAGTATTATTCTGAGTCACAGGTGTGTGTGTTGTAAGTGGTGAGATTAGAAATGAAAAGTACAAATGGTAATGATCACATAATTAACTGTTGTAGATGATAAAACAGTCGGTAGCTGGCATTCACCAGCCAATTAACACGAATCCTTTCTCCTGAGTGAGTTTATTCAAGTGCCAACTTGAATAAAAATCTACAAATAAAATCAAATCTGCAAATCTACATCATTTGCTCAAGGATGCCCTCTTGGTGCTCATTTTCATGGGAGGCTGAAATGTTTACAATTGCCCCTCCCCAAACTAAAACTCCTTACGCGTCCACACATGGAAAGCACTATGGTACCACTTTAAAAACTATGGCTTCCCCCAAAGAATTCTGGGAGTTGTAGTTTGTTGAGGGTGCTGAGAGTCATTAGGAGACCCTTATTCCCCTCCCAGAGCTACGATTCTCATAATAATTCAACCATCAATCCCTCATCCTAGAAATTATAGCTCTTTGAGAGGAATCGTGTTGGGAGGTATCTCAACAACTTTTACAGCTCCCAGAATTCTTTGGGAGAAGCTATGATTGTTTAAGGGGACGCGGGTGGCGCTGTGGTCTAAACCACAGAGCCTAGGGCTTGCCAATTGGAAGGTTCGAATCCCCGCAATGGGGTGAGCTCCCGTTGCTTGGTCCCAGCTCCTGCCCACCTAGCAGTTTGAAAGCATGTCAAGTGCAATTAGATAAATGGGTACCGCTTTGGCGGGAAGGTAAATGGCGTTCTGTGTGCTGCTCTGGTTTGCCAGAAGCGGCTTAGTCATGTTGGCCACATGACCCAGAAGCTGTCTGCGGACAAACGCCGGCTCCCTCGACCTATAGAGCGAGATGAGTGCCACAACCCCAGAGTCGTCCGCGACTGGACCTAACATTCAGGGGTACCTTTACCTTTTTAATGATTAACAGGGTATTATAGAGCTTTAAAACCTGTGATGCTGACCCTTTAAAGCCCTAAATGGCCCCAGGAGCATCTCCACCCCCATTGTTCTACCCGGACACTGAGGTCCAGCGCTGAGGGCCTTCTGGCTGCTCCCTAACTGCGAGAAGCTAAACTACAGGGAACCAGGCAGAGGGCCTTCTCGGTGGTGGCACCCGCCCTGTGGAACGCCCTCCCACCAAATGTCAAAGAGAACAACTACCACCAGACTTTTAGAAGACATCTGAAGATAGTCCTATTTAGGGAAGCTTTTAATGTCTGGACTACTGTATTTTAATATTCTGTTGGATGCTGCCCAGAGTGGCTCAGGAAACCCAGCCAGATGGGGAGGTATAAATTATAAATTATGATGATGACGTGGATTTGGCCTGAATATTTCAATGTCTCATTGGCTTTTGATGCCACTGAACATGGTATCCTCTTGGACAGGGTGTGGGGCGGCGTGGGGCAGTGCCTCCCTATTTGCTTTGTCCACCCCATGCATCTATTATTAGAGAAAGGAGTGCTTGCTTCTGGTGTCAGCCTTAAGGAAAAAAGTGCCCAAACCATTGTTGCTAAACTGCCACAACCAGTACTTTCCCTTGTATCTGTCCTGTTCCCACCATGCAATTAAGGGAAGGTCCACAACATACCTTTACAATGTACACACAGGAGAATGTAGAAAGACAAGAAAAACAAGAGAGGTGTGTGTGTGTGTCCTGTTTCGAACATGAGCTAATTTCACAAGGTTGCATTGCGCACGGAGGCTGTGGGGTTTGAGGTCTGGCCTGTTGCTCACACATTCCCTTGCCTCACGGACTTCTATGCCACCTCACGCCACAATTTCTTCAGAGAGTGTCTTCAGAGCACAACGCAAACTTTTGCAGAGCAAAGATTTGGTAACCTGGGCGAGTCATTACACTTTAATCGGATGTGGAAAACTGCCTGTGTGCTGGTGGCAGTCTGTTCCCAACTAAGTATGGAGGATAAATTCAATTCGGTCAGCATTTAAAGGCTAACCTATGAAACTTGTGCTTTCAGAATAATATGCAAAGCGAAACTGGCATCCTTTGAAATTCTCGCTTCTCTGAATTTTGTGACGCCATTCTCCAGCCAAAAAAGGACCACATTCACATCGTACGCTTAAGATACTATGACGCCACTTTAAAAATCCATGGCTTCACATCCATGGCTTCCTGGAAACTAGTTTTTTAAGAGTACTTGGTTTTGCTAGGAGACCCTGTGAAGAGGAATTGATTGTTAAAGCACTCTGGGAATTGTAGACCTGAGAGAGGAATAGGGGTCTCCTAATGATGCGGGTGGCGCTGTGGGTTAAACCACAGAGCCTAGGACTTGCCGATCAGAAGGTTGGCGGTTTGAATCCCCGTGACGGGGTGAGCTTCCGTTGCTTGGTCCCTGCTCCTGCCAACCTAGCAGTTCAAAAGCACGTCAAAGTGCAAGTAGATAAATAGGTACCACTCCGGCGGGAAGGTAAACGGCGTTTCCGTGCGCTGCTCTGGTTTGCCAGAAGCGGCTCAGTCATACTGGCCACATGACCCAGAAGCTGTCTGCAGACAAACGCCGGCTCCCTCGGCCTATAGAGTGAGATGAGCACCACAACCCCAGAGTCGTCCACGACTGGACTTAAGGTAAAGGTAAAGGGAACCCTGACCATTAACAACTCTCAGCACCCTTCACAAACTACAGCTCCCACAATTCTTTGGGGGAAGCGGATAACTGTTTAAACTGGTATCACTGTATGCTTTAAATGTAGGGTGCAAATGTATCCTTACTGATGCAACTTTAAATACAGGACAGAACCGACCAGTGGCAGTGGAGATAACAATCACCACATTTGCACCTTAAGCTCTATGATACCGGTTCAAACAATCACGACATACTCCAAAGGATTCTGGGAGTTGTAGTTTTTTTTATAGCTGCTGAGAGCTGTTATGAAGTCCCCTCCCCCTATTCCCATCTCTGAGCTACGATTTCCAGTGTGGTTTAACAGTCAATCCCTTTTTGAAGGGAACTCAGGGGGTTGTGGAGTTTATATTACATTTTTGTTTATTTATTAAATTTTATACCACCCTTCATTCAAGGATCTCACAGTGGTTCGTAGGGCATCCAGGGTGGCAGGGGGCGGCATAGGCAATTTCAATGCCAGCTTTCGAACTCCTCTGAAATTTGGGGGCCGGTGTTGGAATATTCCTTCTGAATCCCCCAAAATCCAGTGGTAGGTGGGGCATCATGCAATGACAGAGCATGCAAAAAGTAAGAATATAAGAAAAGCCCTGCTAGATCCAGGCCTGTGACCCATCTAGTCCAGCATTCTGTTCTCACAGTGGCCCAACAGATGCTGTTATGTGAATGTCAATTTTAATCTGGAAAATCACACACAAATGATAATATGATGACACCTGCAGCCAACAAATGGACTACTTACAGAGGTAGACTCTGTGTGGATAAACAGGGCAATATTTGGAACGAATGAATACAAAATGCAGTAGGCTATCAATATTTACATTAGGTAAAGGTAAGGTAAAGGTAAAGGTAAAGGTCCGTATAGTAAAAGCTATGGTCTTCCCAGTAGTGATGTATGGAAGTGAGAGCTGGACCATAAAGAAGGCAGATCGCCGAAGAATTGATTCTTTTGAATTATGGTGCTGGAGGAGACTCTTGAGAGTCCCATGGACTGCAAGAAGATCAAACCTCTCCATTCTTAAGGAAATTAGACCTGAGTGCTTACTGGAAGGACAGATCCTGAAGCTGAGGCTCCAATACTTTGGCCACCTCATGAGAAGAGAAGACTCCCTGGAAAAGACCCTGATGTTGGGAAAGATGGAGGGCACAAGGAGAAGGGGACGACAGAGGACGAGATGGTTGGATAGTGTCTTCGAAGCTACAAACATGAGTCTGACCAAACTGCGGGAGGCAGTGGAAGACAGAAGTGCCTGGCGTGCTCTGGTCCATGGGGTCACGAAGAGTCGGACACGACTAAACGACTAAACAACAACAACAACAACAAAGGTAAAGTACCCCTAGGTAGTTAAGTCCAGTCAAGGGTGACTGTGGGGTTGTGGTGCTCATCTCGCTTTCAGGCAGAAGGAACTGACGTTCGTCCACACACAGCTTTCCGAGTCATGTGGTCAGCATGACTTAAACCGCTTCTGGAGCTACGGAACACTGTGACAGAAAACAGAGCGCATGGAACTGCTGTTTACTTTCCTGTCGCAACGGTACCTATTTATCTACTTGCACTGGCATGCTTTCGAACTGCTAGGTTGGCAGGAGCTGGGACAGAGCAACGGGAGCTCACCCCGTTGCAGGGATTTGAACTGCTGACCTTCTGATCGGCAAGCCCAAGAGGCTCAGTGGTTTACACCCCAGAGTCACGCAGGTCTCTAATATTTACATAAGTATAATATCTAAATTATAAAAGAATGTATGGGTTAGGGTATTTTTGTGTACTGTATATTCATATAATATGTTTCCACCCCCGCTTTGAAAAAGGTAATTTCCAGACCTACCTGGAGATGAAGGAGATTGAACCTGTGACCTTTGCATACAAAACAGATGGTTTTAGCACCATGTTACAGAAATGAGGAATTGTTCCGAGCGATGTCGCAATTTCCCCCGCCCAAATACAGGTTTTTGCTTCTCCTTTGCAATGGCTAGAAGAGGAAGGAAATACTTCCATTTGGGTTTCTCAAGGCATTTGTCTGTTCAGTCTTAATCTGAGAACGAGTGTGTGCAAACATGCCCAGCAATGGTGATGAAATATGTGCATGTTGCGCTTTGCCTGGATAGGTGGAAGTACTCAAAGTTGGTCAAAAGGTCACTGGGTTGTTGAGGAGTCACGGCTGGCATCAAAGGTCAACATGGTGGTGCCCTTCCATGTGGTGGACCAAGGACTGTTAAGCAGAGTAATTTAATTCACTGAAATCGTAAATGCCAGGATGCATTGCTATGTACATTTGATTGGTTGGTAACTGAATTCTAGAGAGTTCTCTAGCAGTTCTGAAGCGATGGCTTAACGCTGGCCACATGGGAGGTTATCTGGGAAAAGAGAGACTCCATTTTTGCGTGAAGCCAGATGACTGTGCTTCAGGATCCACTGTGAACACTGCTATGTTGAATGGAGCGTTGTGGTGCTTCTTCTCAGCTTGAGAGAAAGAAAGCAAAGCTGCAGGAGAAGGAAAAATGGAAATCTCTCATAGGGGCTACAAGGCATGGCCTAACTGAGATACGGAAGGCTGAGGGCTGAGTTCTGGAAAGAGGAAAATACAGTTTGGAAGTTAAAGGAAGAGACTCTAAGCCCAGGTTTGGACAAGCATGTGACTGTAAATACTATGTTTTGATTCACCTATAAGTTTCTGCAAGTCAAGTTTTTGAATGTTAAGTCTTGTTTAATTTCCAAAGAAGGGTGCCAATCATATATACGATTTGAGCTTCTAAGCTGCATTTTCGCTACCCTTACTTCAACACGTACACGTACCTTTCTTCTTAAGGATGAAAGGATCCCTAACTGCTCAAAAGCCAGGGGAGATTGAAAGTACAAGAGAAGCATTGCTGAGTTTTTAATAACCCCACTATCCAGCTTCTTGTTCAGAGATTGGCAAGGAGAACTGAACATGGACAGAGAGCTTGGCACCACAAAGGGAAGGGAAGGAGGCATGCCCAAGAGTTGGGAGATGGCAAGTCAGCTAGGTAGGCAGCTAGGTAGGCCAAATGTCTTGGAAGTGTGCAGGGAGAAGCTTGTTTTATGGGAGGGAGAGACTCTAAGCCCATGCTTGGCTAAGCATGTGACTAAATATTATGTTTTGATTCATCTGTAAGTTTCTGGAAGAAAAGTTTTTGAATGTTAAAGTCTGGATATCGGTTTGATTTCCAAAGTAGGGTGTCAGTCATGTACAGTGGTACCTTGGGTTACAGACGCTTCAGGTTACAGACTCCGCTAACCCAGAAATAGTACCTCAGGTTAAGAACTTTGCTACAGGATGAGAACAGAAATCATGCGCCGGCGGTGCAGCGGCAGCGGAAAGCCCCATTAGCTAAAGTGGTACCTCAGGTTAAGAACAGTTTCAGGTTAAGTACGGACCTCCACCGTATATGATTTGAGCTTCTTAGCTGCATTACGCGGGACATGGGTGGCGCTGTGGGTTAAACCACAGAGCCTAGAACTTGCCGATCAGAAGGTCGGCGGTTCGAATCCCCATGACGGAGTGAGCTCCCGTTGCTCGGTCCCTGCTCTTGCCAACCTAGCAGTTCCAAAGCACGTCAAAGTCCAAGTAGATAAATAGGTACCGCTCAGGCGGGAAGGTAAGCGGCGTTTCCGTGTGCTGCTCTGGTTCGCCAGAAGCGGCTTAGTCATGCTAGCCACATGACCCGGAAGCTGTACGCTGGCTCCCTTGGCTAAGAAAGCGAGATGAGCGCCGCAACCCCAGAGTCGGCCACCACTGGACCTAATGATCAGGGGTCCCTTTACCCTTTACCTAGCTGCATTTTTGCTACCCTTACTTTGAAAAGGACATGGTTGGGGTTGGAAGGTGGTCAGGCTGATGCTCGGGTTCACAGACTCTAGCGATAGAGAACTCGGATGTCTGCCCTTGCTGAATGACTCAGGCTCATTCAGAAAAGAAGTGGAACACACTTTTGAGGATTAGATCAATGGGGGGTAACATAATCGGATCACCCCCTAAGGGAAAACCATGCAAATTCATTTCCTGTGCTTCCCCCTCAACACAGGTGCGATGATAACAGTCTAGTAGCCACCAGCCATCAATGCTGTCAAAGAAGCGGTTAACTTTGTGCATGTGTCACACACAACACCTAGGCCATTTGTATTCTGTTGGCGCACACAAGGTGTCAATTGCCAGTGTGAGCCAGTGTGGTGTAGTGGTTAAGAGCGGTGAATTCAAAGTATTGGTGCTGACCTTTAAAGCTCTAAACGGCTTTGGCCCAGTATACCTGAAGGAGCGTCTTCACCCCCATCGTTCTGCCCGGACACTGAGGTTTAGCTCCGAGGGCCTTCTGGTGGTTCCCTCACTGTGAGAAGCCAAGTTACAGGGAACCAGGCGGAGGGCCTTCTTGGTAGTGGCGCCCTCCCTGTGGAACGCCCTCCCACCAGATGTCAAAGAGAAGAACAACTACCAGACTTTTAGAAGACATCAAAAGGCAGCCCTGTTTAGGGAAGCTTTTAATGTTTGATGCATTACTGTCTTCTAATATTTTGAGAGTCAGTGTGGTGTAGTGGTTAAGAGCGGTAGTCTTGTTATCTGGTGAACCGGGTTCGCTTCCCCACTCCTCCACATGCAGCTGCTGGGTGACCTTGGGCCAGTCACACTTCTCTGAAGTCTCTCAGCCCCACTCAATTCACAGAGTGTTTGTTGTGGGGAGGAAGGGAAAGGAGATTGTTAGCTGCTTTAAGACTCCTTAGGGTAGTGATAAAGCAGGATATCAAATCCAAATTCTTCTTCTTCTGCTGCTGTAGCAATAAACACCCCTTGGGAAAGTTGCATGGATACTTTTTTCCATGGCCTTCACTGTTGCAAAAGCAATGGTTACAATCTGGTGGACACCCTCCATCAGTGCTGTTAAGGAAGCAATTAAATTCTGCACACAAAGACACGTGTGCCCACCCAAACATTCGCACGTAAAAACAGACACTCCCATGCCCTAGGGCAATAGCAATCATTTGGCAGAGACCGTGTGTCATTGTCAAAGCAATGCAGTTTTGTGTTTCCAACGTCCTACCCCTCCCACTAAAACGAGAACATTTTTTAAAAAAATAATGCAAAACTGATCCATTTACTGACATTGTTGAACTGGAAGAGTCTTCTGTCTTCTACCTGTTGCAACATCTGGTCAAAGTCAGGAGGAAAACAACCCAATGACAGGTGGGCGATTTGGCATGTCTCAAACTCGCTAGTTCCTTAAGCGATACAAAGGGGTTGGGTGTGACCAGTGTTTGGATTTGATCCCTTGTCACCCATCCAAAATTATACACAAAGAGGATGCACAACACACACAGACGCAATCCGACAAGTATTCCATTTCAGAACCACATCTTCCAGCAAGGTGGAGGCAACTTAAAACTCCCCAAAAAGTTAGGTGAGGGGTATGGATGGATGCAGCTACCACAGGCTTTTTCAACCTCAGCCCTCCAGATATTTTGAGACAATAATTCCCAGCATCCCTGACCACTGGTCCTGCTAGCTAGGAATCATGGGAGTTGTAGACCAAAAAGGAGGGTTGAGGCTGAAGAAGACTGAACTATCATATCCCCCCCTTTCATTTTTCCAGTTGTAAATTCAGATCTCCACGTTTCTGTAGCAAAAGTTTGCTTTCTTTTAAGAAATCCTCCTGAAAATTCACCAGCATTTAAGTGCAAATTTCTCCTAAAAACACTTTTTGTTTGTTTGCAGTTGTTACTAATGCACACATTTTTTTGTGCATACAAGAAATCTGTCTTAACGGATTCCATTTCTGTACATTATTAGGGTTCCCTGTCTTCAATCATTCCAATGGGCACCAGCCACCACTAGGGCTAACTAATACAGCGTCCTTAAGGTTCTTTCTCTTTAGGCTTCTTCACTTACTTACTTCTTCATGCAGTGCAGCATTAAACTATGGAACTCCCTCCCACAAGAGGCAGGAATGGCTGCCAACTTGGATGGCTTTAAAAAAAAAGAATTGGACAAATTCATGGAGGGCAAGGCTCTAATAGCTTCTAGCTGTCATGGCCAAATTGGTCAGAGGCAGCCAAGTTTCTGAATACAGTCGTACCTCTACTTACGTATCCCTCTAGATACGGAATCTTCGGGTTACGGCCTCAGCAAACCTGGAAGTGTATACTTCCGGGTTTTGCCTGGCACACATGCGCAGAAGTGCTCTACGCGCCTTGCACATGTGCAGAAGCGCTCAATCGTGCCACGTGTGTGCGCAGAAGCCCGCCTCTATTTACATAATTTTTTGGGGGGGCGAATGAACCCCCAGAATGAATTAAGTTTGTATCTGGAGGGTCCACTGTACCAGTTTCTGGAAGCCATAGGAAGGGAGAGTTGTTCTTGAAGAAGAAGAGAAGAGTTTGGATTTGATATCCCACTTTATCGCTACCTGAAGGAGTCTCAAAGCGGCTAACAATCTCCTTTCCCTTCCTCCCCCCACAACAAACACTCTGTGAGGTGAGTGGGGCTGAGATACTTCACAGAAGTGTGACTGGCCCAAGGTCACCCAGCAGCTGCATGTGGAGGAGCGGGGAAGCGAACCCGGTTCACCAGATTACGAGTCTACCGCTCCTAACCACTACACCATATTGGCTCTTGAACTCATGTCCTGCCTTAGGGGCTTCCCAAAGGCATATGATTGTCCGCGGAAATGCTGAATTAGATGGCCCCAACCAGCAGGGCCTCCCTTTTTCTTTTCTTTCTTTTTTAAATTTTATTGAATAGTTTCACATAACAAATTATTCCAACAAATCATCTTCATTATGTTTTTCCTTCATTTCCTCCTCCCCCTCCCTCCATCTTCCCTACGACTTCCCTCAGCTCCTCTCCCTGATTTTTTAACACATATTATCCTCTGCATGTTATAAAAACGTAAAAATCCTCAACTTATCTATTATATTAGTAACAAAAAATTTGTGTATGTTTATTCAAAACCTGCCAAGGAGTCCAGTTCCTTTTTCTTTTCAATCTATTTTTGTTGAAACTTTTCAGCATACGATATAACAAAAACAGATTAATCAAAATATTCTTTTTTAAAAAAAAATCACAAAAAAGAGAGAAAAAGAGAGAGGGAAAAATACATACATACTGTACATGCATGCATACATGCTTCTCTATTAGAGGTAGAATTTAACTGCTGTGTCACATTAAAGGGGGTGGACCTTCCCAGCTCTTGCCTAGGAGCTTTCCTTCTTTTTCCCAGCCTCCCACCCTGGGAGATCATCCCTTCCCTGCCTCTCACACAGGGTCTTTCACCTCCCATCCATCACCTTCCCAGCAAGGCTTTTCTCAAATTCTTAAGCCCTTTAAGGAAAGTTTCCCATGAGGGCATCTGCTTGTTCCACGTGAGAACAGGAAGTTGGAACAAATGACCCATTGGCCCAGGGCCGGATTTAGGTTTGATGAGGCCCTAGGCTACTGAAGGTAATGGGGCCCTTTATATGCCCAGCTGTCCTTTGTCAACAACAAATTGTCATTGTTTTTTGTGTTGAATATATGCTACATGATAATTTATGGACCCAATAGGTATCTAAAGCCATTTGCACATGTTGTACATGCAGAATGTAGACAACCTATATATAGAAAGGAGCAAACCTGTGATATTTCAGGGAGCAGGCTAGCAGGCGGGGCCCACGACTTACATCATAGGAGCCAACACAACACAACACAACACAACACAACACAACACAACACAACACAACACAACACAACACAACACAACACAACACAACACAACACAACACAACACAACACAACACACTGTTGCTGTATGTAGGTTTTATTTTATTTGCTTTTTATCTTACATTTTGGAAATGGACATCCAGGGTTTTTTTTTCTCCTTTAATTTTTTGGGGGCCTCCAAGAGAGTGGGGCCCTAAGCTATAGCTTGTTTAGCTTATACGTAAATCCGGCACTGCATTGGCCTGATCCAGAAGGCTTTTCTTATGTTCTTAAGCTAGACTTAGATCAGGCATCCTTGCACTGGGAGGAGTTTCCTCTCTTAAGTAGGACAGAAGGTTACCCTACAACTCCAGCTTTTTGACCCCCACACATACCACTCACCATTCATTGTAGTGCTCAATGCTGGTAATCATATGGAGCAGGCACCCCCAAACTTAGCCCTCCAGATGTTTTGGGACTACAACTCCCATCATCCCTAGCTAACAGGACCAGTGGTCAAGGATGATGGAAGTTGTAGTCCCAAAACATCTGGAGGGCTGAGTTTGGGGGTGCCTGATATGGAGACTTGAGACACTTGGACATTAGAGTGAGTAGCTGCTATTTGGTGTGTGTGGTGGGGACAAGGACTGTGGGGAGAAAAGCTGTTCAGGTTGCATTTAAAGGTAGAGCTAATTAATTCAAATCTTCTGAAAAAAAATAAACCAGAACTCGGCCGTCCCTCAATTCTGTGCATTTTTCAATTCAGTTCTCCAGCCTAGTAAAGTTTTAAAAACTGCACCTGTTAGGGCAATTAGTGAACATAACTATATTAGGAAATATAGCATATTGAATGCTCTGTATTAGGGAAAATTGCTTGGAAAAATTGTGTATCTTAGACAACATTTTGAATACAAAAATGTGTACATTAGCAAAAATTTGCACTAAAATGCTGATGAGTTTTCAGGAGGACAGTAACAACAACAAGATCAAGAACAACAACAATTGTATCCCAGCCACTCTGGGCAGCTCACAATAGAACATCTAAAATATGATAAGACATCAAACATTAAAAACTTCCCTAAACAGGACTGCCTTCAGATGTTTTCTAAAAGTCAGGTAGTTGTTTATTTCCTTGACATTTGATGGGAGGGCTTTCCACAGGGCAGGAATGACTACAGAGAAGGCCCTCTGCCTGGTTCCCTGTAACTTGGCTTCTCGCAGTGAGGGAACCGCCAGAAGGTCCTCGGAGCAGGACTTCAGTGTCCAGGCAGAATGATGAGGGTGGAGACACTCCTTCAGGTATACAGGGTCAAGGCTGTTTAAGGCTTTAATAGTCAACACCAACACTTTGAATTGTGCTTGGCAACGTACTGGGAGCTAATATAGGTATTTCAGGACTGGTGTTATATGGTCTCGGTGGCCGCTCCCAGTTATCAGTCTAGCTGCCGCATTCTGGATTAGTTATTGTTTCCAGGTCACCTTCAAAGGCAGCCCCACGCAGAGCACATTGCAGTATTCCAAGTGGGAGATAACTAGAGCATGCACCACTCTGGCGAGGCAGTCCGCAGGCAGGTGGGGTCTCAACCTGCGTACCAGATAGAACTGGTAGACTAGTGCCCTGGACACAGAATTGACCTGTGCCTCCATGGACAGCTTTGAGTCCAGAATGACTCCCAGACTGTGCACTTGAACCTTCAGGGGCACAGTTACCCCATTCAGGACCAGGGAGTCCCCCACACCCACCTGCCCCCTGTTCCCCCCAAAATTACTTCTGTCTTGTCAGGATTCAATCTCAATCTGTTAGCCGCCATCCATCCTCCAACCGCCTCCAGACACTCACACAGGACCTTCACCGCCTTCACTGGTTCTGATTTGAAAGAGAGGTAGAGCTGGGTATCATCCGCATACTGATGAACACCCAGCCCAAACCCCCTGGTGACCTCTCCCAGAGGCTTCATGTAGATGTTAAAAAGCATGGGGGAGAGGGCAGAAACTGAAGGCCCTCACAAGTGAGAGTCAATGGGTCTGAACATTCATCCCCCAACATGACTTTCTGGACACGGCCCAGGAGGAAGAAATCGCAAACTGCTGTGGAAATGTGAAAAACCGTAAGAGTGGAAAAAATGAAAAATGGAGAGAAAATAAAATGCAGAGATCTGCCTGTCCCAAGTTGTAGGCAATTCTAGTCCTTCTCAGGGTATAGTCATGAGAGGAATAGACATAGCTAACCTCAGGTCCACTAATGTCAGTTGCTCTGCTCTATGTTAGTTGCATGTAACCCACTGGACTCGTTCCACTATTGCTGCATAAAAATACCACCAGCATCAATATTTCACCATAATCTAGATCACTCCCAGGAAACTCTATGCCCTTCCCATATTCTCAAAAACAGGTTCCATATTATTTTTATGAGGCTCTAAGTAAATAATACAAAGGATTTCCTCATACTATGTGCAAACTTGGTGTTGGCAAATGATGGACTGTGACTGGTCACAAGTTTGTTGGGGAAGGGGAGGGAAGGCCCCCCAAGTGTGTTGCTGAAGGAAGAACTTCACCATATATCTTGAGCAAGAGGTGACTGGTTTGAAGGATTAATGTGTAAAGCAACAAAGATTTCGCAACTAGGGGTGGTAGCAAAATACTGGATAGAGTATAAAAGGTGGGTGCTTCATAGGACTCTTCACCACACCTTGGCTCATCTTAGCTCTCTCATCAATCACCGTCTGAGGTAAGTTGAAGACAACGAGGAGGTTTCCTTGTCTGATTTTGTAGGTTTCAGCCTTTGTGTTAGAGATAGGATGCTACTTGTTTTTCAGGGTATCTGCTGATGCTACAGGAACACCTGCATGGTCTCCCTGCAACAATAAAAACCAGGGGAGAGATCTCATCCGAGAGGTGGCCAATGTGGTGCTTTCTTGATGTTGTTGGACTCTCAATGCCCATCACCTTGACCACTGGCCAGGCTAGCTGGGGTTGATGGGAGACGGAGTTCAGCAACATCTGGAGGACCTCAGCCTTTAAATTTCTGTAAGTGCCTTTAATATGTGATCCCTGATTGGTGGGGCATGTGTCTAGGACATGGACGGGGAGCCAGATGTTGCTGGTCTACAGCTCCCTTCATCCCTAATTATGGACCATGCTACCTGGAGGTGAGGGAGTCTTAACAGCACCTGGAGGGCCATGATGTTGGCGCTCCCTGCTCTAAGACAGTGTATCCTAAGCTTGTGCTCTCCAGTTGTTTTGCACTGTAGCTCACATCAGCCCCAACATTGTGGCCGATAGCCAGGGCTGATGGGAATTGTAGACCCAGACATCTGGAGGATCCTCAGTTGGGCAAGAATGTCTAGGATCAGAGGTGGGTTAGAATATTAAGTGGCTTAGAAAAAGTGGCTTAAATAATAACTAAACAAGGGTGTAGGAATTTGGGATCTTAACATACAATGTGTCTTACTGTAGAGGGGGAAGACTCTCACCAGGTGACCTGCATATCTCCTCAAATGACCTGTCCAGGTCCTAAGTCTGGACGAACCACTTGAAGGCACTCACTTGTGTGTGTTTTTAAACCAAATATTTAAACTAGACATGAACTGTTTCTTTCTTTTGTCTAAAATGAGGATCTATCTATATCTATCTATCTATATCTATCTATATCTATATCTATATCTATCATCTATATCTATCTATATCTATATCTATCATCTATCCAGGATTGCCTTTGACAAAGGCATTCTGTTAGGTAGGATCCAAGAAGGGTGGTGAACCTGTGGCTTTCTAGATGTTGCTCTAAATTAGTTGCATATAACCCACTGGCCTCGTTCCACTATTGCTGCAAAAAAAATGCCCCCGGCATCATTATTTCATCATAATCTAGGTCACTTCCAGGAAACTCTATGCCCTTCCCATATTCTCAAAAACAGGTTCCATATTATTTTTATGAGGCTCTAAGTAAAGAATACAAAGGATTTCTTCATATTATGTGCAAACTTGGTGTTGAATGATCACAAGTTTGTTGGGGAGGGGGAGGGAAGGCCCCCCAGGTGTGCTGCTGAAGGAAGAACTTCACCATATATCTTGAGCAAGAGGTGACTGGTTTGAGGGATCAATGTGTGAAGAAACAAAGATTTCACAACTAGGGGTGGTAGCAAAATACTGGATAGAGTATAAAAGGTGGGTTCTTCATAGGACTGTTCACCACACCTTGGCTCATCTTAGCTCTCTCGTTAATCTCATTAATCACCGTCTGAGGTAAGTTGAAGACTACGGGGAGGTTTCCTTGTCTGATTTTGTAGGTTTCAGCCTTTGTGTTGGAGATAGGATTCTACTTTTTTTCAGGGTATTTGCTGATGCTACAGGAACACCTGCATGGTCTCCCATTCATCATCTTTGACCAGGGGTGAAACTCATCTTTATTTCACCTGGGTCAGAGACTCAGTTTGGTGTGCATGCACAGACACAGAGACTGGAAGCCTCAGTGGCACCCCTCTGGAGGCTTCATCCAGGGCAGAAAACCCTGCTAGTTCCCCTGTAGCTACAGCTCTGCCCCTGACCATCAACCATGGTGGCTTGGGCTGATACAAGTTGGAGTCCCAAGCCACAGGTCCATCTAGCCGAGTACTTTCTGCACCAGACTAGGGAGCCCATCTATCTGGGATTGTCTCTAATGAAGTTGTTCAATTAGTGCAAGGATTTCCACTAGTGTAATGGAGCTCCTCTCCTCTACTTGTCACCCCCACCCAACCTCTTGTGGATGTTCTACCAGCCCTACAGAGGAGGTCCGAGGAGAGCACAGGAAGAGCACAGGAAGATTAAGTTCCATCATTCAAGTGTAATCCTTGCACTAACTGAAAAACTTTTTTGTATCTGGAGCAATATATTTCAGACTAGACTTAGCAGCGCCTACGGTTTTACATTCTCTTGAATCTTGTTGTACCAGTGCATCATGAAAACTCCTTCATTTCTCAAGGCTGTCTCTCCACTCTGTGTCTGACTGCATTAGTCAATTTTTCCTTCCTTCCTTCCTTCCTTCCTTCCTTCCTTCCTTCCTTCCTTCCTTCCTGTCTCCAGACTTCGTTTTATCCAATCTTCAATAGTTGGAGTCATTCTATTCTCCCAGTCATGGCAGATAGTTATTAAATATTAAATCAATATAAAAGGAGACATTTAATGGATTTTTTTTTGCATTTATTGAATTTGAAACCATTCTCTATAATCTATTAAGGCCAGCTCTTTAACCCACCCAAATAAAATAGCTAATGGGTCCATCAGAAATATACATCCTGTGATATAATGTGAGAATAGGATGCTTGTCTAGATGGCCATTTGGCTTGATCTAGGAAGGCTCCTCTGATGTCCTTATTGCCTTCCTGCCCTGACTGTGGACTTCTGATTTGCCACTGTGACAACAGGATACAGGACTGGGTTCTGATCCATCAGGGCTCTTCTTATGTCTATTTAGGTTACCAACAGAAAACCTTCAAAATGTCCAAGTCCAAGACTCAGATGCAAGTTCTGGCCGATGGGCTGATTGAAGTCTTCCACAAGTATGCTGGGCAATCTGACACCCTTGACAAGCAGGAGTTCAAGAAGATGATCAACGAGCAGTTTCCTGACTGCGTTGAGGTGAGGTGGAGATAAGATGGGCGCGGGCAATTGTTGGGCACTTGAAGCCAGAGGTGACGCATTGGCATCAATGTGCAGCACGCCTCTGGGCATGTTAAGATAGGGATAGGCAACTCAGCAAGGCAGCACTTGGAACTGAGCTAGGCTACCCTGTTAGCGAAGTATATTTAGGGACGGGTGGATATGTCCATTTCAGTGGGTATCATTTTCTCGTTTTTCTCTCGTTTTCTCTTAAATTCAGTTCTCCACATTTTGCACATTTATGTATTTTTTTAAAAAATAAAATCCTCTTTTGGCAAAGCAATTTCCCCTTACGATGATTTTTTTTTTGTATGCTATTTTCACTATTCTATTTTAAACACACTTCGCCATAGTAAAAATAAAGTAAAAAAAGTTGTACGTGCATTACTTAACACTTAGCTGCATAAGTACATTCCAGAATCTGAAGAAATGTGAATTTGGCAGGGTGAGCTTCAAATGTGAACTGGATTGGATTTCTCCCCTGTAGATAGATACAGAAAAAGAGATATACAGTGGTACCTCGGGTTATGTACTTAATTCGTTCTGGAGGTCCATTCTTAACCTGAAACAGTTCTTAACCTGAAGCACCACTTTAGCTAATGGGGCCTCCTGCTGCCGCCGCGCCGCCGCAGCACGATTTCTGTTCTCATGCTGAAGCAAAGTTCTTAACCTGAAGCACTATTTCTGGGTTAGCGGAGTCTGTAACCTGAAGCGTCTGTAACCCGAGGTACCACTGTACATCTCAGGAGAATTGGGGGCTCAGGTTTCTCAGTCTTCCTCAGATAAAGTCTCTCAGAAAAGCAATGCTCCATGAGACCTCAAGCCCAATTAGTCTAGCATCTGGCTCTCACAGGGCCCAACCAGATGTCTCTGGGAAGCTTACAAGCAGAAGCTGAGCACTAAAAGAGGAATATACCCCCCTTTAAATGACCTGAGTATTAAAAGAGAAAGTTTTCTTCTCCTTTTTAAATATTCTGCATTTTGAACTCTTTTATGTTGCTGCTTATTTGGGTCTGCGTTCAACATCTGCTGATGTTACTTTGCATTAATACCATTCTGTTAAACTGGTAGTGGGGAAACTTTCAGTCCTTCGGTTGTGGCTGAACTACAACTCCTATCAGGAAGTATGGCCAATGACCATGGATGAGGATGGGACGTGTAGTCTTGATGATGTTGGAAGGTTCTCCCCATCTATGGCAAACCTTTGTTTTGCGATGGTCTGATGTCTTAGATGCATATAAACAAATTTCAACCTGAAACCTTTTGTTCCTCTATTCCTTCTCCTCCCTACAGTACCCACAAAACCAGCAAGGGAAAGACAAGCTCTTCAAAGACCTGGATAAAAACAAAGATAAGCAACTGAGTTTTGAAGAATGGACCCATCTGGTTGGGTCATTCCTCTCTTGCGCCCACATTAAGTTCCACCAGCATGAGGGACACCACCACCACCACTGAGAAGAGACCCAGCAGGTCCTCCAGGGGACTGTGGTCAGGGACATGTTGGATACCAACCTTCCAAACAAACAAACAAAGCCCCCCTGCCCACATCCCCTGGCTTGAAATGTAATGTTTTGGCAATAAAATAAGAAATAATCATTTAACCTGGAAAGTCTAGGATGTCTTACTTTTTGGGGTTTGGAGTGCAGTGGGGGAAGGTTGTGTTAAGTTTTCTGGTTCTGGCTTCCATGCTGTATTCATCTCTGTGACTTCTCCTTTTTACAACAACCCCTCAGTGCAACTCCATTCCTACTTGACTCACACATTTGCCAAGTATGTTGCCCTTGTAGAACTCTCTGCTGAGTCCCTGCAACATTCTTAGATGATAATAGGGACATCAGCATTCGAGGAATATTGGGGGGTATGCAATGTTTTTACGGGATCAGAGGCCTTTCAGGAAATACCTAAAATCGAATATTAAGCCAAGTGATGCTCAGAAACTGGATGAGGCCAAAGGGAACGGGCACTGAAAAGCTGGCTTTGCAAGGCTTTGCTTCAGCCACATTCCCTTTTCTTCACTTAGACATGTAGAAGCAAGTTGATTCTTTGTAAAACAGCCAGCGGATGAGATTAACCCCGCCCCCCCCCCCCTGGTGCTTGAAGAAAATAGAATCTCTCACCGAATAAAAAGAGGAAGACAAAAACAAAGGGAAGCATACGAACACACACAGGGACGTATGTGTGTGGGTCTCCCTCTCGGGCAGAAATTTAAAATCCTATCAAAATGTGTACTTAAATATGGGGGAGGAAAAAGCGCTACTGCAGGGTCACCGGTTGGAGGAGGAGAGGAAGAGCGTGAACGCAAAGGAGAGGAAAAGGGAAGATGGAGGGAAGAAAGGAGGAAAGTGAAAGATGAAGGAGAAGGGTGGAAAGCGGAGAAGGATGTAGGGAGAAAAGGAGTAGGTTAAATATAAAGAGGAAGGATGGAGTGAGGGGACAATCATAGTAATGGATGGAAGGAGAAGCAGGTGTATGGAATAAAGGAAACGAGCTGAGGAAAGAGAGGGAGAAAAGAAGGGAAGGGGAGGGAAAGAGAAAGGAGGATGGGACAGGGAAGGCAACCAGAGGATGGATAAAAGGGATGAAGGATGAAGAGGAAGGCAGGAGGAGGATGCTGTGTTCTACATAGATCCATCGATTACTACTTGTAGCCAATGGTAGTCCTACTCAGAGTAAACCCATTGTAATACACATGGTTCACGTCAATCTATGTATTTTAGCAGGGGCTGCTCTGGGTATAAGTTGGCTGCATATGACCCATGGAAATCATTCCAACCGCTGCAGCAAAGAATGCACCCAGCGTTCCATATTGCGCAAGAATGCATGCCGTTTGCAGAAACTTCGGGCCCCACCTATATCTACAAAACGGTTTAACCACAATGTGATTAATGAGTTCTAAGAAAGAAATGAAAAGCGATGCCGCGCCATGGGTGTAAACCTGTTGTTCCTAAATGATGAACAGTGATTGGCCACAAGCTGTAGGGAGGGAACCCCAGCCCCCAGAGGTGCCTTGCTGAAGGAAGATCTTCATCAGATACCTTGAGCACCAGGTGCTCAGGGTTAAACGGTTCAACATGGGAGTGTCATTTGAGAAGGAGCAAAGATTTCATAAGTGGGGGGTGGGAGCAGGATTTTAGATGGGGTATAAGAGCTGGGAGCGATTTAGGGCTCTTCATCCAACTTTGGCGCATTCGAACTCTCTTGTTTATCGCCAACCAAGGTAAGCTGAAGACTATGGGAAGCTTTCTTGGGTTCTTGTTGGGTTATACATTGGACATAGGGTGTTAAATATTTTTGAGATTATCAGCTAGGGCAGGGACGAAAAACCTGTAGGCAAGGCTCCAGATGTTCTGGACTCCAACTCCCACCAGCCCCAGTCAGCGTTGTCAATGGACAAGGATGACAAAGTCCGGCAACAACTGGTGGACTGTAGGTTCCCCATGGGTGCAGTAGCTCTAACACAATTCAAGGTGCTCACATTGGTATTTAAAGCCCTAAATGTCTCACTCATTCCCTGCAGAACCTCTCAAGTGATATGGTCTTTGTAGGTCCATCACTCTCTGGAGTTTGGTTGGTGATGGTGGCCTGGAGAAGACCTTCTCTGTGGCAGCCCCTTTGTTGTGTATCTCCTTCCACAAAGAGGTTCATCGTAGAATATTAGAGCTGGAAGGGACCCCAAGGTTCATCTCGTCTAATTCCCTGCAATGCAGGAATCACAGCTAAAGCATCCATTGTAGATGACCATCCAACCTCTGCTTAGATACCTCAAAGGAATGAGAGTCTCCAACTTTCTGAAGTTCCACTGTCAAACAGCTCTTACTGTCAGAAAGTTATTCCTGTTTAGTCGGAATCTCCTTTCTTTAACTTGAATCCATTGGCACATCCAGCACCTTCATTATACAGCTTCCAGTATAGATGCACCGCTTTATGCTGGCTTTTGACACTTGTAAGTTGCTTAAAATGGGTTTTAATATGGTGCTTTAAGGTTGAAACCTGTCTTGGGACCTTACAGGAAAGTGTGAAGAATAATGACAATCTCAGTTCTTTGTGAGTACAGTGGAACCTCGGATTGTGGACATAATCCATGATGGAGGCATGTCTGCAACCTGCAGCGCCGTGTCGGCACACACGTGGAGCTTCCCTCTCCCCTCCCTGTCACCTCCACCAAATCTGTTCTGGGAGTTCCCCCAACCCTCTGGAGCAGATGTAGGGCGGGGAGCCTAGGGAGATAAGGGAAAGTTCTGTTATGCAAGTGGAGATTCTTGTGGTAACAGAACAACATAGCTGTGTCCAGACCAAGATATTTAAGAGTATCCCTGGCATCACCTATGGATTTACATTTAACATCAACCATTTCCTTGCACTCTGTTGCACCAACACATTATGAAAACTCTCCATTTCTGAAGAAAACAGTTTCAAGGCTGTCCACTCTCTCTGCCCCTGGCTGTATTAGTCAATTTCACCATGTTTACTAGGTCTCCAGGTTTTGCATATCTACTTGAGATATTTATCTTTATATTTTTGAGTTTTTCGAGTTTTGACAGATAGTTAGGCAGAAAGCATGTATCACCCATGCTATTTTTCTGGGAAAAGAAGTGCCGGAACTCACCATGAATGCCTCAGTTGTTCTCTTGGAATGGCAGTGGCTCCCACCTGACTTTTCCTGAGTTCTGGCACAAAAAAATCCCCTGTGTATAGCAATTTAAGCCCAGATCTTTAACTACCATATTTTTCGCTCTATAATACGCACCCAAATATAGTTTTTAGAGAAGGAAAACAAGAAAAAAAATATTCTAAACGAAACAGCGGATGTATGATTTTTGTGGTTCATGCTGTGGCCACAGACATGTGATCTGACGGTGACTTTGGGGTAGCCCAATGCAAAAATCCTGAGGATCCATGTGGATCCGTGCTTTGTTACCACGCTTTAAGTGGGGAGGGAAGGAAAAGCACTCAAGGAACAAGGAACACGTGTGGGGTGGGTGGAGAAGGATGTTGTTAATAATGCAGAAGAGGGGTATATGCGGAAAAGGCTCCTCTCCTCTCCCGCTTTGCTCCTTTAGAGCAAGCAGGCTCTCTGTCCCTCTCTCCTCCCCACTCAGTGGCTCTTCTCCCGCTTTGCTGTTTCAAAGCCAGCCACGGAGGAGGGAAGGAAGGGGAACCATGGATCCTCTGCTCACGACTGCAGCAGATCCCCCACCATCCGTAGGGATTTGCTCCATAACACGCACAGACATTTCCCCTTACTTTCTAAGAGGAAAAAAGTGAGTGTTATGGTGCAAAAAATACGGTAACTAAAAAACAAAAATAACACACAGGTTTGTCAGGAGTGCACATCTTGGGGTTATTTCCATTTCTCTTATTGCATGATGGCATAATTACATTCTTTTAAGATAGTACCCAATACATGTTGCATGTTTGCAGTAGAAACTTGGGTAAGTAGATAATGTAATCGATCAATATGTAAGTCGTTGTACAGGTAAGCCATCTGAACAACACTTAAACAAGCTAAATAAAAAATAGAATTCAAATGGAGAGCTACCCTGTGCTAAGTAGGACACATGGACACTCTATTCTTAATCCTGAAGAATTATAAAATCGAAGAGTTGGAAGGGACCCTGAGGATCATCTAGTCCCAATTCCCTGCATTGCAGGAATATGCAGCTGCCCCATATGGGTATAAAACCAGCAGCTTTGCTGTTATCACCACTATGCTCTAACCAACTGAGCTATCCAACAAATAATCCAGGCAGAGCCGCTCATGTGTTCCTATGAATTTCCAGGTTGCCACCAGAAGCCAGAATGTCCAAGCCCAAGACTGAGTTTCAACAACTTGCTGAACAATACATAGATGTCTACCACAGGTACTCTGGGAATTCTGACAGCCTTGACAAGCAGGCATTTAAGAAGATGCTGGACGAGCAGTTTCCTGACACTGATGAGGTGAGGGGGAGATAAGAGGCGGCAGGGGCAAATTCTGGCCACTCAAGACTCTGGGACACCCATTGGCACCAATGTTCAGGGTTCCTTCGGCCAAGTTAAGATGGGGAGGGGCTGAAATCTCACCAGGTCTCTTCTTTGAAGGATGCTCAGCTACTCTGAAAACAAAGCATATCTAGGGACAGGGAGATATGTCTGTTTCAGTCTCTTTTCAGTCTTAAATTCTGTTCTCCCCATTTACGCTCCATTAAAAAAAAAAGTTTATTGTTATTCTTTCCTATTAAACATATTTTTGTATGCATTTTTGCCCAATATACTGTACACATTTTTGCAAAGCACCTTTCCCTAATATGCTGCATTTTTGTATGTTATTATTGCCTAGATGATATAGAAAGAAAGAAAGAAAGAAAGAAAGAAAGAAAGAAAGAAAGAAAGAAAGAAAGAAAGAAATTTGTGCACACTTTACTGTAGCATATGAATTTTTATACATATTACTTGGCTGGGGAAATGCAGCAATCGCATCTGAAGTCTTTTTTCCCTCCATTTTCCCACCCTTAACATTGCAGTCTCCCTTGAAGAAACAAAAGAGGGACCAGCTCTTCAAGGAGGCGGACATAAACAAGGATGGCAAACTGAGTTTTGTTGAAGTGGCCCACCTGATCGCAAAATTTGTCGTTGAAACTCATGACAAACTCCGCAAGTAAGAAGGGCGTCCCCTTGGCCACTGGAAAAATGGCCCAGCTAATCCTCCAGGAGACGGTGCTCAGGGGTGTGTTGGATGCTAACCTCCCAAACATACACAAACCCTTTTCCGCGTTCACTAGCTTGGAATGTAATGCTTTGGCAACAGAATAAGAAATAAACATTTTACTTGAAAATCATTGGGTGTTTTATTTCAACCTCATTCTGACAAACTGCAGTGTTACTGCCTTTTCTATATTCAATCTCTTGCCTGGGAGACTATGGAAGATTTGCTTCTTCACACCTCTGCCTACCTTGCAGGTTGATTCGCGATACATGTGGGCATCTAGTCCTGCGCTTCTTGCTCAGGGATCCATCAATAGAAACCTCCTCTGGTGGCTAGGAGACGAGGCTTTGTTTGACTTATTTCTTGTATTCATCTCCCCTCTTTCCTCCAAGGAGCTCAAGTTCTGTACATAATTCTCCTTCTCCCCATTTTATCTTCACCACAATCCTTGTTGCTTTAGGTTAGGCTGGGAGTGAGAGATTGGCCTCAGCTCACCCAGTGAAGTTCATGGCTGAGTGGGGACTTGAACCCTGGTCTTCCAGAGCCTAGTCTAACCCTCTACTCACTACACCACACTGTCTCTCTCAGTTCAACTCTACAATTCTGTGATTCTTCTGGATCAAGATTAAGGTGTCCATGTGTCCTATTTAGCACCGGGCAGTCCCCCATTTGAACTCTATTTCTTATTTAGCTCATTTAAGTGTTGTTCATATGACTTACATCAGGGGTCAGCAAACTTTTTCAGCAGGGGGCCGGTCCACTGTCCCTCAGACCTTGTGAGGGGATGGACTATATTTTTGGGGGGGAAATGAATGAATTCCTATGCCCCACAAATAACCCAGAGATGCATTTTAAATAAAACCGCACATTCTACTCATGTAAAAACACCAGGCAGGCCCCACAAATAACCCAGAGATGCCTTTTAAATAAAAGGACATATTCTACTCATGGAAAAACATGCTGATTCCTGGACTGTCTGTAGGCCGGATTTAGAAGGCGATTGGGCTGGATCCGGCCCCCGGGCCTTAGTTTGTCTACCCATGACTTACATATATAACTACTTACATATTGATTATTTGCATTATCTACTTACCCAAGTTTCTACTGCAAACACGCAACATGTATTGGGACTATCTTAAAAAAACGTAATTTTGCCATGATGCAGAGAAATGCAAATGATATCAGGGTGTGCACTCCTGACAAACCGGTCTGTTATTTTCGGTTTTTAGTCAGTTAAAGATCTGGGCTTAAATTGTGATACACAGGGGATTTTTTGAGCCGGAACTCAGCAAAAGTCAGGTGGGCGCCATTGCCATAATAAGAGAACAAGTGAGGCATTCATGGCGAGTTCCAGCACTTCTTTTCCTAGAAAAGGGTGATACATGTTTTCTGCCTAACTATCTGCCAAAACTCGAAAAACTCAAAAATATAAAGATAAATATCTCAAGTAGATATGCAGTTCTGGAGACCTAGTAAACATGGTGAAATTGACTAATACAGCCAGGGGCAAAGAGAGCCTTGGAACTGTTTTCTTCAGAAATGGAGAGTTTTCATAATGTGTTGGTGCAACAGAGTGCAAGGAAATGGTTGTTGTTAAATGTAAATCAATAGATGATGCCAGGGATACTCTTAAATATCTTGGACTGGACACTTCCAAGTTATTCTGTTAGCCCAAGAATCTCCACTTACATAACAGAACTTTGCCTTTCTTTTCTTTTTTTAATATAATTTTTATTAACAAACCAATCAAATCACATTAATTCCAAATTACAAAGCCAAATTTTTAAATTTTTGTTGGGGGTACCCATGCTTCGAGCTCAGAAAGGGATCCAAACATCTCTCTTGTTGCTGCTTTAATATTCACAGTTTACTTTACCTTTCTTATTTCCCTAGGCTCCCCCCCCCCCTACATTTGCTCCAGAGGGTTGGGGAAACCCCCAGAACAGATTTGGTGGACGTGATAGGGAGGGGAGAAGGAAGGCCCTCCTTCAGGTCACTGTCACTAACCAATCTCCAGAGAGCGATGGAGCTGCAAAGAGGACCCCCTTGGCCAATCATGTCACTTGAGAGGGTCCGTAGGGATAATTAAGGATCCCTTGAGATAATTAGGGAACGAGACATTTAGGGCTTTAAACACCAATGTGAGCACCTTAAATTGGGCTGCAGCTGCTTACAATCCTCCAAAGGTTGCTGTACTTTGTCATCCTTGTCCATTGACTATTAGAAACTTCAGGATCTAAGTAATGAAATAACCGTATTTTTTCGTGTATAAGACAATATTTTTTATTTTTTTTAAAAAAATATGGGCTCATCCTATACATTGATAGTGCATAGTGCATATTCTTAATTTTGATTCTCAAAAAATAAGGGGGGTCTTTTACAAGGGTGCCTGTTATACACCGAAAAATACTATAATTAATATGTAAGTCACTGTATATGTAAGCCATATGAGCAACACTTAAATGAGCTAAATAAAAAACAATTCAAATAGAGAAATGAGCTAAATAAAAAACAATTCAAATGAGAAATGAGCTAAATAAAAAACAATTCAAATAGAGAGCTGCCCTGTGTTAGGTAGGACACATGGACACTATTGTTGATCCTGAAAAATCATAGAATTGCCGAGTTGGAAGGGAGCTTTAGGATCATCCAGTCCCAACTCCTGGAATTGCAGAAATAAGAAGCTGTCCCATATGAGGATAAAGCATGCACAAGAATGCATGTTGTTTTCAGAAACTTCGGGCCCTCCCTATATCCACAAAACAGTTTAACTGCAATATGATTTATGAATTCTAAGAAAGCGATGTTGACCAGAGGGTGTAAACTTGGGGCTCCTAAATGACGGACAGTGATTGGCCACAAGCTGCAAGGAGGGAACCCCAGCTCCCAAAGGTGTCTTGCTGAAAGAAGATCTTCCTCAGATACCTTGAGCGCAGGGTGCTTGTGGTTAATGTGTGCAACCGGGGAGTGTCATTTGAGAAGGAGCAAACATTTCGCAAGTGGAGGGGGGTGGGAGCAGGTTTCTAGGTGGGGTATAAGAGGTGGGAGCGATTTAGGGCTCTTCATCCGACTTTGGCGCATTCGAACTCTCTTGTTCACCACCACCGAGGTAAGCTGAAGACTATGGGAAGCTTTCTTGGGTTCTTGTTGGGTAATACATTGGACATAGGGTGATAAATCTTCTTGAGATTATCAGCTGGGGCAGGGACGAAAAATCTGTAGGCAAGGATCCACATGCTCAGGATTCCAACTCCAACCAGCCCCATCCAGCATGGTCAACGGACAAGAATGACAAAGTCCAGGAACCTTTAGAGGATTGTAAGTTCCCCATCGTTGCAGCTGCTCCAGCCCAATTCAAGGTGCTCACATTGGTGTTTAAAGCCCTGAATGTCTCACTCCCTATTTATCTCAAGGGCTGCCTCCTTCCCTACGGACCCTCTCAAGTGACATGATTGGCCAAGGGGACCCTCTTTGCAGCTCCATCGCTCTCTGGAGCTTGGTTGATGGCCTTCCCTCTCCCCTCCCTATCACCCCCACCAAATCTGTTCTAAGAGTTTTCCCAAGCCTCTGGAGCAGATTTTTTTTGGGGGGTGGTGGGAGCAGGGGGGGTGGAAAGAGAGCCTAGGTGAAGTTCTGTTATGCAAGTGGAGATTCTTGTGCTAACAGAATAACTTGGAGGTGTCCAGACCAAGATATTTAAGAGTATTCCTGGCAGCATCGATAGATTTACATTTAACAACAACCATCTCCTTGCACTCTATTGCATCAACGCATTATGAAAACTCTCCATTTCTGAAGAAAACAGTTCCAAGGCTGTCCACTCTCTTTGCCCCTGACTGTATTAGTTAATTTCACCATGTTTACTAGGTCTCCAGATTTTGCTTATCTACTTCGGATCAAAAAACCCCCTGTGTATAGCAATTTAAGGCCGGATCTTAACCAACTAAAAAACAAAAATAACAAACAGGTCTGTTGGGAGTGCACATCCTGGGGTTATTTCTCTTATTGCATCATGGCAAAATTACATTCTTTAAAGATAGTCCCCAATACATGTTGCCTGTTTGCGTTAGAAACTTCAGTATTTAAGTAATGTAACTAATTAATATGGAAGTCGTTGTACATGTAACCATATGAACAACACGTAAATGAGCTAAATGGAAAACAGAATTCAAATAGAGAGCTGTCCTGTGTTAGGTAGGTCAGATGGACACCACCTTATTGATCCTGAAGAATCATAGAATTGCAAAGTTGGAAGGGAACCCTGAGGATAATCTGGTCCCAACTCCCAGCATTGCAGGAATATGAAGCTGTTCCATATGGGGATCAAACCTGTAACCTTTGTGATATCAGCAGCATGCTCTAACAAACTGAACTTTCCAGGCAGAGCTGCTCATGTGTTCCTATGAATTCCCAGGTTGCCACCAGAAGCCCTTCGAAATGTCCAAGTCCAAGACTCAGTTGCAACAACTTGCTGAACAATACATAGATGTCTACCACACGTACTCTGGGAATTCTGACAGCCTTGACAAGCAGGCATTTAAGAAGATGCTGGACGAGCAGTTTCCTGACACTGATGAGGTGAGGGGGAGATAAGAGGAGGCAGGGGCAAATTCTGGCCACTCAAGGGTCTAGGACACCCATTGGCACCAATGTGCAAGATTCCTTTGGCCACGTTAAGACAGGGAGGGGCTGAAATCTCACCAGGTCTCTGCTTTGAAGGATGCTCAGCTACTCTGAAAACAAAGCGTATCTAGGGATGAACAGATATGTCTGTTTCAGTCTCTTCAGTCTTAAATTCCATTCTCCCCATTTGCGCTGCATTTTTTAAAAAAATGTTTATTGTAATTCTTTCCTATTAAAGATATGCATTTTTGCCCAATATACCCATTTTTGAAAAAGCACCTTTCCCTAATATGCTGCATGTTTGTATGTTATTATTATTTATTATTATTATTATTATTATTATTATAGTGTAGCTATATGGTGTGTGTGTGTGTGTGTGTGTGTGTGTGTGTGTATGCGTGTGTGTGTATGTGTGTGTAGCACACTTTACTGTAGCATATGAATTTTTATATGTATTACTTGGCCGGGGAAATGCAACAAACAGATCTGAAGTCTTCTCTCCTCCATTTTCCCACCCCCAACACTGCAGTCTCCCTTGAAGCAACAAAAGAGAGACCAGCTCTTCCAGGAGGCAGACATAAATAAGGACGGCAAACTGAGTTTTGCTGAAGTGGGACGCCTGGTTGCAAAATTCATCGCTGAAACTCATGAGAAACTCCGCAAGTAAGAAGGGCGTCCCCTTGGCCACTGGAAAAAATAGGTCCAGCAAATCCCTCAGGAGACATCAGGGGAGTGTTGGATACCAACCTTCCAAATATTCACAAACCCCTATCCGCATTCACAATCTTGGAATGTAATGCTTTGGCAACAGAATAAGAAATAAACATTTTACTTGAAAATCATTTGGTGTCTTATTTCAACCTCAATCTGCCAAATTGCAGTCTTACTGGTTTTTCTATATTCAATCTCTTTCCTGGGAGACGATGGAAGATTAGCTTCTTCACACACCTCCTTCCATCTTAGAAGTTCATTCCCATCTAGGTCAAGTATTTGAATTTCCCCAGACATAGCTGGGATTTCGACATCAGAAACAGTGTCCGGGAGGAAACCACTGACATGTCAGAGTGTATGTCAACCCATGTCAATTTGGGCGAGTTTAATTTAAAATAGCTCAAAAACTTCCTTTCCTTTTTGAGAATATGTCAATCCTACTCTACCTAGAAGCAACCCTTGGTGTGATTGTTGCAGTGTTGGAACCAAGAGCAGTGGTGCAGTATTTGGGGGTGAGGAGCACAAGGCCAGTCGCCCCAGGAGCAAAATTGTTAGGGGGCATAAAATTTCAACACCCAGTGCTGCCTCAATACAGCTGTGCGCTTCCATTCCTGGGCTCCATTGAAAACAGCTTCTCCATGGAAACCTGGAAAAGAGCTTTCCAGACGATGGAATGACTCTTCTTTCCTTATCTCTATGGCTGCAATCTCTTGGTTGACGCAGACACTGATAGGCAGCTGAATGCATATGCGTATTCCGTCTGTCTCCCTCCCTGCACCACCCTGTGTGCTGGCAACCCACGTTATGCCACTGGCTGAGAGTCCGGGGTTCAAATCTCCACTCATCTATGATTCTTTGTGGGTGTGACCTTGGGGCACTCACTGTCTCTCACAACAACCCTGTGAGGTAGCTTAGGCTGGGAGTGGGAGACTGGCCCCAGCTCACCCAGTGAGGTCCATGGCTGCATGGGGACTTGAACCCTGGTCTTCCAGAGCCTAGTCTAACCCTCTATTCACTACTCCACACTGGCTCTGTCAGCTCAACTCACACGGGTTCAAATCTCCACTGCCTCCTGAGCTGACAGCTGCAAAGACGGAATCAGCAAGAGCCTTGGGCCACCCTGGCCAAATCTTAATAACTTCCATTCTGAAATATGGCAGGCTGATGCACAGGGGTAAATGTGGTCAGAGGGTCTTCCCTTTCTGCTCTCTTCCCGGACTTCGCCTCCTCTACTTTAGGAGCAGGAGCAGGAAGAGAAGGGAGTGGGTGGCCAGGGGTACCCTTATATTTTGGAGAAGGAGGAGTGTGTGTGCATGTGTGTGTTAAAAATGGTGGCAGGAGCTGCTGTACTAATGGCCGTACCTTGGGCTTTTTTTGAGTTGGAACTTAATGGAAGACGAAGAGAAGAAGAGTTTGGATTTGATATCCTGCTTTATCACTACCCTAAAAGGTAAAGGGACCTCTGACCATTAGGTCCAATCGTGACCGACTCTGGAGTTGCGGCGCTCATCTCGCTTTACTGGCCGAGGGAGCCGGCGTACAGCTTCCGGGTCATGTGGCCAGCATGACTGAGCCGCTTCTGGCGAACCAGAGCAGCACATGGAAATGCCGTTTACCTTCCCGCCAGAGGGGTACCTATTTATCTACTTGCACTTTGGCGTGCTTTCAAACTGCTAGGTTGGCAGGAGCAGGGACTGAGCAACGGGAGCTCACCCCGTCGCGGGGATTCGAACCACCGACCTTCTGATCGGCAAGTCCTAGGCTCTGTGGTTTAACCCACAGTGCCACGTGCATCCCTTTATCACTACCCTAAGGAGTCTCAAAGTGGCTAACGTTCTCCTTTCCCTTCCTCCCCCACAACAAACACTCTGTGAGGCAAGTGGGGCTGAAACACTTCAAAGAAGTGTGACTGGCCCAAGGTCACCCAGCAGCTGCATGTGGAGGAGAGGAGATGCGAACCCGGTTCACCAGATTACGAGTCCACCGCTCTTAACCACTACACCACACTGGCTCTCTCAGTTCTGGAACTCAGTTCTGGCACCCCTCTGGTGCTTGCCATCGCCAATATAAGAGAACAAGGCAGGTGTCCTTGGTGAGTTCCGGCACCTCTTTTTCTAACCACTTTGGGAATCGAGACATTCAGGACAAAGTCTTAAAGCCATGGTGGCTTAACCGTTTTTTTCTGACTGTCCCGTCAAAATCGGGTCACTTATAGGGTGTCTCTGAAGAGGTGTGTGAAGAAGGAATGAGGAACTGAAATTGATAGATCCATCAATCTCTACTTGTAGCCAGTGGGAGTCCTACTCAGAGTAAACCCATTGTAATAGACGTGGCTAACTCTAGTTCAATGTGTTTTAGCGGGGGCTGCTCTGGGTATAAGTTGGCTGCATATGACCCATCGAAATCATTCAAACCATTGCAGCAAAAAATGCACCCAGCATGCATATTGCACAAGAATGCATGCTGTTTTGAGAAACTTCAGGCCCCACCTATATCCACAAAACAGTTCAACCGCAATATGACCCATGCATTCTAAGAAAGCAATGTTGCACAGATGGTATGAACTTGATGCTACTAAATGATGGGCGGTGATTTGACACAAGTTGCAGGGAGGGAACCCCAGCCCCCAGAGGAAGATCTTAATCAGATATCTTGGACACATGGTGGCCAGGGTTAATGGGTGCAACTGGGGAGTGACAGTTGAGAAGGAGCAAAGATTTCATAAGTGGGGGGTTGGAGCAGAAATCTAGATGGGGTATAAGAGGTGAGAGCAATTTAGGGCTCTTCATCCAACTTTGGCACATTCGAACTCTCTTGTTCACCACCACCACCAAGGTAAGCTGAAGACTATGGGAAGCTTTCCTGGGTTCTTGTTGGGTAATACATTGGACATAGGGTGCTAAATCTTCTTGAGATTATCAGCTAGGGCAGGGACGAAAAACTTGTAGTTTTTCCAGATGCTTGGGATTTCAATTGCCACCAGCCCCAGCCAGCATGGTCAATGGACAAGGATGACAAAGTCCAGCAACCTTTGGAGGATTGTAAGTTCCCCATTTTGCAGCTGCTCCATCCCAATTCAAGGTGCTCATATTGGTGTTTAAAGCCCTGGATGTCTCACTCCCTAACTATCTCAAGGGTTGTCTCTTTCCATACAGACCCCCGTTCTGAAAGTTTCCCCAACCCTCTGGCACAGATATTTTTTTTTGGGGGGGGGGTGGAGAGCCTAGGGAAACAGGAAATGTTATGCAGTTATGCAAGTGGAGATTCTTCTGCTAACAGAACAACATAGCTGTGTCCAGACCAAGATATTTAAGAGTATCCCTGGCATCACCTATGGATTTACATTTAACATCAACCATTTCCTTGCACTCTGTTGCACCAACACATTATGAAAACTCTCCATTTCTGAAGAAAACAGTTCCAAGGCTGTCCACTCTCTTTGCCCCTGGCTATATTAGTCGATTTCACCATGTTTACTAGGTCTCCAGGTTTTGCATATCTACTTGAGATATTTATCTTTATATTTTTGAGTTTTTTGAGTTTTGATAGATAGGCAGAAAGCATGTATCACCCTTGCTATTTTTCTAGGAAAAGAAGTGCCGGAACTCACCATGAATGCCTCACTTGTTCTCTTATACAGTCATACCTCGGGTTGAATACACTTCGAGTTGTGCGAGTTCGAGTTGCGCTCCTTGGTAACCTGGAAGTAACGGAGCTCGTTACTTCCGGGTTTCACCGCTTGTGCATGCGCAGACGCTCAAAATGACACCATGCGCATGAGCAGAAGCGGCGAAAAGCAACTTGTGTGTGCACAGACGCGCCGTCGCTAGTTACATTTAATTCTAGATGCGAACGGGGCTCCGGAACGGATCCCGTTCATATCTAGAGGTACCACTGTAATGGCAATGGCGCCCACCTGACTTTTGCTGAGTTCCGGCTCAACCCCCCCCCCCCCCCCCCGTGTATTGCAATTTATGGCCAGATCTTTAAGCAACTAAAAAACAAAAATAACACAGATCTCTGTTGGGAGTGCCCATCCTGGGATTATTTCCAGTGCTTTTTTTTCTGGGGGTACACAGGGGTACACATACCCCTAAACATTTTTGAATCTAGGTTTGGCCTCATTGAGGAGCAGTAATTAAATATGAGTAGGAAAATAAGAATACCCCTAAACAAGTTTTTTAAAGAAAAGAAAAGCACTGGTTATTTCCATTTCCCTTATTGCATCATGGCAAAAATACATTCTTTTAAGATAGTTCGCAATGCATGTTGCATGTTTGCAGTAGAAACTTGGGTAAGTAGATAATGCAATTGATCAATATGTAAGTAGGTGAACATGTAAGCCATCTGAACAACACTTAAACGAGCTAAATAAAAAATAGAATCCAAAAGGAGAGCTGTCCTGTGCTAAGTAGGACACATGGGCACTCTATTCTTAATCCTGAAGAATCATAGAATTGCAGAGTTGGAAGGGAGCCTGAGGATCATCTGGTGCAAAGATGGGGATCAAACCAGCAACCTTGGTGTTATCAGCAATACACTCTAACCAACTGAACTTTCCAGGCAGAGCTGCTCATGTGTTCCTTTGAATTCCCAGGTTGCCACCAGAAGCCCTTCGAAATGTCCAAGCCCAAGACTCAGTTGCAACAACTTATTGAACAATACATAGAACTCTACTACGGGTACTCTGGGAATTCTGACAGCCTTGACAAGCAGGCATTTAAGAAGATGCTGGACGAGCAGTTTCCTGACACTGATGAGGTGAGGGGAGATAAGAGGAGGTAGGGGCAGATTGTGGCCACTCAAGGCCCTGGGACACCCACTGGCACCAATGTTCAGGGTTCCTTTGGCCAAGTTAAGATGGGGAGGGGCTGAAATCTCACCAGGTCTCTGCTTTGAAGGATGCTCAGCTACTCTGAAAACAAAGCATATCTAGGGATGGACAGATATGTCTGTTTCAGTCACTTTTCAGTCTCAAATTCCGTTTTCCCCATTTGCGCTGCATTTTTTTAAAAAATGTTTATTGTAATTCTTTCCTATTAAAACTATTTTTGTAAGTGTTTTTCCCCAATATACACATTTTTGCAAAGTTCCTTTCCCTAATATTCTGCATTTTTGTATGTTATTATTGCATATATATATATATATATATATGCACACTTTGCCGCAACATATGAAATTTTATACATGATATTTGGCTGGGGAAATGCAACAAACAGATCTGAAGTCTTCTCTCCTCCATTTTCCCACCCCCAACACTGCAGTCTCCCTTGAAGCAACAAAAGAGAGACCAGCTCTTCCAGGAGGCAGACATAAACAAGGACGGCAAACTGAGTTTTGCTGAAGTGGGACGCCTGATTTCAAAATTCATCGCTGAAACTAATGACAAACTCCGCAAGTAAGAAGGGCGTCCCCTTGGCCACTGGAAAAAATAGGTCCAGCAAATCCCTCAGACGACTTCAGGGGACTGTTGGATACTAACCTTCCAAATATTCACAAACTCCTATCTGCATACACCAGCTTGGAATGCAATGCTTTGGAAAAAGAATAAGAAATAAACATTTAACTTGGAAATCATTTGGTGTCTTATTTCAACTTCAATCTGCCAAATTGCAGTCTTACTGGCTTTTCTATATTCAATCTCTTTCCTGGGAGACGATGGAAGATTAGCTTCTTCACACACCTCCTTCCATCTTAGAAGTTCATTCCCATCTAGGTCAAGTATTTTAATTTCCCCAGACATAGCTGGGATTTCGACATCAGAAACAGTGTCCGGGAGGAAACCACTGACATGTCAGAGTGTATGGCAACCCATGTCAATTTGGGTGAATTTAATTTAAAATAGCTCAAAGACTTCAGGTTTTTTTTTTTTTTTTGAGATCTTGCACAACCAAATAAAGCTTAAAAACTCCCCCACCCCCCCTTTTGAAATATGGCAATCCTAATATACCTATAAGCAACCCTTGGTGTGATTGTTGGAGTGTTGGAACCAAGAGCAGCGGTGCGGCATGGGGCAGTCGCCCCAGGAGCAAAATTGTTAGGGGGCACAAAATTTCAACACCCAGTGCTGCCTCAATACAGCTGTGCGCTTCCATTCCTGGGCTCCATTGAAAACAGCTTCTCCATGGAAACCTGGAAAAGAGCTTTCCAGACGATGGAATGACTCTTCTTTCCTTATCTCTACGGCTGCAATCTCTTGGTTGACGCAGACGTTGTTAGGCAGCTGAATGCATATGCGTATTCCATCTGTCTGTCTCCCTCACTCTCTCCCACTCTGCATGGCCCTGTGTTCTGGCAACCCATGTTATGCCACTGCCTGAGAGTCCGGGGTTCAAATCTCCACTCATCTATGAATCTTTGTGGGTGTGACCTTTGGGGCACTACGGTCTCTCAGCTTAACCTAGCATGCAGGGAGGGTTATGAGGATTTAACAGGGAGCAGGAGAAGCCACTATAGTCACCTTGAGCTACTTAGGAGGTAAAAACTGGGAGACCAGCAGCAGGTGGAACCAAATTCTCTTAAAATAAATTTTATTTGCAATCTTCACTTTTACAAGTTTTCACCTTTACATTCACCCACAGAAACCAATACACCATCAACTTCCCTTTCCCCCTTCCATAGTCCATTCTGGTTATCTTCTTCTGCTGCATATTATAATCCATGGGTACGCAAACTAAGTCCTGGGGGCCAGATTCGGCCTAATTGCCTTCTAAATCCGGCCTGTGGACAATCCAGAAATCAGCATGTTTTTACATGAGTCGAATGTGCGCTTTTATTTAAAATGCATCTCTGGGTTATTTGTGGGGCATAGGAATTTGTTCATTCCCCACCCCCCAAAAATAGTCTGGCCCCCCACAAGGTCTGAGGGACAGTGGACCGGCCCCCTGCTGAAAAAGTTTGCTGACCTATGTTCTAGTCGTTCCGTATTAATTCTTTCTCATTATCTCACAACTTAATTATATACTGCTAGTCCTTCTAACGTTTTAACTTGTTTACAGTTATCCTTCAAATATTCTACAAATTTCCCCCACTCTTCCTTAAATGCTTTCCCCCCTTCCTGATCTCTCATTCTGTTAGTTAAACTTCCCATTTCTGCATAATCCATCAATTTCCACCCCCATCGTTCAGCCCGGACACAGAGATCCAGTGCCGAGGGCCTTCTGGTGATTCCCTCATTGCGAGAAGTGAGGTTACAGGGAACCAGACAGAGGGCCTTCTTGGTAGTGCCACCCGCCCTGTGGAATGCCCTCCTATCAGATGTGAAAGAAATAAGCAGCTATCTTATCTTTAAAAGACATCTGAAGGCAGCCCTGTTTAGGGAAATTTTTAATATTTAATGCTGTACGGTTTTTAACACTCAATTGGGAGCCACCCAGAGTGGCTGGGAAAACACAGCCAGATGGGCGAGGTATAAATAATAAATTATTATTATATAATTTTGTCCGCCGTTCTTCCTTTGTTGGTTAACTGCTCCCTCCCTCCATTTCTGAGCAGCTGGAACCAGATCCAAGAACTGGCAGAACCAACGAATTCTAGTTTTGTCTCCGTCCTCGTTCTCCTTACTGACATCCCCAAGGGCAACGCTGACACCTAGAGAAGCGGCAATTGACAGGCAGGACAAAGCCCAGGGCTGGTTGATAGTAAGAACACAAGTAGACGCCTGCTGAGAGCAGAATGGGACCTGGCAGACCAGGTTTCAAGCTCCCGGTCTGCTGCTGTGAAGCTCTCTGCATGGGACCTTCATTTTTATTTTTTTTAAAGATATTTATTAAGATTTTACAAAATCATAAATACAAAAATACATAGTAAAACAAAAAAAGAAAAAACTCTCAGACAAAAATACAAAATATAAAAAACAAGAAAAATAAACAGAGAAAAGAAGTTAAAACAAATCCACTTTCTTTATAACTTTAAACTCGTTAGCTTATTTCTTTGACCTCCTCACACCTCCCCTTTTTGTATTCCCATTAATATAATCAAATCAGCAAATCCTTAGCCTCTTTCACTTATCTTAACTCTATATCTTAACATGTTAGAACTCTATATTTTCACCTCTGCATGGGACCTTCAATATCTTGAGTCCCCCTTCCTATCAGTGCACAGAAAACACATTGTTCAATGATTCTTCAGGCACACAGCAAATACATTTCCTTTGCTCATAATAACTGAGTTAGACATAACAATATGGTTAAAATCAATGCCGCACAGAGGAAGAAGAACTTGCGAATCACAAATTAAATACGTCAACATGAATTGAAGTTAAAAATATTGTAGCTGTTGCATAAGGGAAAACTATTAAGATTGGACTGTAATTGGATTGAATAATAATTTGAAAGCAGAATTAAAGGGAATTATTCAACCTTGAAATCTAGCACATGGGGGCCCACCTAAATTATGTAATTGGCTATTTGATTGATTGGTATTTGAATTCGTATTGATAAGGCTAATATTGGATTTTTAAAATGGAAAACTAATAAAAATTACCCCCCCCAAAAGAAAATAAGAACCATGAAGTTAATAGTGTACGATCCTATAAAACATTGACATTATAATAGCAAAATATTAGATTAGCTACGAAACCCTAATTAAATCATAATTACCCAAAACAGCAAGGCTAGAACTGAGCAACAAGCAAAAGGTGCTGTGCTCAAAGGAAGCAATAATTACACTCAATTTTTTCCTTTGAAGGATATAATTTTTTCTTACCTTTCTCAATTATCAAAGAAAAACAAAACCGCATGCCACAAAAGATCCAGCTTTATGTGAGGATTTGATAAAACATATGCCCCCAATACATACCTTGCAACTTCTGCAACAACTTTGATTAAACAAAGCCTACTATCACCAAAGTAAAATAAGGTTAGAAACATCTTAAGAAAACTACATCAGAGGCAAACATTTGCTGCTTTTAATAAAGCGTATCAGTTGTGCAGACTTGTTATCGAAACCCAAGTTGTACAAGAATGTGTTTGGCTCGCATTTGAGTGCGCTAAATGTATCCAGGTGAAAAATAACATTCGTTTCATCTATGAGCAGGGGATAGAGAAAGTTGGGCCAAGTCAAGATTTTCTTTTTGTAACAAGAGATATAAGGCTATAGGTTCAAGACAGGGAACAGGGAGTAGTGATGTTCCAGTGTGACTTCCCTCCGAAGGCCAGGACAAAAATAGAAATACACCTTTTATTCCCATTTTAATAAATGTAATGGTGCCTAGGGGTAAGGAACCAGCCGAAATGGATGTAGAATTGGGGATATTTGCCACAGTTCTAGACAGTGCTTTTTTCTTGGGGGTACACATACATCTAAACATTTTGTGAATCTAAGTTTGGCCTCATTGAGGGGCAGTATTTCGATATGGGTAGGAAAATGAGAGTACCCCTAAACTTTTTTTAGGAAAAAAGCAGTAGTTTTAGACCTCACAGAAAGCAGACCTATAAGGAGTGCCTCACAGCGCCAACTTGAATTAAAAAAATGTTGGGCCCAGGTAAGCCCAGCCCTGCAAAATCGATCACATGACACGGCACATTCAGACCATTTGAATGGAAATGCCCATCGACTTGGGGTGCATGCTGGCTCCCTCACATATTTTATTGGGGAGGCAAAGGGACCTCAGCCCTTAGGAGTTGGCTCCTTCTTCCCAGGGCCAGATTTAGGTTTGATGAAGCCCTAGGCTACTGAAGGTAATGGTGCCCTTTATATGTCCAGCTGTCCTTTGCCAACAACAAATTGTCGCTGTTTTTTGTGCTGAATATGCGCTACATAGTAATGTATGGACCTAATAGGTATCTAAAGCCATTTGCGCATGTTGCCATGCAACCAGTCCATGCAGAATGTAGGCACCATACATATAGAAAGGAGCAAACCAGTGATATTTTAGGGAGCAGGCTAGCAGGCGGGGCCCATGACTTACATTATAGGTGTCACGGTCTGGTTCACGGGCGATCAAAGTCCCAGCTGGGGATGTCAGGGCCGGGGGCAAGATGGCAGGGTGGGAGCAGGAACGGGAGTCCAGAAGCCAGGGGTCAGGAAGCCAAGGGTCCGAGGGTCAGGAAGCAAGGAGTCACGAAGTCAGGGGTCCGAGGATCAAGAAGCAAGGAGTCAAGGAGCCAAACGCAGCAGGGCAGTGAATGTGTTCCTGTGGAAAAGAGCCGAAGAGAAATGCTGACCTTATATCCCTTCCTGGCTCTTGCCACCAGGTGCTGTGAGTTACCAATCGGCCTCACCTGTGCGGCTGCACCTTGCCTCTTCAGAACAAACTTAGGAAGGCCCCAGTCCTGCAAAGTCCTATTGGTCACAGGGTCTGGCTCCTGCACGCACACCTGACAAGAGGAGCCTACACAACACAAAACAGGGTTGCTGTATGCAGGTTTTATTTTATTTGGTTTTTATCTTATGCTTTGGAAATGTACACCCAGTTTCCCTCCCTTTAATTTTTTTGGGGCCCCCAAGAGAGTGGGGCCCTAAGCAATAGCTTGTTTAGCTTATACGTAAATCTGGCACTGCTCCTATGCCTCACAGGGCACGTAGATGTGGTGCTGGTAAATGGCAGGCCATGTCTGGCCAGGACTTGCAGGCAGGAATGTCTACCCAGCCCTGAGTCGTGCTGGCGCATGAATCTCTCAAGTGAAAACAACACCCCAAAATGCATCGTTGACAAGCTAAACTGTGTGCAGAGGAGGGTGACGAAGATAGCAAAGATCCTGGAAACCAAGTTTTATGAGGAACGGTTGAGGGAGTTTGGTATGTTTTAGCCTGGAGAAGAGAAGACTGAGAGGGGATGTGATAGCCATCTTCAAATATTTGAAGGCCTATCTCATGGAAGATGGAGCAAGCAGAGGTTGGATGGTCACCTGTCAGGGATACTTCAGTTGTGATTCCTGCATTGCATGGCGTTGACCTCTGTGACCCTTGACATCCCTTCCAGCTCGACAATTCCTATTGGGAAAGATGCTCGGCTATAATATGTGCGTTAGGTCAAACTGCACTCAGCAATGGGTGTATTAGGAGAAATGGAGATGGGTTTTCATGGGGGCTTCAGCAAACCAATAAATCACCCGCTGATGTGGAAATGCGGTATACAGAATGGAAGACTGGAGAAATGAGGAACTGGAATTGGTAGATAAGCCCATCCCTCGTTGTAGCCAGTAGTTGTTCTTGCCTCAGAGAAAGCCTATTGGCATGAATAGACATGAATGACTCAGGTCTATTCACTCCAGTAGGTTTCCACAGAGTGTAATTTGCTTGCACATAACCCACTGAACTCATTTCATCACAGCTGCAAAATTTTTTACCCAGCATGAAAGGTTGCACAACAGTTGGTGTTCCTTCCAAGAAGCAGCAAGCTCACCCATGCTCTCAGCTACAAACCGTTTTAATTAATTTACCTTCATTACATTCTAGGAAGCATAGAAAGAAAAAATATTGCGGCTGTCGAAAGTATGTTATACACTTGAAAGAAACGGACTGGCACAACGTAAGATGGGCAGCTGATAAAAAGCTGAAGAAAAGCACCATAAAAAGTAGGATATATATATATCAAAAGGACGCGGGTGGCGCTGTGGGTTAAACCACAGAGCTAGGACTTGCTGATCAGAAGGTCGGCGGTTCGAATCCCCGTGACGGGGTGAGCTCCCATTGCTCGGTCCCTGCTCCTGCAAACCTAGCAGCTTGAAAGCATGTCAAAGTGCAAGTAGATAAATAGGTACCGCTCCAGCGGGAAGGTAAACGGTGTTTCCGTGCGCTGCTCTGGTTCGCCAGAAGCGGCTTAGTCATGCTGGCCACATGACCCGGAAGCTGTACGCTGGCTCCCTCGGCCAATATAGCGAGATGAGCACCGCAACCCCAGAGTTGGCCACGACTGGACCTAATAGTCAGAGATCCCTTTACCTTTATATATATATCAAACACACACACACACACACACACACACACACACACCCCACTGTAGTGTATCGCAAATCCAAAACATATCCACCAGGCAGGTAAGCATGTTATTCATTCACCCAGGATCGATGAATTAAAAACAAATTACAAAATTTATACATAAAAATTCAAATGTATTTTACTGTTTTAGAAATATATCACATGAAAAGGAAAGGTGTGCCTACATCAAATAAAACTTATTGTATAGCGGTAACAGGGGTTCATAGAATTGTAGAGTTGGAAGGGACCCTGAGAATCATCTAGCCCAGCGGTTCTCAACCTGTGGGTCCCCAGATGTTGTTGGACTACAACTCCCATCATCCCTGACCACTGGTCATGCTGGCTAGACATGATGGGAGTTGTAGTCCAACAACATCTGGGGACCCATTCTAGCCCAACCCCCTGCAATGCAGGAATACAATGCATCTGCCCCATACGGGGATTGAACCCGCAACCTTGGTGTGACCATCACTACGCTCTAACCAGCTGAGCTATGCTGATATTGTTCTTCAATATTTGTAAATGTTATAAACTCAGACCACACCACAGTAAACATATCTTTCTCAATCTGACCCTGTACCGTAGGAGCAGGGCCGTCATTTAGCATATGAGCTGCTGGGGTGCAAAGATCCGCCCAGCGCCTCCAAATTGACTATTATTGAGCTTTTTGGGGGGAGGGGGAAGCCAAAGTTGTTGACCTTTATTCAGGAGGGAAATCGTTCACCTGTAATGACGACGCAGTGGAAGAAACTACTTTTGTTTCCTGACTCATCGGAAAATATTTGACACTACGTAGTAACGGAGTGATGGGGGTACGAGGACTTTGCTACATTGCTTTTCACTGCCGCCGATCAAGAAGTGTACAGTAGGTATACATTTGGCACCCACCAGAATTCGGCGCCCAAGGGCCCTGCACCCCTTGCACCCCCAGGTAAAGATGGCCCTGCATAGGAGCCAACTCCTAGGTTGATGGGCATTACCATTCAAATGGTGTGCATGCGCCATATCATGCGATTGATAATGTGGGGCGGGGTTTACCTGGGGCCCACCCCAATATTTTATTTTGTTCAGTATTTTTATTCAACACTGCTCTGTATAACCCTCATCTTGTTCGTTAATTTTCCTAAAAGCGTATTGCGCAGTCCCAGACAGCTTGGTACCAATTTGACAGTGTAGCGCCTGAGAAATATTTTCATTGCCTACCTATGGGCTTATCCACACTGTCCGTTTGCCCAGATCTGCGCTTTGAAGCTCCACATCAGAGCGTTTTGTTTTTGCTCCTCAGCTTCTGCCGAAAAGCTGCTCTTTAGCGTTCCATCGGAACAAACTTCAATTTGGGTTTTCTGTTTGTTCCGATTGAGCTTTAAAGAGTGTGTTTTCGTGGGGAAAGCCCTCATACCAAAAAAATAAAGGGTGCTTGGACACAGAGCTTTTAAGTGTGGACCATGTCCAGGAAGAGTGGAGGCAAACTAAGTGTGGGTAATAATAATAATAATAATTTATTATTTGTACCTCGCCCATCTGGCTGGGTTTCCCCAGCCACTTTGGGCGGCTTCCAACAAAGAATAAAAATACATTAAGTCCTATAACACTTCTTGCAGCTTGTAACAGGTGTCCAGCATGCTCCTTACTGCGTAAGTCTATGTTGCCTTCTGAAGAAAAACACAATGAAAACAACTGTGGTTCAATCTGTCGCTTTGTTGTTTTATTCATTTCGGTGAAAACAGATAACCCAAATGCTTTCACCTTTAGGCAATCCCACCATGCATGGAAATACCGTAAGTAACAGGAGTGGCATCCTCTCTAACAGTTTGGTGAGGATCCTGGGCGAATCACTGTGAACTTTCTAGGGGGCCAAACTCCACAGATTTATTAATTTCAAAACCCATTCCTGGTTCCTTACTAAAACCGAATTGAAAGGAGGCTTCACGCAGAGTTTGCTCCATTGATCTGACTCATTTCTTGTTCCCCTTTGATATTTTTAAAAGAATCTTAAGAACCTACAAAGGACCTTCACAAGATTCCACCCTCCTCTACTTCATTATCAGATACTGTTATTTCTTTTTCCAGAAAGGAAGAGTTGCCTACTGACTGCTTTTTGTGCGGAAAAAACCAGCCGGATTTGTCGGAGTTTTACAAAGCTTTCAAAAGGATTGGCTCACAGGCTGTGCAAACAAGGTACTGGAAAATGACAGAGCCTGACTGGCCGTAGCAGGGGGGAAAAACCCTACAGCGGTGTGCAGCTGAAGGAAGAACACAGATATCTTAAGCAAGAGGTGAGTGGTGCAAGAGGGAGATGGCTTGAGAAGGATCAAAGGTTTTGCAACTAGGGTGGGTGGGAGCAGGGATCTGGACAGGGACTATAAGAAGAGGGGCTGTCACAGGGCTCACTACCACACCTTGGCTCATCCTAGCTCTCTCGTTGATCACCGATCGAGGTAAGCTGGAGAAGAACGGGAGGCCTTCTTGTGCTGCTTTCAGGTTTTAGCTTTTGCATTGGACGTTGGGTGCTAAATTTTTTTGAGGGTAGCAGCTTGGGCAGGGATGGAAAACACGTGTTTGTCTGTCTGTCTGTCTGTCTGTCTGTCTGTCTGTCTCTCTGTGGATACCAGATGCTGTTAGACACCAACACCCAGGCCTTCCCATCTCTAGATAGTCCTCCCTGCAGCAATAGCAGAGAACATGTTAGAGAGGAATATTTCTCCTAGATGGACTTGGTGTCGTTGATGGGCTCTATCTTCCATCATTCCTGACCATTGGCTATGCTGGCTGGCACTGATGGGAGGTGAGCCCATCTGGAGGGCACCATACTAGCTACCCTGGCTCTAAGGCAAGTCTTCCCAACCTATTTCTCACCAGCTGTTTGGCATGACAACTTCCATCAGACCTAACACTGTGGCCAATGGCCAGGGATGATGGGAGCTGAAGTCCAAAATGACGGGAGGACACCTGGTTGGGTTAGGCTGTCTTAGAGCAGAGGCAGTCATTTTGGTGCTCTCCAGATGTTGCTGAACTCTGACACCCATCAACATTGACCATGGACCATTGGTATTGGGAGTCTTAACAGCATCTGGAGGCTCACCAAATTGACTCTGCTTGCTCTATGACAGCCTTTCTTTAACCTGGTGCCTTCTAACTGTTTTGGACCACAACTCCCATCTGCCCTGACATCACGACCCTTGGCCAGAGCTGATGGGAGGGAGCTGGATTCCAAAACATCTGGAGGGCAGAAAGGCTGTCCTAAAAGGATTCAGATGGACACCTAGCAGCTGGTGTGAAGAGGTTATGCTCTCCTGATTACGTTTCCTTACTAAGCTAGCATTCTCTGTATTCTCTTGTCTTGAGCAGATTCTTTGCAAGTCTAGGAGATAATAGAAGCTAATGCTGGTGGCAGCAAAGGGGGAAGAGAGGAGTGTGAGATGATTTGCCTCATGACCCCAAATATCTTAGCTCAGGTGTGGGCAACCTGCTGCTCTCCAAAGGTTGCTGAACTAGAACTCCCATTATCCCTGTTCATCAGCAATGCTTGATTTTGGATCTGGGACTCCAAAAACATCTGGAGGGAGAAGGATTCCCTACACCTGATTAGCTGATATTGGAAACTTGACACTTTCAATTTGAGAGGGGGTGTGTGGCAACAAAATGGCTGGCTGGACTTAGCTTTGGTGTGAATTCAGAAATAAGGGTGCGTCCACCAGGGGTGGCAAAACCAGGGTGTTCTCCAGATGTTGAGAGAGACAGCCCAACACCCGTGTTTTTATTTCCATTTCACTTACTACGACACCCCAAAATTTCATTATTTTAAGACAAGCCCAAAATATAAACTGCATGTCTGCATTAGAGAATTAAGCAGCTTTTAAGTAACTTAAACGAACAAGTTAAGTAATAAGAATCAAATTATGTAGCACTCTATTCCTGACCCAGCGTTTTTAAGAGTGAAGGAGGTCTCTCATCCTCATGGCCTGTCTGTAGACGTTCTGGTGGAATCTGATAAGGCTCTTCTTACGTTCATATGTCTATCTAGGTTGCCAACCGAAAACCTTCAAAATGTCCAAGTCCAAGACTCAGATGCAAGTCCTGGCTGATCAGCTGATCGACGTCTTCCACAAGTATGCTGGGCAATCTGACACCCTCGACAAGCAGGAGTTCAAGAAGATGATCCTTGAGCAGTTCCCCGACTGCGTTGAGGTGAGGTGGAGAGAAGAAGGGCATGGGCAACTGCCGGGCACTTAAAGCCCTAGCTGGCACATTGGCATGAAGGTGCAGGGTATGTTAAGATGGCGAGGGACCAGCGTCTCCCTAAGACAGTGTTTTGAAGCATGTTCAGATGAAAGGAAAGTTTACTTAGGGATGAGTGGATATGTCCATTTCAGTCCCTCTCATGTCCTCCTTTCCCAATCTGAAATTCAGTTCTTCATCCAGCTTTTAAAAAGTATTCTCCTGCTATCTACCAATAAACACATTTTAAAATGCATTTTTGCAGAATACACACCTTTTTTTTTTTTTTTTTGCAAAACAATCTTCCCTGTTAGAATGCAATTTTTTTCCACGTTACTGTAGTTTAATGCATATACTTTTATATACTTGTACCTATTACTTGGCTGGAGAAACGCACTGCCAAATCCTGAGAACTGAGGATTTCAAGTGATGCCTGGGTTCTGAGTTGCGGACTGCTTGGGAAAGTGCTGGTTTTGTAGATTTGCCTTAAAATGTGAATTGGATCAAATTTCTCCCCCTTCCCTAAGTGTGTGTGTGTGTGTGTGTGTGTGTGTGTGTGTGTGTACACACACACACTTGTATACACACGGCTCCATCTCTGCTCACTCATCTTGCCAAAACCTCACAGCTCCTTCTACCCCTAACAGGGAAGGTGCAAAAAATAGGGGGGGGGGGGGTTCAGGCTTACTAAACCTACAAGGTAAGCCCCTCCCCACTCCATTAAGCAGCTCACCTGGGCTGGCTTGCCATTCCTCACCCTGCAGTTCGTGTGGCCCCCTATCAGTGGCTGCTCTAAAGGTGGAGCATGTCGACATTCTACATTTTGCTTTATATAGGAAGATACATATGGGGAAGTTGCAGGAGGTAGCGGGGTTCAGGACCTCTCATCCACCTCAAAACAATGCCTCTGAGAAGAGTCTGGTTTCCGGATCATGCCAAAAGCCTGTCTAGTCTAGAATCCTTTTCTCAAATATGCCTATGGGAAGGAAGCCTGAAAGCAGGACGTGAGTCTGGTTCTGAGTTAAACGCCCACCGATGTTACTCTGTCTTAATTTCGTTCTGCTAATCCGAACTACAACTTCCATCCATCTCAGTAAGGTTGGTTAAAGGCCAGGTAGGGTAAGATGTAGTTTGTTTTCTCCTGCCCTAGAGAGGAGGACGTGAACCAATGGCTTCAAGTTATAAGAAAGGAGATTCCGACTAAACAGAAGGAAGAACTTTTAGAGAGTGAGAGCGGTCATCCTTAGGAGGTTGTAGACTCTCCTTCCTTGAAGGTTTTGAAGCAAATGTTGGAGGGCCACCTGGATGCTTTAGCTGAGATTCCTGCATTGCAAGGGACTATATGATTCTTAGGGTCCCTCCCAACTCTACAATTCTATGATTCTAGTCTAATAGTGCCAGGAGGGCCACAGTTTTGTTTTCTGATGGTCTGATAGCAATAAACTTCTACTCTCAATCCTTGCAGTGTCCACGTAAGAAACAAGCGAAGGAGCAACTCTTTAATGAGCTGGATACAAACAAGGATAACGTAGTGAATTTTGAGGAATGGACCCGCCTGGTTGGAAGATTCCTCCATTGCTCCCATGAAAAGTTCCACCAACAACATGGCGGACAGCAGCAGCAGCAGCAGCAGCCACAACAACAGTGAGAAGGAAACCCAGCAAATCCTTCAGGAGATGGTGCTCAGGGGCGTGTGGGATGACAACCTTCTTAACACCCACCCCCTCCTTCCTACATTCTCTAGCTAGGAATGGAAACTTTTGACAATAAAATAAGAAATATATATTTCACTTCGAAATCCTCAGACGTGTCATTTCTTCCCAGCTGTTGTCAAATGGGCTTTTCTGCACGGTATTCAAGCTCTTCTGTGGCAGAGGACAAGGGAGTCACATTTTCACCTACCTTATAAGTTCATTCATAGAACCATAGAGTTTGCTAGGGAAGGGATTCTATGACTCATAGAATCATAGAGTTTGCTGGGGAAGGGTCCCTATACCCAGAAGCATCCCCTGCTGTGGTGGTTGCATCTTAGGACCTGGGAGGCTAGAGTTCAAATGTCCACCTAGCCATATATCTTTCTGGGTGTGACATTGGACTGTTTCACTGTCTCTCAGCCAAACCAACCATGCATGGGTGGTTGTCAGGATGGTAGATAGATGGTAGATAATTTTATTATGGTTGGAGACCAGCTTATTGTAGGATATAACTAGGACGGGAAGAACCATGCATGGTCATCCTGAGCTTAAGAGCCAAAGGCAGGTGGGACCAACTAATTCTAAGACTTCCCCATACTTCTCCTCTCTGCTGAGTTCCGTGGGGCTGGTGCCCATTGCAACCAATAGGGCTAGCAGCAAGTGCAGGCTAAACCAAATAATTCTGGCTTAAATCCCCAAAGTTTAAAGCCCCCAGTCTTCCTGATGCCTTCTGGATGTGAACTCACATTCTCTCAGCCTAACCTGCAGTGTGTGTGTGTGTGTGTTTCTTAGGATATAACAGGGAGGGGGAGAACCACGTGTGGCCGCTTTGAGCTGCTTGGAAGGAAAAACGGGACACACATGTATTAATAGGGAGACCAACTAAGGGCTCATCCAAACATCTAGGCTCTGTGCCGGAGCATTTCTGTTTGCCTTTTGCTCCAGTGAATCCGAGCAAACAACAATACAAGGAAAACCTGAATTGCTGTTTGTTCCAATTGAGCGTTAAAGAGCGGGTTTTCCTGGCGAAAGCTTCGGGGTGGGGGTGAGAAGCGCCCAAACACAGAGATTTAAAGTGCAGGCCCAGAAAGAGAGTGGTAAAAGATAAGTTTGGATGAGCCCTGTCTAGTTTTGTCCCCACCCTCCTCTTCCCTACTTATTCAAGAGGCAACAGTAGTGGGGTAGGAAAGCTGGGGGGGGGGGGATCACACCTGACAACCAATGTGTTTCAGATAGCACATGGGTAAAGGTAAAGGGTAAAGGGACCGCTGACCATTAGGTCCAGTCATGACCGACTCTAAGGTTGTGGCACTCATCTCGCTATATTGGCCGAGGGAACCGGCTTACAGCTTCCGGGTCATGTGGCCAGCAGGACTAAGCCTCTTCTGGCGAACCAGAGCAGCACACGGAAACGCCGTTTACCTTCCCACCGGAGCGGTACCGATTTATCTACTTGCACTTTGACGTGCTTCCGAACTGCTAGGTGGGCAGGAGCAGGGACCGAGCAACGGGAGCTCACCCCGTCATGGGGATTCGAGCCGCTGACCTTCTGATCGGCAAGTCCTAGGCTCTGTGGTTTAACCCACAGCACCACCCGCTACCCAAGCACACGGGTGGATGAGTCTAAAAAGCAGAGGACACAAATTTTCACAGCCCCTTAGCGGCCACAGTGGCTCAGTTAACTCCAGAAGTGTATACTCGATTCAGACCAAACCAAGCCTCCTAGATATATCAGACGTATATACATTGTAAACTGTAATCTGGTACCCAGAGTGTCCAAAAGGCAACTCAACTCTCACCGCATACACCTGAGAGACTACCAGGGAAACGACATTCCCGTGGTAGGTGTTGGCCAGTTTCGGATAGCCTTCAAGGATTTTTCGGGTCTGCTCTGACTGGTGGCGGTGAAAGGTCAGCGGCCAAGCCTCCTAGGGCTAGACTGGTTTGATGCCCTCGGCTTGGAAGTCACCAGCATCAACTGCATCTCTAACGCAGAGACTGAGGGTCTGATCTTGGAAGGGTAATCTTACAGGGCAGGAACATGACTGGGGGGGGGTGTCTGTGGTTGTTATTTTCCCAGAATGCCTCTGGGTCAGGGCCCAGAGGCATTATGGGATAGTGAAAATGGCGGTAGCTGTGGCCATCTTCCCAAGCACTTCTCCTTTCCCCCGAGCTCTGAATAAAGGAGGGTCTGCTTTGGAGCCTGCTCAGTTCGGCTATGCTATGAAGTCCCCGCTTTGGGGCTTCCAAGCACCAAATCACCTAAGGTGATGTGCTGATTGGCAAGTGTGGGGGGCCACCCGCCTGTCAAATTTGGCCTGTGAGGCAGGAACTGATTATTATTATTATTATTATTATTATTATTATTATTATTATTATTATTAAGCAACTACTCTATTCCAAACTTAAAAATGGAAAGCGTAATGCTGGTGGTCAACAAAAGAGGTTTAAAGACTGTCTCAAGGCAAATCTAAAAAAATGCAGTATAAACACTGACAAGTGGGGAACACTGGCCTGCGAGTGCTCCAGTTGGAGAACAGCCTTTACCAAAGGTGTCATGGGCTTTGAAGACACTCAAACTCAGAACGCAAGGGAGAAACGTGATAAGAGGAAGGCACGCTGGGTAAATCCACACCGTGATCAGCTCCCTCCCGGAAACTAATGTCCCCACTGTGGAAGGACGTGTGGATCCAGAATTGGCCTCCACAGTCACTTACGGACTCATTGTTAAAACTGTGTTTATGGAAGACAATCTTACTTGGCTATGAGTGATCGCCAAATAACGATAACGATAACGATAACGATAACAGTAACGATATCAAATATCGATATCGATACCGATCATGGTAACGATAACGATAACAGTAGATAACGATAACTATAACGATATCGATACCGATAACGATAACAGTAGATAACGATATCGGTAACGATAACGATAACGTTAACGGTAACGATATCGATAACGGTAACGGTAACGATAACGATAATGAAACCCAATGTGACAACTGCACTTTGACACCAGGTGGCGCTGCTGTTTTTTCAGAGCATTTTCAGAGCGTATTTTATAGCTCGAAGGAGGAGGTGGAAAGGCAAGCTCAGGTACTTGTTCTTTTGTTATATACTCCTTTTAGTGACGAGGGACATGGGTGGCACGTTAAACCACAGAGCCTAGGACTCTTTACCTTTACCCTTTAGTGACCAGCTTGAACGGAAATAGTTAGAGGACAGGAGGGGTCAGAAATTGCTGGTCTCTTAGCTGAGCTGACAGTCACTGAAGTCTCTCATCTTAGTCTGATGGAATGTGTGTTTTCAGAAGGCACTTGAGGAAAAAGCCTGTTTTACTGCTGTCTCTCCCTTTGCATTTGCTTCCAGTTTGGGCTGATATTTGGGCCAAGGAAAGGGCTTCTAGCTGCCGACTGCTTAGTCTAAAAATTGCCACCTTGTGCAATAATGAAAATCAGTTCGACAAACAAACCCGCCCAGCTTCTCTTGCCGGACCCAAGAGGACAAAGAAAAACAACCTGGGCAAAAACAAGAGGGGCAAAATCAGTTTGGGGGAATGGATGACTGCTTGCCTGGAAAACTCCTTGCTTTCACCTTCAAAGAAAGGTGAGAAAGAGGGTGGACACCATAAAGAACCTAGGGAACCGTAGTTTGCCAAGCATGCAGAAGGTTGTTGGGAGAACCTCTTTCCCCTTACAGAGCCACAATTCCCAGACTGGTTTAACAGTCAATCCATCTTCCCATGGAACTCTGGGAATTGCACTCTGGGAGGGGTCCTCCTAACAGCTCTCAGCACCCTTGACAAACTATAGTTCCCAGGATTCTTTTTTTTGGGGGGGGGAGGCCGTGAGTCCATAAAGAAGTATGATACCGCTTTTAATGTACAGTGCAAATGGAGACCCACTTAGCATTTGTCTAAGTGTCTTTCACTTTTAATTAATGTGATCCTTATTTTGTCTTACTGAACCATTTCTTGTCTTTTGCATAGAGAGGCCAACAAATATTAGTAATGATGGCTGGCATCCATCATCTCAGGAGACAACGGAGGAGGGTGCCTTTGGGGGTGAGGTCAAGCTGTTGGAAGGTTGCAGTTCCTGCTGTGGCTGTAGAGACCTATGCGGGAGAGACATGTTTCGCTGAAGCTGGGGCAGATGAAGGCATCTGGTTGTGCTATTGCAGATGAACGATGTCATTGTCACTCTGAGCTTCTCCCAGCAGTCATGTCTCCTCTGGTCACTGCTATCGATACATGACTTGACTGCCTGTCTCCAGGCACTGCGGTTATATGCAAGGGATTCCCAAAAGGCAGGGTTGATTTTTTCAAGCCTTCATGTCATGCTTGCAGACAGCGTTGGCCTGCTAATAATAATAATAACAACAACAACAACAACAACAACAACAACAACAACAACAACAACACTTGGTTTTGAATGAATGAATCTTTATTTGCATCAGCCACCGGCCTTAGCAATAAAACAACAATACAATATACAAATAAAAAGTCAATTATGTAAAATACAGTTCAGGGTTTTGGATCAATAGTCAAATAGTGGGGAAAAAACGACTCTTGGTTCTAGCCTGGCCTTTTTCTCTCGACTCTGTGCTGGGCTGCTCTTTCTAAACTTTCCTGTTAGGAAACTGGTCGAAACTTGAGACACTTCCAGCAGCAACATCCCTCTTGTCCCCGACTGATTTCCTCCTTGCCTCTTGCAAAACGGGTTACTCGAGATCTCTTGCCTTTGGGTTTTGACACACAAGGGCTGGCACAGAACAGCCCGTCTCCCTGGGAAGAAAGAGGTGAGGCCATGAAACTTTGTCTGAACGGGACCGTGCAGAGTTTTGAGAAAAGCACCACTTTGTGCTTATCGTCCCAAGAAATGCTGTTAGGGGTTGGCTCCAGGAATAGGGGAAAGAGACTAGGAAGCTGACTCATGCCTTCGATCGTTCCAGCTTGGTACCTTCTCAGCATTCACTGGCGCCTGCTCTCTAGGGATTCAGGTGGGGTGTTCGTGTTTTCCAGCCCTGCCTGCAGAGGCCAGGGATTGAAGCTGGGCTTTTTGCAGGTGCTCCACCGGTGAGCCACAGCCCTCCCTCCAAAATTACAGACCCCAGCCTTCGTAATTCTGAACGAAGAACTGATTTACATAGGCATCTGCTGCCATACCTTAAATCAGGGGTTGGCACTTTTTTGTTTTGCCCCCTGTGGCCCCAAAGTTCCCCTTTCATGCTGACTGGATGCAGGAGACAGGGACCCTTCTGCAGAAATAGCAACAGGTCTTCATCCTGCCGTGACCCCAGACCACTAACTGTCACGGTCCGGTTCATGGGCGATCGGAGTCCCGGCTGGGGACGTCAGGACTGGGGGCAAGATGGCGGGGTGGGAGCAGGAACGGGAGTCCAGAAGCCAGGAGTCAGAAAGCCAAGAGTCTGAGGGTCAGAGAGCCAGGAGTCAAGAAGCCAAGGGTCCGAGGGTCAGAGAGCCGGGAGTCAAGAAGCCAAGGGTCCGAGGGTCAGAGAGCCGGGAGTCAAGAAGCCAAGGGTCCGAGGGTCAGAGAGCCGGGAGTCAAGAAGCCAAGGGTCTGAGGGTCAGGAAGCAAGGAGTCAGGGGTCCGAGGATCAAGAAGCGAGGAGTCAAGGAGCCAAACGCAGCAAGGCAGGGAACGTGTTGCTGTGGCAAAGAGCCAAAGGGAAATGCTGACTTTATATCCCTTCCCGGCTCTTGCCACCAGGTGCTGTGAGTTACCCATCGGCCTCACCTGTGCGGCTGCGCCTTGCCTCTTCAGAACAAACTTAGAAAGGCCCCAGTCCTGCAAAGTCCTATTGGTCACAGGGCCTGGCTCCTGCACGCACACCTGACAGTGAGGTTCTGCTCCTGCCTAAATGAAGTGGCCTCAGTGTGAGGGGGTGACTTCTTGGTTCTCCCCTCCCTTCTGTTGGTTTTCCAGATTCTTCCTTTACAGCACAATCCTGTCTGAATTTAATACAAATCAGGGTCTGTCAGTGTGCATCTGCTCTTGATTCACAGTCGCGCTGCATGGTGGGCTTTGTAATACTACAGCTGTTGGTGTTGTTCTTTGGAAGCCATGGTCCAGGTCTTCAACAAAGGGCTTTTTGTGGGTTCTGTCTGGTGGTGGTGGTACGAATATAAGTGAACACAATAGAACTCCCATGTTCAATTATTATATCGCTGAAAACTCAATTCTGGGAGGCAGACAATAGGGGCAAGGCAGCTGCTGCCTTCAGGCCCTGCATGAGAGTTCCTTGGAGGCATCTGGTCAACCATGACTGGATCCCCAGCCTTTGTACAGTTGTGTGTGTGTTTGAGGTTAAATCCTGACAAGACAGAAGTACTGTTTTGGGGGGACAGGAGGCGGGCGGGTGTGGAGGACTCCCTGGTCCTGAATGGGGTAACTGTGTCCCTGAAGGACCAGGTGCGCAGCCTGGGAGTCATTTTGGATTCACAGCTGTCCATGGAGGCGTAGGTCAATTCTGTGTCCAGGGCAGCTGTTTATCAGCTCCATCTGGTACGCAGGATGAGACCCTACCTGCCCGTGGACTGTCTCACCAGAGTGGTGCATGCTCTGGTTATCTCCTGCTTGGACTACTGCAATGCGCTCTACGTGGGGCTGCCTTTGAAGGCGACCCAGAAACTACAACTAATCCAGAACACAGCAGCTAGACTGGTGACTGGGAGTGGCTGCCGAGACCACATAACACCGGTCTTGAAAGACCTACATTGGCTCACAGTACATTTCTGAGCACAATTCAAAGTGTTGGTGCTGACCTTGAAAGCCCTAAATGGCCTCAGTCCTGTATACCTGAAGGAGCGTCTCCACCCCCATCGTTCTGCCTGGACACTGAGGTGCAGCTCCAAGGGCCTTCTGGTGGTTCCCTCACTGCGAGAAGCCAAGTTACAGGGAACCAGGCAGAGGGCCTTCTCGGTAGTGGCACCTGTGGAACACCCTCCCACCAGATGTCAAAGAGAACAACTACCACCAGACTTTCAGAAGACATCTGAAGGCAGCCCTGTTTAGGGAAGCTTTTAATGTCTGATGCATTACTGTACTTTAATATTTTGTTGGAAGCTGCCCAGAGTGGCTCGGGAAGCCCAGCCAGATGGGCGGGGTATAAAAATTATTATTATTATTGTGATCCATCAGAGATCTTCTTATGCCCACTGTCACGATTGTCCTCAGCACTAGCTGATAATGTATGGAAGTTCTCCAGACTTGAACATCTAAATTAGCTGGAGAAAAGCTTGCTAGAGCCCACATCATGTTACTGTGTGACCTTTACAGAAGCTTACAATGACATGTGGACCCAACGGCAACAAAACATTGCATCATCAACATGCTACACAACCAGTTGAATCCCACCCCCACCCCCACCAGAACAAACCAATCCAAACATGGGTAGACAATCAGTGCAGGTGACTTACAACAGCCAGTTACGTAGGGGGGAAATCAGACACACTCAGATACAAGCAAACATGGAGAATTTAAAAATGCCACGCTTTTTGACCCTTGCTCATTAGCATCGCACAATTCTATTCGGTGACCTTCAACAGGACTAGTGCATTGCACACCCATAATCATCCTTGAATCCCTTGCTTGATTTGATTCTGATTTAGATTCAGCCACCTGACTGATTGACCACCTTTTGGAGCAAGCTACCTCCTCGGTGAGTATTTTTCTTTCCTACAGCCAGGGGGCTGATTCTCTTGGGATCTCTGTTTCGTGGATATTGCAAATTTTATGACATTGCAGGTGCAACTGCGTGCTCTGTGTGATCTCTCACCCTTGGCTCTTCTTGATAAACATTAGAGCATAGCAAGTATTTCTGACAAAAGGCCAAAATTGGTTTTTTCTCTCTCCAAATAATCTTTATTAGTTTTTCAATTAGGTACTCCACATACACATATTGTATTACATTTTACATTTATACTTGCTCTTCAGAGCTGACTTTCCTCCTTCCTTCTTCTGTTTTTTTATATCACATATAATTTTATCACATTATTTTCTTCCATTTTATATCTTGTTATTCATTTTCCATATGTATCCAAAAACAAATAAGTCCTCATGTTTATACCATTCTTGCTGTTTGTCTGTATTCATTTATTTGAATTCATTTTTGAATAGGAGCTCAATGATCTTAAACACAAAACAATGTGGTCCCTTACAACTCTGCAATTATATGATTCTATGGTTGAGGATGATGGGATTTGGAGACCAGCGACATTATGGCCCTTCCCAAAACACAATAATAACCAAAACACAGACACCCTTTTGCATTTGCTGTTCTCTGGATTTTGCAAGGAAGTTCTCCATCCAAACCATGTTTAAACAAACACAATCTATTAAGGGAAAGTGTCCACAGGGATGAATATATTAGCGAAAACGACATGCAAAATACATTCCATCTGGGGGAATTGCTTGCAAAAAGATGCACCATATTAAGAACCGCACACCAAAATGTGCTTATTGGGAGAAATTCACACTAAAATGCTGGTGAATTTTTACGAGGATTACAAAATCCCATAGAAGCACCTTTCTGCAGAAATGTAAAGAACTGATTTTAAAGTGGGGGAAAGATGAGAGACGTGAAACTGACAGATCGATCCCTACTCAGTGAATGAAGCCCAATTCACACTATACGTTTTAAGCAATCTTATGCCACTTTAAAGAGGCATGGCTTCCTCTAAAGAATTCTGGGAACTGCAGTTTGTTAAGGGTGCTGAGAATTGCCAGGAGACCCCATATCTCCCTCACAGAGCTACAGTTCCCAGAGTTCTCTGGGAGGAGGGATAGATAGATAATTTATTACAGTCAAAGAGGGATTGCTTGCTAATCCACTCTGAGAATCGTAACTCTGCTGAGGGGAAAATGTGTCTCCTAACTCTCAACACCCTTAACAAGTTTGCAAGAGTCTTTGGGGGAAGCCAAGCAGTATGATATCAGACCCTCCTAGTGTCCCTATTTTCAAGGACAGTCCTGGATTTGCAGATGCGGTCCTGGTTTCAGATTTGATCCCGGAATCTCCCGCTTTTCCTTAGGATGTCCCTTTTTTCATCGGAAATATGTTGGAGGCTATGGAGTTATGTGACCCCTTGTATAGATAAGTAACAATACAACCTTTAGAAGACATCTGAAGGCAGCCTTGTACAGTATAGGAAAGTTTTAAAATGTGTGATGATGATGAGGATCATGGAAGCTGCCCAGGTTAGCTGGGGCAACCCAGTGAGATGAGTGGGGTATAAATAATAGTGGTTGTTGTTGTTATGGAATAAGGCATCCCTTTTTCCATTGGGGAAAATGTTGAAGGGTCTGTGATATTGCTTCACATGTATATTGAGCATGGAACCTGAGTTTGGCCTTTGCTTCTCATGCTTCCCTTGCATTTAGACTGCTGCTGCAAGATGGCGATTTTGGGGGGTGCTCCCGTTATCTCTCAGCTCCTCTGGCTGCTTACCAGCAGAAGCAGGGTGGCAACATATAGCTGCATGTTCTGTCTGGCCTTATTCCTCTTTAATTAGCTGGATTCCCTGAGGTGCCCCATTCTATCGTAGCGCTGATCAGTAGAGACTTGATTTTACTGGAGGCTCTTCAAGTTTCCTCCCAAACCAGTAGCGCCTGTGGAGTCTGATTCTAGCATAAGAAAAGGAGAAATGGGCATATCTGATGCAACGAGAGGTCTTTGGCAATAAAAGCTGGGATGTTGTGATCCTGGGGTTGACACAGAATGCTCTGTTCTCATCTTGGTGGGACCGTTAGATCAACCTAGTAGGGAGTGAAAGAACTGAGGGATGTATCCGAGTGGGTTGGGATGGGGGAGAAGTTTGATTGACAGGTGAGCCCACCTCATCCGCAGTTTCCAAAACCTCGTGGAGACATTGAGGGAGCCATCCTTTGAAATTTACATTTCTCTGAACTTTGCAATGCGGTTCGCCAGTCAGCTCGTGCATACAAAAATCATAGACCCATCCAATTGCAGAGTTGGAAAGGGCCACAAGGGTCATCTAGTCTAAACCCCTGCAAAGCGTGAATCTTTTTGCCCAGTGTGGGGCTCGAACCCATGACCCTGAAATTAAGAGTCTCGTTCTCTACTGTCAGAGCTATATCGAACATACTAGAGCAAAGTATTCGCTACAAAATATATATATATTCATGAAAATAACATCCAATTTTTTTTATTTTGTGCTAAAAAAAAGAGAGGGAATGTTTATCAAACCCCCAGTGGGCTCTACCATAACCTTCTCCCCCGCTCCCAAATTGGTTGTTGCTATTTAATCTTGTGTATGTCACTTGTAAGGGACGCAGGTGGCGCTGTGGGTTAAACCACAGAGCCTAGGACTTGCTGATCAGAAGGTCGGCGGTTCGAATCCCTGTGACGGGGTGAGCTCCCGTTGCTTGGTCCCAGCTCCTGCCAACCTAGCAGTTCGAAAGCATGCCAGTGCAAGTAGATAAATAGGTACTGCTCAGGTGGGAAGGTAAACGGCATTTCCATGCACTGCTCTGGTTCACCAGAAGTGGCTTAGTCATGCTGGCCACATGACCCAGAAGCTGTATGCCGGCTCCCTCGGCCAATAAAGCGAGATGAGCGCTACAACCCCAGAGTCGTCTGTGACTGGACTTAACGGTCAGGGGTCCCTTTACCTTTATGTCACTTGTAAAAGGGAGTCCTTGGAGCACCTCACAATTGCCTGACCTTGACTCCCATAGCAAGAGACTTCAGCCAGGAGATAGAAGCAAAACAGTGGCCTGTAGGCCTGATCTTTATTGTCGCAACAAGACTTCTCACTACCACAAAGATGAAGCAGCCAGAAGCCCCCGACAATGGTTACATCTGTTTTTTTAAAGTTTCCCAAAGTTTCCCATAATACATTTCCAGAAGCATCAACATGACATCATAGAGAAGTCACAGAAAAGGTGTGCTCTCAGGTAGAACCAGAGATCCAGACATGCCCTGTCACGCAAATATACAGTCAAACCCCCGTTGTTGAACGTAATCCGTTCCGGAAGCGTGTTCAACTTCCAAAACGTTCGGAAGCTCCTGCAGCCAATCGGAAGCCGCGTCGGACGTTCGGGTTCCAAAGAACGTTCGAAAACTGGAACACTCACTTTTGGGTTTGCGGCGTTCGGGAGCCAAAACGTTCGACTCATGAGGCTTTCAGAATCCAAGGTACGACTCTACAGTGGATGCTCGGGTTGTGGACATGATTCGTGCAGGAGGTACGTTCGCAACCCGCAGTGTTTGCAACCCGCCGCCTCTGCGCATGTGCGGGTCACGAGTCAGCACTTCTGCGCATGTGCAAAGCTTGATTTATCACTTCTGCGCATGCACGAGCGCCAAAACCCGGAAGTAACCCGCTCCAGTACTTCCAGGTTCAGTGCAGTGTGCAACCCAAAAATGCCTAACCTGAAGTGTCTGTAACCCGAGGTATGACTGTACTCTGAAAGAGTGCATGTCTGCCGGCTGGTATGCTAAACAGCAACATGTCCAATGGCAACATTTTTGCTGCCGATCCCTGTTATGGGCGGTGGGTGAGGCTCATTCCACTTCAGAGCGGAAACTGGGGGAGGTTACAACAATGCCTTTCTTTGATCTTTGAAATGTTGGTGTACCTGGTATAGCCACCACCCCATGGCTTCAGTTCAGATGAGCCCTGATTCGTCCTGGAGTGGGGAAATGTCTGTACACCCTAGTGAGTTTGGAGAACCGGGTGTGCCTCTCTCTCTGTGAAAACTTGACAGCTGCGGCCTGATTTTTCTTCATCAGCCACCCTTCTTAATATGCACCCAGTGGAATTGTATGGGGAGTTGGTGTTCACTCTGGAACCCCTCTGAAATTGTGGGGGCTCTGTAGGAATATTTCTGTTGAACCTGCAAAGCAAGTGAGAGCGGACATGGTGCCATAGCAGAACAAAATGATTGTGGTGGTGGTGATGATGATAGTAAAAATAGCAATAATATTTATTTATTTATTTATTATTATTTTGAAATAAATTTTTCCTTTGGTTTCCAAAAATATAAACATACCACAAAAACAATTCCGAATCCTAATGTCGAGATCACTTTGACTCTCCTGACTTCCTCCCCACCCCTTCCATGCGCCCTATTAATGCTATTTTCAACTGCATATCACCACTTCTTCAATAATAATATTTATATGCTGTCTGTCTGGTAGGGTTGCCCCAGCCATGTCAGGAGTGCAGCCTACACTCGAGTAGGACCCTGGCAGAGACACATGCCCGACTGGCATGTTCTTTCCCTCACGGTCAATCATTCAGGAGCTTCAAAAGCTTTCTTCTGCCCAAACATCACAGCGATCGATGCCAACAGACATCGGCACACATAGGGATCCGCAGAGTCTGTACAGTTCACGTGACAGAACCCCAGCAACTCAGCATTTTGCCTAATGTACTTTATTTACATATAAACACACATTGAACACTGCAACATGGCTCCCTTTCTCTCTGGCATCAGACAGCAAAGAGAAAAAGAACAATAATCCCACTTCACGGAACACAGTAACACAAACACCCTGTCTCCGTCACTTCCCACTTTGTGGAGTCAAAACGTATACTGTCATGTGATAGACAACAATCCCATGACTGCAATCTTAGAGCAGGAATTCTAACAAGCCACTCGTGGCGGCTCATGATAAAGAAAATAGTAAAAACACAATACAGCACCATACACAGAAAACTTCCCTGAACAAGGGCTTCATGCGGAGCTCTGGAGCTGGCTGCCTGGCCTGTCGCCATCTTAATCTGAAGCCCAGGTGTGCATGAAGAAGGCGAGGACATAAGAATAGGCTGCTGGATCAGGCCCATCTAGTCCAGCATCTTATTTTCAAAGTGGCCAACCAGATGCATATGGGAGCTCTGAAACAGGACCTGGACAAAAGGGCCCTTTCTCCTCCTGCATTTTCCAGCCAATGATACTCAGAAGTAGTGATGCCTCCAACTGGGGAGGTAGAACCCAGGCGTCATGGCTAGCAGCCATGAAATCGTCTAATCCTCTTTGAAAACTGTGTAGATTGGTGACATTGCTGCCTCCTGCGGAGGTGAGTTCCATAGTTTAACAATGGGCAGCATGATAATAATAATAATAATAATAATTTATTATTTATACCCCGCCCATCTGGCTGGGTTTCCCCAGCCACTCTGGGCAGCTTCCAACAAAGTATTAAAATACAGTGGTCTGTTAAACATTAAAACCTTCCCTAAACAGGGCTGCCTTCAGATGTCTTCTAAAAGCCTGGTAGTTGTCTTTCTCATTGACATCTGGTGGGAGGGCGTTCCACAGGGCGGGCGCCACTACCGAGAAGGCCCTCTGCCTGGTTCCCTGTAACTTGGCTTCTCGCAGTGAGGGCACCGCCAGAAGGCCCTTGGAGCTGGACCTCAGTGTCCGGGCAGAACGATGGGGGTGGAGACGCTCCTTCAAGTATACTGGACTGAGGCCGTTTAGGGCTTTAAAGGTCAGCACCTACACTTTGAATTGTGCTTGGAAACGTACTGGGAGCCAATGTAGATCTTTCAAGACTGGTATTATGTGATCTCGGCGGCCGCTCCCAGTCACCTCAGTTTCCTGTATCTTTCACTACCCCCTCGCATTTTGCTTGCCTTCTCCCCCCCGCTATTTGTAAGGCCTCGTTGGACAGCCACTTTGCTTTCTTGCATTTCCTTTTCATTGGGATGGTTTTAGTTGCTGCCTCCTGTATAATGTTATGAGCCTTCATCCATAGTTCTTCAGGCATTCTGTCCACCAAATCTAAATCCTTAAACCTGTTCCTCACTTCCACTGTGTATTCATAAGGGATTTGGTTTAAATTGTATCTTACCGGCCCAGTGGTTTTTCCTACTTTCTTCAGTTTAAGCTTGAATTTTGCTATAAGAAGCTGATGATTTGAGCCACAGTCAGCTCCAGGTCTTGTTTTTGCTGACTGTATAGAGCTTCTCCATCTTTGGCTGCAGAGAATATAATCAATCTGATTTCGATGCTGCCCATCTGGTGATGTCCACGTGTAGAGTCGTCTCTTGTGTTGTTGGGAAAGCGTGTTTGTGATGACCAGCTTGTTCTCTTGGCAGAACTCTATTAGCTTTTGCCCTGCTTCGTTTTGCTCTCCAAGGCCAAACTTGCCAGTTGTTCCTTTTATCTCTTGACTCCCTACTTTAGCATTCCAATCCCCTATAATGAGAAGAACATCCTTCTTTGGTGTAATTTCTAGAAGGTATTGTAAGTCTTCATAGAATTGGTGTATTTCAGTTTCTTCAGCACCAGTGGTTGGTGCATAAACTTGGATTACTGTGATGTTAAAAGGTCTGCCTTGGATTCGTATCGAGATCATTCTATCATTTTTGAGATTGCATCCCAGTACAGCTTCTGCCACTCTTTTGTTGACTATGAGGGCCACTCCATTTCTTTTATGGGTTTCTTGCCCACAGTAGTAGATATGATGGTCATCCGAACTGAATTTGCCCATTCCCGTCCATTTTAGTTCACTGATGCCCAGGATGTCAATATTTATTCTTGCCATCTCATTTTTGACCACATCCAACTTACCCAGGTTCATGGTTCTTACATTCCAGGTTCCTATGCAATAATTTCTTTACAGCATTGGACTTTCCTTTCGCTTCCAGGCATATCTGCAACTGAGCGTCCTTTCGGCTTTGGCCCAGCCGCTTCATCAGCTCTGAATCTACTTGTACTTGTCCTCCGCTCCTCCTCAGTAGCATGTTGGACGCCTTCCGACCTGAGGGGCTCATCTTCCAGCGTCATAACTTTTATATGCCTGTTGTCTTTGTCCATGGAGTTTTCTTGGCAGGGATACTGGAGTGGCTTGCTGGTTCCTCCTCCAGGTGGATCACATTTGGTCAAAACTCTCCACTATGACCTGTCCATCTTGGGTGGCCCTGCACAGCATAGCTCACCCAACTTTAAGCTCCTGTAATTCATTTGTAGCCTTTTCCATTCTTGTCTCACACCTGATGTCAAAGGTATTGGTGGTTTATGGGTGTCGTTTGTGAGGAACAGCCTCATGGGTCAAATCTGGGCTGAACGAGGCCTGTGGGCTGGTAGTTCCCCATCAGTTCAATGGTAACAAGGTTACTCTGGGAGTTTTGCTGGGGTAATGAAAAGGGGCCAGAATTTGGCCTCTTAGCCTCCCCTGATGTGCACACACAGCAATCTGGTTTAAGAGGAAACAGACTGCAGATTGCTCAGGATAGTGCTGCATTCTTGCACAATTTCCTCAAGCTGGGTTTTCCCTTGATAGTGCAAGCTGGTTTTAAAACAAAAAGCCACCAGTTTTAACAGGTTTTTCTCATAATAATAAAAAAATCAGAGCAAAGGGACAGAGCAGTCCTTGGAAGGTGAATCAGCAAAGCAAAAGACGCCCTTATGCAATGTAAATGTATGTTTGAAATGTAGGCACAGTCTGAGAAGCAGGGCGTTGAATAGCATAAAAAATACACAATAATATACAGTAAATAAGGTAAAGGTAAAGGGACCCCTGACCATTAGGTCCAGTCGTGGCCGACTCTGGGGTTGCGGCGCTCATCTCACTTTACTGGCCGAGGGAGCCGGTGTACAGCTTCCGGGTCATGTGGCCAGCATGACTAAGCTGCTTCTGGTGAACCAGAGCAGCACACGGAAACGCTGTTTACCATCCCGCCAAAGCGGTACCTATTTATCTACTTGCACTTTGATGTGCTTTCAAACTGCTAGGTTGGCAGGAGCAGGGGCCAAGCAACGGGACTCACCCCGTCACGGGGATTCAAACCGCCGACCTTCTGATCAGCAAGTCGTAGGCTCTGTGGTTTAACCCACAGCGCCACCCACATCCCTTAATATAAATAAACTGGTGTTATAAGAAAAACTGCTCCCTTTCCCTTATGGGGTATTCCGGAGCCCATATTGAGTCTTTAAGTGGGCTCTATATCAGTAGGAGAAAATAACAGAGGCCAACCAGAGTGCTGCTGTTGTTGTTGTTGTTGTTGTTGTTTAGTCATTTAGTCGTGTCCGACTCTTCATGACCCCACGGACCAGAGCATGCCAGGCACTCCTGTCTTCCACTGCCTCCTGCAGTTTAGTCAAACTCATGCTGGTAGCTTCGAGAACACTGTCCCAGCATCTTGTCCTCTGTCGTCCCCTTCTCCTTGTGCCCTCCATCTTTCCCAACATCAGGGTCTTTTCCAGGGAGTCTTCTCTCCTCATGAGGTGGCCAGAGTATTGGAGCCTCAGCTTCAGGATCTGTCCTTCCAGTGAGCCCTCAGGGCTGATTTCCTTCAGAATGGAGAGGTTGGATCTTCTTGCAGTCCATGGGACTCTCAAGAGTCTCCTCCAGCACCATAATTCAAAAGCATCCATTCTTCGGCGATCAGCCTTCTTTATGGTCCAGCTCTCACTTCCATACGTCACTACTGGGAAAACTATAGCTTTAACTATACGGACCTTTGTCAGCAAGGTGATGTCTCTGCTTTTTAAGATGCTGTCTAGTATACACCAGAGTATACTGAGAAGCAAAGCGGCTAGTAAGCCTGATCTTTATTCAAAGAACAGTTGCAATGGGGTCCCCACTCACCACACACAGGAGGGAGCAGAACCCCAAACAGTGGTGTGCAAGCTCTTATATAGACTTTTGAAATTGTCCACCCTGTAGCCCAAGACCATTCCCCCCAAAAATCATATTCATCCATCAAAGAAGGAGGCGGTCTACAGCAGAAATCCTGTCTGCCAGGATACCTAATAATGGTCACTGATTGCATTACCTGGGCAGCCTGGCCATTTTGTGTGTGATGGTTAATTCTTTAGTTCATGAATCCAGGTCACAGGCTCACCCTAATCATATACAAATACATCCTTAAGACAGGATTTTCAAGCAAAAAGACAATGGGAAGGCTTTCCCCATTTGCCTCCCTTTCTGCAGAGGAATATTTGAGGTCAATGGGAGAGTAAAAATGGCTTCAGGATTGCTCTCTTGTACTATTTCATGTATTTTGATATGTGTGCATTTATGAATATTTATTCTATATCTGAGACCTTAAAGTTCTTATAACACTGGGTTGCCCCAGCTACTCTGGGTGGCACCCAATGTATATAAAAACATAATAAAACATTAAATGTTTAAAACCTTCCTATACAGGGCTACCTTCAGATGTCCTTTAGAGGTTGCATAGTTATTTATCTCCTTGGCTCAGGGGTCACATAACTACATACCCTCCAACATTTCTCTGATTGAAAATAGGGACGTCCTAAGGAAAACTGGGACCAAATTAGAAACTAGGATGGCTTCTGAAAATCTGGGACTGTCCCTGGAAAATACGGACATTTGGAGGGGCTGATATTGTGGCTGGAGGTGGGTGGGTGAGGAGAAACTGTAGGCTCTTTCTTTTTATTTCCTGTAGGAAAAGAGAATTTGATGTGCATTTGGGGAATATTTGTTGCCACCTGGTGGCACAATAGAAGAACGCAAGGTTTTTCTGCAGGTGGAGATACTATTTTTTGCAGATCAGAGAGCACCCAGGTTTTGCCCACAATCAGTGCCAGATTTAAGTATAAGCTAAACAAACTATAGCTTAGGGCCCCACTCTCTTGGGGGACCCTAAAAAATTTAAAGGAAAAGCAACAACCTGGATGTACATTTCCAAAATATAAGATAAAAAACAAATAAAATAAAACCTACATACAGCAACCGTGTTTTGCGTTGTGTAGGCTCCTACAATCTAATTAATGGACCCCGCCTGCTAGCCTGCTCCCTCAAATATCACTGGTTTGCTCATTTCCATATATAGAGTGCCTACATTCTGCATGGACCAGTTGCATGGCAAGATGTGCAAATGGCTTGAGATACCTATTGGGTCCATAAATTTCCATATAGCATATATTCAACACAAAAAACAGCGACAGTTTGTTGTTGACAAAGGACAGCTGGACATATAAAGGGCCCCATTACCTTCAGTAGCCCAGGGCCTCATCAAACCTAAATCTGGCCTTGCCCACAATGTCAGCTTTATTAAAATAAACCAATTTTAAATTAATATAATACAAATGTACAAAAAAATCATAGAAGGTTCCAAAGTTCTACTTAGCGGCTTGCGGTCTCTATTGGCTCATGAGCAGGAGTGAAGGCGGACATGCACTCTGGACTTTAAGAAGGTCAATTTCCGAAAGCTTAAAGAACTAACGGGTGAGATAGCGTGGTCAGAAATACTCAAAGAGAAGAAATCCAAGATAGATGGGAGTTGCTTGAAGGTGAATAACTCCTAAGTTAGGTTGCTGCCTTCAGGTGTGGTGGAGATTGGGTGGCGAGTTCCCGACCCCCCCAGGTAGAAATAATGACACATGACACAATTATTAAGGTTAATGGGCTAAAAAAGGACACAACTGTATTGGTTACAGGTGACGAGCGGTATTGGCTTAGGCATTGGTCCTAACTGACTGAATCCGACTCCAGCCCGTCCGCTTGAAGTCCAGCAAGGGTTAACCACCAGTAGGGGGGGGTCCTGCTGATGCACATCAACTAGGAACTCCCCCAGGGTCACCGATAGGGGGCGTGCCTTAGGCCCTCACCTCCATAGGCTTTGGACAGGGCCATACCCCCCCGGAATCCTTTAATGGACTACCCTTCAATATGTGGGGCAGGTGATGGCGCTACCTCCCCTCTTCCATCTCCAGAACAATACCAATGCCTAACCGCCAATACCCAGAAAGTTGTGACGATTTGCTACGAGGCAGGAAAAAACCATGTGGCTGGTGCCAATTTGCCAAGTGGAAAAATTCCTACCAGGCCCCTCAACGGCGACCAAACAAGGTCCATAGCAAGGTCAAGGAACGAAAACCTTATAGGGCGGGAGGGTGGGAAAAGCAGGAACAGCTGGCAGGTGGCAAAGAGGGAGATCCCCGGCCGCGTCCTGCCTTAAATAGGGCAGGCCACGTCCCCAGAGCCAGCCAATTGGCTGGCCAGGGGGTGACACAGTCGGGAATCCCCCCAATCGCATGGGGCTGGCCTCGTGAAGCCCGCAACCCCACCTCCTCCTTAAGGTGGAAGTGGCTTTGCTTTCTCCCCATCAGATCAGATTCCTTTATGTGTATATAGACCATACCATTGATAGAAGTTAACTTGGACCCAAACAAAGCTATATATAACAGATGTGCAGGAACCAAAACTGAGGGTGGCAGTCCCTTTTGGCAAAGTTCCTGGAGCTGCATGCTGCCACCTTGTGGCACAATAGGACTCTGCAGGCTGCCTTGCAAATGAAGAGGCAAGACAAGGTTGGAGTCTACACACATATAAAAAATCGTTCTACGGCTGGTGTTTTGTTAGCCCCCAAAGTGGAAAGTGAACGAGGTCCCGACTAAAGAAGAATGGCATCTTAAACTGGTGGAATATGCGCAGCTTGCGGACCTATCATGTAGAATAAGAAAACAAGAAGAACATATGTTTAGAGAAGATTGGAACATGTTTATTGGAATAATAATAATAATAATAATAATAATAATAATAATAATAATAATAATTTATTTATACCCCACCCTCCCTGGCCAGAGCTGGGCTCAGGGCGGCTAACACCAATAAAATCACAGTAAAAACATAATAGGGGGGGGGGAGAAAGGGGGGGAAAGCCAATTTAAAATACAGGTTAAAATGCAATTTAAAATGCAGCTCATTTTAAAATAGTCAATAAATCAAGACCATAAGGGGAGGGAAACACAGGGGTTAGACCAAGACCAAACCAAAGGCCAGGCGGAACAGCTCTGTCTTGCACGCCCTGTGGAGAGATGTCAAGTCCCACAGGGCCCTGGTCTGTTGTGAGAGAGCGTTCCACCAACTTGGGGCCAGTACTGAAAAGGCCCTGACCCTAGTTGAAACCAATCTAACCTCCTTGAGGCTTGGGACCTCCAAAGTGTTGTCATTTGTGGACCTTAAGGTCCTCCGCGGGGCATACCAGGAGAGGCAGTCCCGTAGGTATATGGGGAGAAATTGTGTACACTTGAAAACGTTGGCAGGATTAAGATAAATTCAACAGTGTAAACAAGTTTTGATGGATGTAATAATGGAAATACTGAATGCTTTAGTTTATGTAAAATACGCAGGGAATTATGGTATGCAAAATGAACCACGGAAAGAGAAGAAGGGAAGTCACTGATATGTTAAGATTGTTTAAATGAATATTTGAAATTGTAAAACAATTTAATAAAAATTATACACACACACACACACACACACAAACAAACAACTGTTCTGAAAATGCTTTTGTAAAAGTGTTTTTAAAAATACATTGAATTTTCCATAAGGCTCACCATTGCCATCTAGTGTGACATTGTATATTGCACTTATAACACACTTAAAACATTTTATTTGCAGCTGAGTAGCCGAGTCCAAGGTTAATAAAGGAACCCACGTGACAATGAGATGATATTAAAAATGATTATTTACCATACTTTTTCGTGTATATGACGAGGTTTTTTTAACTCTAAAATAATGTTTAAAAAAGGGGGTCGTCTTATACACGGATAGTGTATATGGGGACGGGTGATTGGTTGCAGTCGCAAGCTTTGGGGGTGTTTGGTGGCTGCGGCAAGGGCTGCTGTGGATTGGCTGCCGTTGCGGCAATTGGGCGTGCGATTGCCGGCTGTTGTTGGCGAGCGGGCAGACGCTTTTTGGTGTCAGTGATGCGAGTGATTGTCAGCGTTTGTAAGTCGGGTTAGTGATTTTCTGCACCCCCCCTAAAAAAAAGCTCAACATTTAAATAAATGTGGGAGCTCCAGGAAGACATCAGATGTTGATAAATATGGGGAACGCAACCAGGAAAAGGGGGAGGGAAATTTGGAATCCAAAGGGTGTAAAATCATATTTTATTTTATTATATTCTAATCTATTATGTATATTAAAGGGGGGAACGCGTGGAAGGGAATAGGTCGATCTTAGGAGATGGGAAAATATTTTTAAATTGGGCTAATGATAATAAGGTTAAAATTTGGGATAATAAATTGCTGAATTTATTTGTAAGAATTGGAATATAAGAGGGGGAGGGGAGGGGAAGTCCTGGAAAGATGTTACGGAAAATAAGATCTTAAATTTGGATGTTTTTTTTTTTATATTGTTATAACTGGAAACTTTTAATAAATATTATTTAAAAAAAATAAAATAAAAAAAGCTCAACAACCTTGGGCAATGCCCGTCCCCCAAGTTAAACAACTTTGGGCCATCTCCCCCCATTTTCTTGAATTTGAGTCACCCAAAATAGGGGTCGTCTTATACACAGAAAAATACTGTATGTTTGACAACTCAGGTTCCACTGTATTGTGATTTTATCTTGTGAACCACCCCCAAGACTTGCAGGTATACAGTGGTACCTCGGGTTAAGAACTTAATTTGTTCTGGAGGTCCGTTCTTAACCTGAAACTGTTCTTAACCTGAGGTACCACTTTAGGTAATGGGGCCTCCCGCTGCAGTGGTGCAATTTCTGTTCTCATCCTGAAGCAAAGTTCTTAACCCGAGGTATTATTTCTGGGTTAGCGGAGTCTGTAACCTGAAGCATCTGTATCCTGAAGCGTCTGTAACCCGAGGTACCACTGTAAAGTGATATACAAATGTATTTGTTTATTTAATAATCATAATAATAATAATAATACATGGAGATGCCAGGATGAAAGCTATGACTGGCTTGCAAGCAATGCTTGTGCTTTCCTGCTTAATTTCACCTTGGTGTTGTTGTTTTTTTACAGTTTGTCTGAACAGAAATCTCCTTGAGTCATTGAAGCCTTCCCTGGTATATTAAACATCTCTAAGGCAGGTGGCGTGACACATCATAACTCATATTATAATTAACATGACATAACAGCTGGGTTTCCCTTGTCCCAGCATAGATGCCTTCTGCAAAAGCGTTTCACTTACATAATCTTCTAAGAGATAAAGCCTTTGCTTCCTCTGGTTTTGTCTCTGTGACTTGATGGATCTGCACCAATATTAGGGGGTTTCATAACCCTTGCTTATTTTTCCTCTGTTCACACCCTTGCTGCTGCCAGGATCCACAGCCCGGCAACACCTCGCCCAAGGCTCCTGGCGGGTTTCGACATTCTGACTTTCCCCACAATCCTCCGCCTCCCTTTAAAAGGGAGAGAGGTAAAACCTGCAGCTTTTAGAAGGAAGGCTAAGCTTAAACCGGGCACAGGTAGGTTCTCAGTTGTTTCTGTGCTTTCAAGAGATGGGCTAGGCCAGGGACGGGGAGCTCATTTCTTCCCCACCCTGATGTTGCTGGACTCCAGCTCCCATTATCTGTGACTGTTGGCTGATGGGGGGCAGCAGTGTGGATAGATAATTTTGTTCTTCGGATTATCTGTTCTTATTGCTGGGCTTTAGATTCATAGACTCATAGGTAAAGGGACCCCTGACCATTAGGTCCAGTCGTGGCCGACTCTGGGGTTGTGGCGCTCATCTCTCTTTATTGGCCGAGGGAGCTGGTGTACAGCTTCTGGGTCATGTGGCCAGCATGACTAAGCCGCTTCTGGCGAACCAGAGCAGCACATGGAAACGCCGTTTACCTTCCTGCTGGAGTGGTACCTATTTATCTACTTGTACTTTGATGTGCTTTTGAACTGCTAGGTTGGCAGGAGCAGGGACCGAGCAACAGGAGCTCACCCCGTCGCGGGGATTCGAACCGCCGACCTTCTGATCGGCAAGTCCTAGGCTCTGTGGTTTAACCCACAGCCCCACCCGCGTCCCTTCATAGAACTCCAGAATTGGAAGGGATCACGAGGGTCATCTGTTCCAATCTCCTGCAATGCAGGAATCTTTTGCTTAACATGGGGCTCAAACCCACAACCCTGAGATTAAACATCTCAAGTTCTACTGACTGAGCTATCCCAGGTCTAATGATGCTACAGCTGGGCTGGGGAATCTGTGGCCCTCTTGGACTACAAGACCTGCCAACTCTGGCCATTGGCTATGCTCACAGGGGATGATAGGTCCAGCAACATTTGCGGGACCATTACAGCTTCCATCAACCCTGACTGTTGACCATGCTGGCTGGAGCAGTTGGCAGGTAGAACCCAACAGCATCTACCCATCTTCTTTTTTTGAAGGTGAGGATGATTATACCTCCATGGCAAAGTGCACACATGGATGTAGAAGGTCTCTCTGGGTAGTACTGGGGAAGACCACTGTTTGAATCCTGGAGAGCTGCTTCCTGTCAATGCAGACAATAATGAACCAGATGGACCAAAGTCTGACTCTTTATGGTGAGCCAATTGGTGCCAAAGAAGGATAGAACTTTTTTTATGTATGCAACAACAGCAGCAAGAATACTTATTGCGAAGTATTGGAAGACATAAGATTTACCCACCCGGGAAGAATGGCAGATGAAAGTGATGGACTACATGGAACTGGCAGAAATGACTGGCAGAATCCGAGACCAGGTGAAGAGTTGGTGGAAGAAGTTTGGAAAAAATTTAAAGTTTATTTACAGAAATATTGTAAAATTAAGGAATGTTAGAAGGATGTTGGAATGAAGTAATGTGGTTTTAGCAGAAATGATATAAAGGATTAGGTAAAAATTGATTTTTTAATTGGAGAAAGACGAGAATGTAAAATTACAGTATATTAAGATAATTATTAGGATAAAAACAAAGCTAGAAAGGATTTGCTGAAATATCTAATTGAACTAGAATACAAAAAAGGGAGGTGTGAGGAGGTCAAGGAAATAAGAAAAGGAAAGAAAGTTATGTAAAAGTTTGAGCTGTGTTTTTTCCTTTTCTTCTTTTTTCGAATTGTTTGTATTTTTGTATTGTATTTTTTATTTTCTCTTTTTTGTTTTTTCTAATTTTCTCTTTGCAATTTTTAAAATTTGAATAAATATTATTAAAAAAAACAGAAACAAAGTCTGACTCTATATAAGGCAGGGATGGGGAACATGTAGCCCTTCAGAAGTTGCTGGACTCCATCTCCCATCATTGCTGAGCCTTGGCCGTGCTGGCTGGTGCTGATGGGAGTTGGAAGCCAATCACACCTGGAGGACCACACGACGGAAAGTATGACCCCTTCCCATTTCTCTGGCACTGTATATTCCTGCAAATGGTCTTATGGGGAGGCTCTCTTCAGATGGTACATGTGTCTTCCAAACGTGGAAATCCAGCCCTGCTGTGCTTGTCTCCCCCGCCCTCTCTGTCTGAGGCAAAGGACAATCTGTGAGGAAATAATAGATTCATCCAAATCTGTATGCAGGCCCACTGCTTCATCAAAATGTAATTTATTCTGGTGACGCTGCAAGTAAAGCCCTGTTAGGATCTCTCAGCATACACACCGCATCATCAGCATAAAGACTCAACATAAAGACTCATAAAAACTGAGATATATAAATTCAGCCAGCAGCTGCAAAAAGAGGGAAGAGCAATGTGGACCAGGGACATCTCTGTTTAGTACCCCTTCAAATAAAAATCAGTGAGGAATCTTGATCATGGGTACACAATGTGCTATAATTCACTTTATACAACTAAGCAGTTGCTGCTGTAGATTTAGCCTCCAACTGGTATTTGTTTAAAACACCCAACAAGCAACACCATTCCAGGGAATCAAATGCTTTATAGGTATCTGTAGCCAATGGAGTTTGCTTCCTTCTACAATCAAATGTAACATTTAATAAACAGCATACTGGATCTGCCATATGTGTTGTAATGGGATAAGGGGTTGCTTGTGCGTAAGCGCCACACCGCTCCAAGCTGAGTAGTTGGCTAAAACTTTCCCTGCTCGGACAGCCCTTACTTAGTGGCTGTCTTAATCGCTGGCAGAATCCGTCAGTGGGCGTTTCCTGAATTTCTTCCAACATAAAAGCTCCTTAACCAAGAGTCTCCGCCTAGCTTCCCTGCGCGACAGCTTTCTGCGCAGGGTGGGCGTCCCAATGGGAGGTCCTGAGCTCTCTCCGCTACCCTCGCTGGAAGCGTCTCTGAGCCTTCCCTCCGACGCTTCCCCCTCCTCTACTTCCTCAGCGGAAGTTCTCCCCCTGCTGGTTCCCTCCCCAGCGTCTGGGAGCCTCTCCACCGCCCTGGGCTCCGATGGCAGTTCCCTGACATGTGTATTGGGTATGAACCCTGTCTGATCTAAATTCATAATTGTTGCAGTCACCCTGCACACATGAGATGCCAAAACTGATATAATCATTTTTTTTAATCCTGATTAAGCAGGGTGAAAGGTCTGTATGATCCCACTTCCTGCCTATCTTGTCCAGGTTTGAGTGAGAAAATAATCTGAGAAGCATTCAATGTCTTTTGGGTGCCTCTTCCTTGCCAAACTTCATTCAGCAAAATTAGTCACATCAGGTATGCTGTGAACTGCCCAGAGATCTATGGATAAAGGGTGGGATAAAATAATAATAATAATAATAATAATAATAATAATAATAATAATAATAATAATAATAATAGAAATAAGTGCAAAACTCATTTGGACTGGGTGGATCTATTTTGTTTCAGCTTTGAAATTGCAGTCTTACATTTCCCAAATATAACCCAGTCTTCTTCTCCAAAGGTTCAGTTATTTGATATAAATCAGAATAATATTCTGCAAATATATTATGAATAGTCTTGTGATTAATTGTAAGCCTTCCATCTCTTTATTTCATAGAACATTGTCTACTATAATATCTCTCCTCACAAGCTTGGATTATATATAATGTTGTCTAGACCACCTTTAACCCTTCAATATTTTATTTCCCACAGGTCTTTAATAGCAAGATGATGGCCAGCCAAAAGATTATTCTGTTTTTTCTGTGTGCTCTGTCACAAGGTAAGCTTGAAAGTCAGTCGAAAAAACAGGAGGATGTGGTATAATCATCAACATGACTGTACCACCTGATAATGCATGGAGATAGAGTTACCATAATTCAGGGCCGGATTTAGGTTTCATGAGGCCCTAAGCTACTGGAGGTAATGAGGACCTTTACTGTCCACCTGTCCTTTGTCAATGACAAATTGTCACTGTTTTTTGTGTTGAATATATGTTATACGGTAATTAATGGACCTAATAGGTATCTAAAGCCATTTGAACATCACAAATAGGAGCCTAAAGGTAAAAGTAAAGGGACCCCTGACCATATGGTCCAGTTGCGGCGCTCATCTCGCTTTATTGGCCGAGGGAGCTGGCGTACAGCTTCCAGGTCATGTGGCCAGCATGACTAAGCCGCTTCTGGTGAACCACAGCAGCGCACGGAAACGCCGTTTATCTTCCCGCCGTTTACCTATTTATCTACTTGCACTTTGACGTGCTTTTGAACTGCTAGGTTGGCAGGAGCAGGGACTGAGCAATGGGAGCTCACCCCATCGCGGGGATTCGAACCACCGACCTTCTGATCAGCAAGCTCTAGGCTCTGAGGTTTAACCCACAGCGCCACCCGTGTCCCATATATGGTAATTTATGGACGTTATTGGCATCTAATAAGTGGCACATCACAAATAGGAGCCTACACAAAACACTGTTGCTATATGTAGGTTTTATTTTATTTGTTTTTTATCTTATATTTTCGAAATGTAGATCCAGGTTTTTTTCCTTTAATTTTTTGGGGGGGCCTCCAAGGGAGTGGGGCCCTAAGCTATAGTTTGTTTAGCTTACACATAAATCCGGCACTGCCATAATTCATTGAGCGGACCTCAGTTAGGATTTTAGTCATCGGATGGCTTGCATTGGAATCAAGAGGAGTGGTAGAGCTTGGAAGGAACTCTGTGAGCCCTGGTTTCGGATACCTGTGCCACTTCACAGTTTTTCTTTCGTGTGTTCCCAGCTTCGGGGTGCTTCAAACTCATCACCCCCTCCAAGTGGGGTGCAAAGCCGGCCAACTGCTCTGAACCTTTGAAGGTCCTCCCGCCTGAGTACGTTATCATCATCCACACAGCTCAGAATCCGTGCAAAACGCGAGCCGAATGCTCCAGAGAAGTCAGGAACGCTCAGGATTATCACCTGGGCCTCAAAGGGTGGTGCGATGTGGCCTATAAGTAAGAGCGTTGTTCTTTATTCTTGTACTAAAATATCTTAATTATCTCTTTTTCTTGCTGCATTTCTGTTAGCCGAGATCGCTGTTTGACTTTGCGTAAGCCGCTTCAAATATCAACTTAACAATAAAGTAGCTGTAATGGTTCTAGGGGTTGCTCGTGCGTAAGCCAGTGCAAACACCTGGCTGGGTTGCCTGAGTGAACCTTTTCTGTCCGGACAGCCACTCACCCGTGGCTGTCTCAATCGCTGGCAGAATCCGTCAGTGGGCGTTTCTTAAACTTCTTCCAGCAAAGAAGCTCTTTGACGCCTAGTCTCCTCCTACTCTCTCTGCGCAAAAGCCTTCTGCGCAAGGAGGGTGTGGGCAGCGGAGGACCTCTACTCTCCCCACTGGTCCCCGGCAAGGAGTCATGGGACCGCCTCTCCGCTTCCCCCATCTCCCCCCCTTCTCCACTGGTGCTACGCTGATTCTCTTCTCCCAATCCCGGGACGTTCTCTGGAATCCCTCGGGATCTTGCTCTCTCCCTCCGGCCCTGATGGCAGTTCCCTGACAGTAGCCTACAGTGGTACCTTGGTTCTCGAACTTAATTCATTCTGGGAGTCCGTTCGACTCCTGAAGCCGTTCGAAAACCAAAGCACGGCTTCCGATTGGCTGCAGGAGCTTCCTGCACTCAAGCAAAAGCCGCACCGGATGTCCGGCTTCCGAAAAACGTTTGCAAAGTGGAACAGTTACTTCTGTGTTTGCGGTGTTTGGGAGCCATTTTGTTCTGCAACTAAGCCGTTCGGGAACCAAGGTACGACCATATATATATATGTATAACATATATATATATAACAGTAAGAGCTGTTCGACAGTGGGATTTTCTGCCAAGGAGTGTGGTGGAGTCTCCTTCTTTGGAGGTCTTTAAGCAGAGGCTTGACAGCCATATGTCAGGAGTGCTGTGATGGTGTTTCCTGCTTGGCAGGGGGTTGGACTCGATGGCCCTTGTGGTCTCTTCCAACTCTATGATTCTATATACTGCCTGAATGGGTTTCCCTATACAGTGGTACCTCGGGTTAAGTACTTAATTCGTTCCGGAGGTCCATTCTTAACCTGAAACTGTTCTTAACCTGAAGCACCACTTTAGCTAATGGGGCCTCCTGCTGCTGCCGCGCCGCCGGAGCACAATTTCTGTTCTCATCCTGAAGCAAAGTTCTGAACCCAGGTACTATTTCTGGGTTAGCAGAGTCTGTAACCTGAAGCATCTGTAACCTGAAGTGTATGTAACCCAAGGTACCACTGTATATCTCAACAACTATAAGAACTAGAAGCTCAAACATAAAGCAAAGAGGCAGTTCCTTGCCCCATGGAGCTTACCACTCCAGAGCTGGGTTGGATAGGCTCAGATTAATCTGAACCCCTTTTGCAAACAACAGAGGAACTGAGGCAATAAAATAGATTCTGGTATTGTGAGCCCCAACCCGCCAATTAGTAATTCAGCTGAGTTTGCGATGAGCCCTCATAACACTGGAATTTGGGGATATTCCAGTAGAATTGAATGTTGCAAGATACATGACAAACAAAAGAACAAAAGCACATCATTGTTAACAATTAACTCTGTTTTTTATTTATAAAATGACTGGGAAAGGTGTTGGATTCCAGAATAATGTAGCAAGTCAGTAGCTGTAGTAAGCTCCAAGTCTTACGACAATCACACTTAACTCATATTGCTGTGAATCAGTGTTGTTTGTTTTTCCATATAGGAAACTGCTGCTGTATTTTTGCTTTTAGACTGGAATTTTGCATGTATTGAAGAACCTAGACTACTTTAAGCATGGTCCATTTTGCTAGTTTTATAACACGTGTGTAGCAATAATATATGCATGTGTTGTTTACTTTTTCTGCTGTAAGTCTATTTCAGTTGCTTTTGGTAAAAAGAAGAAGCAACTAATAAATTTTAATAACAACAAATCGTTAAATGATCGCAGTAACTCCCACAAGGGGCTGTGAAGGTCACTGTCTTGTATGGCTTTAAGAAGATTAGTCACTTTGAGGCCTCATTTGGACGAGGTATTTACATCTGTCTAGCAAACAAAACAAGAGGTGTAAAGGGATCTCTCTCGCTCACTTCCTTTCACACCCTTCAATGTAAGAAGCCATATCTGTTCAATTTCTCTCTGTGTCTCTTCCATATCGTAAGTTCAGTTTGCTACTTCTTCAGTTTGCCTTGCTGCTGCTGCTATTTTTAAAAAGCCACCATGAACATTTGTTACAATTTGTATTTTAATTAAAACATTATTTTAATTAAATGTAAATTTAATTAAAATATTAGCATTAAATTTCAATATTTTGCCTGCCTCTTTGTTTCTTTGCAGACAGTTTAATATAATGCATTCTTGTATGTTGTTTTCATATATATGGTTTGGAGAAATGGATTGTTGGAGAACTGGATTGTAAAATTCAGGGGAGAAAGTAGATTTTGTAGGATTCGATTATGGTGTATTCTTTGAGGAGATGCAGATTTCTCCCTATCCTTAGTCTTTGGAGTCTTGCAGTACAGGAGTCACAGCAGCTAACAAGAATATATTTTCTTTCTTTCTTTCTTTCTTTCTTTCTTTCTTTCTTTCTTTCTTTCTTTCTTTCCTTCCTTCCTTCCTTCCTTCCTTCCTTCCTTCCTTCCTTCCTTCCAGCTTCCTGATTGGCGAGGATGGGCTTGTGTATGAAGGGCGCGGCTGGCGCAATGTTGGATCTCACACCTATGGCTACAACGATTTGTCCCTCGGCATCGCTTTCATTGGCACCTTCGTAGGTGAGTAGATCCTTGCTTAAAGAGACCTTTAACCGAGTCAGATCATTGGCCCATCTAACTCAGTATTTCCCGCACCAACTGGCGGGGGATCTCCAAGGTTTCAGAGAACGGTCTTTCCCCAGCCCTACCTGGAGATGCTGGGGATTGAACCTGGAACCTTCTGCATGCAAAGCAAGTGTTCTACCACTGAGCTATGCCCTCATGCCTAGAAACGAAGTAAGATTCCAGTCCCCATGGTGATGGATCAAGGGTTAACTTTAATAGGAACAGAGGAATATCTATCTATATCTATCATCCATCTATCATCTATATCTATCTATCTATCTATCTATCTATCTATCTATCTATCTATCTCTATCTCTATCTATCTATCTATCTATCTATCTATCTATCTATCATCATCTATCTATCTATCTATCTATCTATCTATCTATCATCTATCTATCTAATCTCTATCATCTATCTATCTATCTATCTATCTATCTATCTATCTATCTATCTATCTATCTATCTATCTCTATCATCTATCTATCTATCTATCTATCTATCTATCTATCTATCTATCTATCTATCTATCTATCATCTACCTACCTATCTATCATCTATCTATCTATCTATCTATCATCTATCTATCTATCTATCTATCTATCTATCTATCTATCTATCTATCATCTATCTATCTATCTATCTATCTATTATCTATCTATCTATCTATCTATCTATCTATCTATCATCTATATCATCTATCTATCTATCTCCAGTATACCTGAAGGAACATCTCCACCCCTATCGTTCTACCCGGACACTGAGGTCCAGTGCCGAGGGCCTTCTGGCGGTTCCCTCACTGCGAGAAGCCAAGTTGCAGGGAACCAGGCAGAGGGTCTTCTCGGTAGTGGCACCCGCCCTGTGGAACGCCCTCCCACCAGATGTCAAAAACAAAAAACAATTACCAGACGTTTAGAAGACATCTGAAGGCAGCCCTGCTTAGGGAAGCTTTTAATGTTTAATAGATTATTATATTTTAATATTCTGTTGAAAGCTGCCCAGAGTGGCCAGCCAGATGGGCGGGGTATAAATAAATAAATTATTGTTGTTGTTATTGTTATTATTATTGTTATTATTATTATTATTATTATTATTATTTAACCAGTGATTTTTTTTCTGGGGGGACGCAGGGCACGCATACCCCTAAACGTTTTGTGAATCTAAGTTTGGCCTCAGTGAGGGGCAGTATTTTTTTAAGAGAAAAAAGCCCTCTCTCTCTCTCTCTCTCTCTCTCTCTCTCTCTCTCTCTCTCTCTTTCTCTCTCATTTCACCCTCCCTTCCTCCCATCAGCACCTTGATGATACAGGGGACTAGAGCCAAAACTATAGGGTCCCTATTTATTTATTTGATCTCTATACCACCTGTCATCTGAGGATCACACGGTGGTTTAGAATATATAAAAAACATGCCCCTCCCCATAGTTTAAAAGGCTGTAGATTGTTGAATTAGCCAAAGGCCTGGGAGAAGGAAAATGTTTTCATTTGGCGTCTAACGATATGTAATGAAGGCTCCAGGTGAGTCTCCCTGGGAAGATCATTCCACAAATGGGGAGCCACCATAGAAAAGGCCCCGTTCTCATGTTGCCACCCTCCGGATCTCTCATGGAGGAGGCACACAAAAAAAGGGCTTCGGGTGATATCCCAAGTCCAAAACCATCTCATTGTTTCTGGCATCGTCTCCTTGTTTACTCTTCCATTACATGGGAGCTCAGTGAGTGGCAGAGGCGCCAGCTTATGATGGTCACGTCTCACGTGTGATGTCAGGACGTCGGGAGGAGCTGGGGGTGGAGAAGGAGAAGACCGCTGGAGCCATGCTATGCTCAGTTCTGTGCTTTGGCCCTGCACTTTTGGGGTACCGGGGGGAGGGGCCCAGCCCCTACCCCCCCAATATAGGGGGCCCAAAAGGGCTCAGAGGCCCCTAGGAGCCAGCATCCCTGGTGAGTGGATTGTCTTATTTGTGGAAGGTGTTCCATCACAGCCTAGGAAAACATGTCACCATCAGTGGGTTGGTAACATCAAATGATGCACACAGGATGAACTAGGGTTGCCATCTTCCCCAAAGTGAAGATCTGGACAAAATCACTGAGCTTTTTTTAGGAACACCTGCCCCCTCTGCAAAACAACAACAAAGTTTTGGGCCTTTCTTGGATTTTTTAAAGCATTTCTTTTAAAACAATGCCCTACTTGCCATGCATCTGGGTTTTCCCCGATGCCATTTCCACCCAGTTGCCTGATTTCGCTGCCTGATTCCCGGATGTGGCCAGGAAAACCCAGGCGTATGGCAGCCCTAGGATAAGCTGAAGTCAGTGTGCTGAACCCCACTGGGTTGCTGGCCTGCCTTCATCTCCTTCCCCCATAAGTGGTTCCTCCCTAATTGCACTGGCTATCTACCATCATAGAAAGGGCCCATAGATTCCCAGTGACTCTCCCAATAATATTGTTCTCATCAGCCACACATAGCACTGCCCAGTGGCCAGGGAGTTGTAGATCAGCAAAATCTGGAGGTTCCCTGGTCTCCTCCTCAACCTGAGGCTCCCACAAATGACCCAAGAGTCACCACCGTTGAGCCTCAGTATGACAAACATCTCCAGCAGGATCATGGAGGAGAAGGTTCTCCATGGCTACAAGCCACAATGACTATGTTTTACCCCTGTTTTATCCCTGTTGGGTTGGCACCCTTAACTGGATTCCTACCAACCTAAATGGAAAGCTACATTGCATGAAAAAGCTAGAGCAATAATTATGAGAAATTATGAGAAAGCTAGAGCAATAATCCGCCAAAAAAATTGGGATGTGGAACTGCAATGCCACGTGAGCGAGATGAATAAACACCCAGCAATAAAAGATAATGGGAGAGGATTCACCCCAGCAAATTATTTGTCAAAATTACAAATACCCAAATAGAGATGGTCATTTACCCTCGCTAGATTCAACATGCTGCCATCTGCCTTATTGCAGGGCAGATTTGAGGGTAAACCATACGTGGAACAAGTCTGTCCCTGCGGCTTGATGGAGGTAGAAACTGTCTCTCATGTCTTGTTACGCTGCCGTTTCCACGGGGATATACGCTCGGTATTTATCATTCCTGTTACACAAAAATCTCCAAATGGGTCCGAATTTCAATGTCTAAAACTCCTGGTAGAGGACAAGGATCTAGAGATCACGCTAAGGGTGGCCAAATTCGGTGCAGCTGCCCTAAAACTTAGGGAACAAGCTATACTACCAAAATGATTAAGGTTTTAAATGATAATTTTGGGTTATATTTTAGTGATCAAGATTTAATAATTTTTTTTAAACTGCCACTATATCTGAATTGTCTCGGTTATACCCAATTGCAATTTAATGTATTCCTGTTGTGTTTTATGAGTTTCCTGATATTGTAAGTGACCCGGAAATGGTCTGTGTAATGGGAATTGGGGTTGCTTGTGCGTAAGCCGCAAACTGCTCCAGGCTGGGTTGTCTGGCAAAAACTTTTCCCTGGCTGGACAGCCCTTACACCGTGGCTGTCTCAATCACTGGCAGAATCCGTCAGTGGGCGTCTCCTGAACTTCTTCCAACATAAAAGTTCTTTAACACCAAGTTTCCGCCTAGCCTCCCTGCGCGGAAGCTTTCTGTGCAGAGTGGGCGTCCCAAGCGGAGGTCCTGTGCTCTCCCCGCTGGTCTCGCTGGAAGAGTCTCGGAGCCCTCCCTCTGAAGCCCTCTCAGCCTCCCCTTTCTTCCTGGCGTCACGCTTATTTCCTTCCCCAGCGGAAGCTCTCCCTCTCTCCTTGCTGGCTCCCTCTCCAGCGTCATTGGGGAGCCTTACCTTCACCCTTGGCTCCGATGGCAGTTCCCTGACGGTCTGTGACCATAATAATAAAATTCTATTCTATGTTTTACCCCTGTTGGAGGCTGTAAGCTTCTCAAAACCAGTTGCTGGGAATCTAGAATCGGGGGAGTTGCTGTTGTCTCACTTGCAGGCTTCCCATGTAAACATCTGGTTGGCCACTGTGGGAAGAGGATGCTGGACTAGATGGGGCCATTGGGTCGATCCAGCAGCCAGGCTTATCTTCGCTTATGACCTCACCCTTTGGGCTGCATGCTTTGTATGGGATGGTGCAGAGGCTTCTTTAGATGAATGCCACTCTTGGGAGGTTCTCAAGGGAACACAGTTTGCTTTGTACTGAAGGGGAGGGTGTTGGTCCTCTGAAGTCAAAGGTTGCTCTGTGACACATTCCTAAATTGGGCCTGGATGTGTGAGAAAGAGTCATCTTGCTACAGAGCAATCTTTTAGAAGTGAATGCTCTCCAGTTTTTGTTTCACAGAAGAAACTGAAGTACAGTGGTACCTCGGGTTAAGAACTTAATTTGTTCCGGAGGTCTGTTCTTAACCTGAAACTGTTCTTAACCTGAAACACCACTTTAGCTAATGGGGCCTCCTGCTGCTGCCGCGCCACCGGAGCACGATTTCTGTTCTCATCCTGAAGCAAAGTTCTTAACCTGAGGTAATATTTCTGGGTTAGCAGAGTCTGTAACCTGAAGCGTATGTAGCCTGAATCGCATGTAACCTGAGGTGCCACTGTATGCTTTGATGCAACACCCCTGCTTTCCCCCACCTGCCCTCCAGGTGTGTGCTCTGAAAACATGGCGCATGGGCGGAGACATGCTAGAATGTTCTAGAGCATTGAGTCCATTCACATAGATCTATTGAGTCCCTTTGTCGAAAAGGAGATTAAGCAGATTCATGGAGAATAAAGCTATCAACAGCTATGTCTGAGGTCCACCTCCGGTCAATGGGAAACAAGAGTTGGAGAGCGCTATAGCACTCATTTTCAGCCTGTGGACTAACCAGAGACATCTGGCTAGCTATGGTGAAATAGGATGCTGGAAAATGGACTTAGAACCCTGCTGGATCAGACCAGTGGTTTCTCAGGGAAATCTGGTTGGCCACTGTGAGAACAGAATGCTGGTCCAGGTGGGCATGTGGCCTGATCCAGCGAGCTCTTCTTATGCTCCTAAAAAAAATATATGCATAGCTAACGGGTGTGTTTGTAAAAACTCTGGAGTCTCATGCCACCATCCTTTTCTCTTCCAGAGAGGTCTCCAAACCAAGCGGCATGGAAAGCTTTGAAGTGCCTGCTTGACTTCTCTGTCAAGGTCGGGTACCTGTCTCCAGATTACCTCGTAGTAGCCCACAGCGACGTCAGCAATCTTGTTTCTCCCGGAGAGCCGATCCGTTCGGAAATTTCCAAGTGGCCCAATTACAGGCACAACTGAAGACTTCTTCACTCATCTGCTGCAGTGCTGGAAGTGTTAGAGAGGAATGAGGGTGGCTGCAAGTGAGACCTTACAACAAAATGCCATAGCCTGGACTGCAGCTGTTGAGGTTTCCATCCATTAAGACGTGTCTTTCCCCAGGATATTTCATTTCACCATTCCCCTGTTTTCCATTTCCTCCCTCCAAAAGACACTCATTGTTCAGTGGCCGCTAAGCATGCTCAGCAGGTACGTACTGTGCTGTTTTTAAATAAAATTCTTTTTAGCGGTTCTCTCATTAATGATCTTTTGCACTTCTGCTAATTTTGGCGTCTCCCTTAACCTGCTGGTGTCTCCCTCTTGCATGTGTGCAGTGCGGTTTTGGCAACATAATGAGACTGAGTTTGCTTTGAGCATATATGATTTGGGTGTTCCAGATATCAGACATGTCCAACAGGTCAATTGCGACTTACTGGTCGATCGCGGGGTATTCCTGGTTTATCTTTTGTCCCCTGGTGATTTGTAAACCCCCCCCCCCAAAAAAAAAACATTTGGCTCCTAAAAAAAGCTCAGCAACTTTGGTCCCTCCTCCAATGGCAATGGGTAGATCACTGCAAGTTTTTTTTATACTGTCAGTAGATCACAGTCTCGTGGGAGTTGGACGTGCCTGCTCTAGATGGTTGGGTTGCATCATGGCGGTTGGTTAACATGTTAATATATTTACACACAAATTCCACAAGGGGGAGCTTAGAATCAGCATTGCTGTGGTGTAAATAAAGAGATGTACAGTCTTTTGTGTTTTGGAATCTGTGGCTCTGCTTAATTCTCAGAGAGGAAACAGCCTGTGTTGGGTGTGGGACATGCAGGGCTTTATTTCAGCCAGAACTCACTGGAACTCAGTTCCTGCACCTTTCAGGCAGGCGGCATTGCCATTATAAGAGAACATGAGAGGCATTCATGGTGAGTTCTGGCATCCTCCCCCCGCCCCCCAGAAAATAGCACTTGGGAGAAGTAATGGGCATCTTGCAGCTAAGCATCAGGAGTCCAGGTTCCCAGCTTGATAATACAGTGAGCGTAGATAATTAAAAAGGAGGATTTATTGCAAAAGCAAACAGATAGCTCCGGACAGCTCTAACAAAGCCTCCTACATCATTACTCATGATGAACCTTCTGAAGATTCCTTCCGGGATTTGCAGAATGTATTGAAACGACACCCCTTTCACCGCTTGTTTTGCTTCCTATCTAGAAGCCCTCCCATTCTCTGACTCCTTGGAGAGATTAGATTAGTGCCCAACTCTTCCTTTTCCAACAAACTGTCTCATTGTCTATTCACGCTCATTTGAGCTTCCAGCATGCTTTGGCAGTGTTCTATCCTGCTCTCAGCTACTCCCTTATCAGCTCGCCCGTCAAGGTCAGGAAGAGCTGATTTCTGCAGCTGCTGGCTCTCCCCTTCCTGACTAACATCAAAGCCTCCCTGTTCCTGGCTGCTTTCTGCAGTTGGCTGTAACCCTTCACTTTGAGCTGGCTCATTCCTGACACTCAGGAAAAGCTGTAGCTCAGTGGAACAGTGCCTGCTCTGCATGCATAAGGTCCCAGGTCCAATCCCCAACAACTCCAGGTAGTAGTGGGGGGCGGGAATTGCCTGAAACCTGGGAGAGATGACCCAATGACTTGACACAGCATAAAGCAGGTTCCTATGTTCCTATGATGATCCTTTCTCTAGGGGTTAAGGGTAGCAAACAAAGCCATTCCCTCTGCTTTATCGTCACAACAGCCCTGTGAAGTCAGGACAATCTAGCCCAGTATGATTCATGATTTCATGCTGTCGTCAACAATAGCCCTCTCCCAGTTGTGTTCTGCTGGTATTCAGGAGCAGTGAAGAGTTGTCACATAGAAGAATACAAAGCAACGGGCCAGCTCCAGGGGGCTGGGTCCATTTGGCACCCCCCCCATATTTTGGGGTTGAAGCCAGGACCTGCCCCCCAGTGTTCCAAAAGTGCAGAGGCCAAGTGAGGAGCTGACTGCAGTGCAGGCTCCAGTGGCTGAGTCCTCATCCTGCCACGGAGGGGAAGGAGAGTCAAGCAGCCTCCTGCCAGCACCAGGAGGAGGCAGAGGAGAAGCCACTGGCCACTTAAGCTGCAGGGCCACCACATCTGTCTCCACTCTTGGTCCTCCCAATGTACTGACGTCACACGTGTGACATCGGGACGTCACACAAGCAGCATTGGCCCCCTAATCACCCTTGCAAGCTGGCACCTCCGGTACAGAGACTTAATGAGCTTATGTTGGAGAAGGGTTAATTCCACATGGATGCCAGGAGACGATGAGAGCAGTTGGATAATGGAAGCAATTACAGTGGTACCTCGGGTTGAGAACTTAATTCGTTCTGGAGGTCCATTCTTAACCTGAAGTACCACTTTAGCTAATGGGGCACAATTTCTATTCTCATCCTGAAGCAAAGTTCTTAACCCGAGGTACTATTTCTGGGTTAGCGGAGTGTGTAACCTGAAGCGTATGTAAACTGAAGCGTCTGTAACCCAAGGTACCACTGTACTTAAAGCAGGGGTGCCCAAACTTTTTTCAAAGAGGGCCAGCTTTGATGAAGTGGACATGTGTGAGGACCAGCCAAAGTTGAGCTTTTTTGAAGGATTGAAGTTGCTGAGCTTTTTTTTAGGATTTTACCCCAGGACATATACTGCCACGGGGCCCGGATTAGGCCCCTGGAGCAGACTTTGGACATGCCTGACCTAAAGGGTTGATAGCCTTTCCCTAACATAAGAACATCAGAAGGGCCATCCTGAATCGGGTCAAAGGCCCATCTAGACCAGCATGATGTTCTCAGAGTCTCAACCAGATGCCCAGGGAAAACGGGCAAACAGGACCTGCGTGCAACAGCAGTTCTCTCCATTTGCAGGTCCGAGCAACTGGCATTCAGAAGCATACACCACCTGACATTGGAGTTAACCTGAAGCCACTGGCAGCTGTAAATCTGTCCAAGCTGTTGGCCATTATCACTCAATCTTGTGGGAGTGAATTGCACACTTTAAGTATGTTTTGCGTGAAGAAGTTCTTCCTTTTGCCTCTCCTGGATTTTCCCGGTTGACAGCTCAGAGATTGCAATCTGATACTCAATTAAAAGGGAGTAAGCTCCCCGCTGAACTCAGTGGCATCCGAGTACACAGGATCTGCCCTGGATGCAACCCCCAGCAAGTGGTGCTATTCAGAGGCTGACTCTGACATAGCCTTCATACCAGTAGTAGCCACTGGTAGCTTCATCCTCCATGAATTTGTCTAGATCAGTGGTTCTCAACCTGTGGGTCCCCAGATGTTGTTGGACTACAACTCCCATCATCCCTGAGCTCTGGCCTTGCTAGCTAGGGGTGATGGGAGTTGTAGTTCAACAACATCTGGGGACCCACAGCTTGAGAAAGGCTGGTCTAGATAGAACCCTGCTGGATTAAGCCAAAGCTGTCATCTAGTCCAGAATCCTGTTCTCACAGTGGCCGACTGTCAGGCACTGGACAGGGGAGGAATGGTGGAGATCACTTCCCCAGCCTGAACCTCCCAGAGAAGAGGAAGACAGTATAATAATAATAATAATAATAATAATAATAATAATAATAATATAAAATAAAATAATTTTATTTATACCCTGCCCTTCCTGGTTCAGAAAACCGGGCTCGGGGTGGCTAACAATGCTGTAGAAGCAGCATAAAATACAGTATAAAAACATGAATAACAATAAAATTCAAAGTTCAGAAATCAATTTGGGGGAAATCCATCTAATAAGCATTACATAGTCACCAGGGCTAGCTGGCTGAATTAGTCCTACTTGGGCTAGCGAGGAGGCCAGGGGAGAATTAGCTGTGGGGTCTCAGAGCGGGTAATCTTCATAAAAGGGGAGGGAAGAGAAGGGGAATAAAAGATCAGGCTGAATTCAAATTAAAGGCCAGGCAGAAGGAGGCCCGACGGAAGGAGGTTAAATCCTGTAGGGCCCTAGTCTCATGGGACAGAGCATTCCACCAGGACGGAGCCATCACTGAGAAGGCCCTGGCCCTGGTGGAGGATAGTCTGACTTCCTTAGGGCCCGGGACCTCTAAACTATGGTTATTCATGGACCTTAAGGTCTTCTGTGGGGAATACCAGGAGAGGTGGTCCCGTAAATACGAGGGCCCTAAGCCACAAAGAGCTTAGTTTAGATTTACATTAGTGGTTTGCGGAAGGTCACAGCTCAGAGCCAGATGAGGGGTTAAAGTTGGGAAATAATGGGAGAGGAGGAGGAGGAGGCAGAACTGGAGCAGCTGGATGACACGTTATCACTAGAAAGCATTCCAGACCACCCCTTCTCCAAGAACCTGGTGAGCATTAAAATTAAGAGAGCAAAGATCTCAGAGAGAAATCCCCTAAGCGGTCACTTTAAGGTTAGGTGCTGTTGACGATTGAGGAGAGAAGCGGAGTGGAGATTACCCAGAACAACGCCATTACTCCAGGAGACTGCATTTCTAAACCACTCTGTGTGAATATTGAATAAAATACATTGGTAAGAACAGGCACCCCCAAACTCTGCCCTCCAGATGTTTTGGGACTACAATTCCCATCATCCCTGACCACTGGTCCTGTTAGCTAGGGGTGATGGGAGTTGTAGTCCCAAAACATCTGAAGGGCCGAGTTTGGGGTAAGAACTCCGATTGTCTATCTATTCCTGGTAGCCAACCTTGGGGGGGGGGGGCTCAGATCTCCTGATGCCTGACACTGACCAGGTGCCCCAATGGGAAGTTCACAAGAGGACCTGACCTGGGGCAAACTTTGCTCTTTCAAATTTCAGCAGCATCCTGGGAGAGGCCAACATTCAGTGCCCCACTGCCTCTCGTCTTCCATTCTGACACTATGTTTGGCACGCAGTGTGGCAGAACTGGGTGCGCTGCCCTAAATCCGTCTTTGCTTGAGCACAACAGCTACACCCTCCCAGCCTGTGATGCCCTGCAAGTGGTAGGGAGACCTACTGCCTATGGTGGTGGAGGTAGAACATAACCACCACATCTAGCAGAGAATGGTCTTCAGTCTTCAAGGACATCCAGCTCTGCTGGGAATGCTCATTGTTGGTAAGCAACCAAGGAAATGGGGGCAATTGGCAGGCCTCTAGCTGACTCCAGCCCACTGGCCGGTGCGCTGGGTGATCTCCAGTCCTTGGTGCAGCATCAGTAGCCCGAGCTTCAGAAGCTTCAGAAGCATAGCTGTCAACTTACAGATTTGAAAATAAGGGATCAGCAGCCAAAATAAGGGATTTTCTAAGCACAGGTATGTTCAACTTCTGAGCCCCTCCAAGCCAAAGGCAGAAAGCCCAGCCAGCAGCCAAACGAAGCCTCAAGCGGTGGTTCCTACAGCGCAGCAACCCAGCAAAGGGGATGCAGCAAGGAAAACCACCGTCACCTCTCTGCTGGGAAGCGCTGAGCAAAGGCGAGTCCCCAGGCAACGCGGCCAATTTGATCGGCACAAGGCATGCAAGCTCCACCCCCCAGTCATTTTTAGACTCCTTACTGGGTGAGCAACGCAGCCAAGCAACACAGTTGGAGCCGCCCTCCTCCCTGGCCAGCAGGGAGGGAGGGAGAGGAGCTGCTTCCTTTGAAACCCGGGAAATTTAAGGGACATCATCAATAAGGGACAGCAGCGGGACACAGCGCTGGGATAAGGGACTTTCCCGCCAAATAAGGGACGGTTGACAGCTATGCTCAGAAGCTGGGGCACGCTTCTCAGCAGAGTAAACACTACGCAACAGAAGTGGCAGGAGAAATTGTGTGAGCATATTTACAAGCAGTTTATTCAGCACATAGCAGGACAAAAGGAAACATGTCTGATCTCCTTCATGTCCAAAGCAAGACAGCAAAAGCAAAAGCTATACACAAAGAGAAGTTCCCAGCAAGCTGTGCTGGAGTGTAAACAGGCATGTGACACATAACCATCATGCCAGTTCCTTAAGGTGGAACAGAATATCCCAACATCCTCCCCCTTTCCGTGTAACCTGTGTCGCAGTATTTCAACCTAACTGCAACCGCTGTACATAAACCTTAAGTTGTTCTCTGTTAACAACCTTAGACAACAGATCTGCAGGAATTTTGTTTCCTGGCGTGTAGGACACCTGAATGAGCCCTTTCTGGATACACTTTCTTGCACGATGTAACTTTATCTGCAAGTATTTGGTTCTTTGCTTGGAGCTCTCTGAGGCTATACACACACGGAAGTTCCCAGCAAGCTGTGTAGACAGGCATGCGACACACAACAATCATGCCTGATCCTTAAGGTGGAACGGAATCTTCCAACACTCATATGCTGGATTTGCTCCTTCAAGAAGGGTAGCAATGTCCTGCTAGATTGGCCTTCTCCAATGTGGCATCCTCCAGATATTGTTGGACCCCCAACACCCTTCAGTCCCTGCCAGCATGACCAACGTTAAAGGATGATGGGAGTCATGGTTCAACTTCATTTGCAGAACATCTGGTTGGGGAAGGTTGAATCACACGGCGCACAGGATCTCCTCCAACACTGTGATTATATTATTCTTTCGGATGAATGAAGAAGTGTGTCAGTTCTCTCATAGTTCCAGCCAGCCAAACCATCCTACACAACATGCCATTCCCATTTTCCCTTCTCATCCCAACAGCCAATCAACATTCCATGGCTGAAGAGCACAGGTGACCCACATTAGGCTGTTTTGGCAGGTACAGTGGTACCTCAGGTTACAAACGCTTCGGGTTAGAAATGCTTCAGGTTACAGACTCCGCTAACCCGCAAGTAGTACCTCGGGTTAAGAACTTTATTTCAGGATAAGAACAGAAATCGTGCTCCGGCGGCGCAGAGGCAGCAGGAGGCCCCATTAGCTAAAGTGGTGCTTCAGGTTAAGAACAGTTTCAGGTTAAGAACGGACCTCTGGAACAAATTAAGTTCTTAACTTGAGGTGCCACTGTACTCTTTTTTATTTTATTTTTTTATTTTTTATTTTTTAATTTTATTTACTTATTAACTTAATTTATTACAGTCCAGAGACCCAACAAATCATTACAAAGCAATGCACAATTCAGACAGCCTACCACCAGGTTAAACAAGCATTTTTTTCTGACTTAAAGATAGGGATCATTGGTTCTTGCAACCACCGATAAAAACTTCGCCACTGCGCATGTTCTAGCATTTGTCTGGTCTTCCAATAGGAACCTGACATAGTGAGCCTCTGATTTTCCCAGGAAAGGTACCAGCAAGGGTAATATCAGTTCAGCCCTGGCTTGCTCATATTTTGCACAGTGCAGCAAAATATGTTTTATAGAATCGATGTCTTGAACACATGAGCAAAGTCTGTCGTGGTAGGGAACTCCTCTCAACCTGCCATCCAACACTGCAGAAGGAAAGACGTTTAGTCTGGATTTATCTATTAAAGTTCTTATGTTACATCGGTAAGCATTATCACATTACACCACAAGGCTTATTATACTATAATTTTCAACATGTATACAAAGTTTATATACTAAAAGAGAGAAAAAAACAAGGACAAAAAACTATTCCAAAATCATATATATACCAACACTTTGGACTTCCTGTCTATCCCGTTGTATATTCCTTTTTTTACAAATGAATGTACTCTTATTATAGTATATTTCTTTACATTTTATCTAATACATTCCTATATCAATATGTACCCTTGTCTTATTTCTCATCTCAGTCTCTCTCCAACGTCAATCGAATGCTAGCATACATAGCAAACCTTGACTGTATTTTTGAACATATATCTTATATCTATCCCACTTTTCCATAATTTTTTGTTTTCAAGGTATTTGTGGGAGCGGAGGTTATGGGGTTTTTTTGTTTTAGTTTCCATTATGTATTTTTGTTTTCTATACTCATCTTGCAAAATGCCCCGAGATCTTCGGGTGAAGGACTGTATAAAAAATTAAAAATGAATGAATGAATGATCTAGTTCTGCATCTATTCCCTAGTGGGAAATACATAAGCTGAACCAAACCAGACAACACTCTTCCGTCCTGTGGTTTCCAGCAACTGGTACAGTGGTACCTCGGGTTAAGTACTTAATTCGTTCCGGAGGTCCATACTTAACCTGAAACTGTTCTTAACGTGAAGCACCACTTTAGCTAATGGGGCCTCCTCCTGCTGCTACGCCGCCGGAGCATGATTTCTGTTCTCATCCTGAAGCAAAGTTCTTAACCTGAAGCACGATTTCTGGGTTAGCGGAGTCTGTAACCTGAAGTGTATGTAACCCGAGGTGCCACTGTATTCAGAATCATTGCTGCTTCTGACTGTGGAGGCAGAGGACAGCTATAATTTCTTCCAGCGCATAGGACACCTTTCTCGCAGATATTCTAAATAAAAAATAAAATGGCAGAATATCTGCAGCTAGCGAAAGCGACAGGAAGAGTAAGAGTAAGAGGCCAACCAAAACAAAAAGTCTATAAGGATTGGGGAATCTTTAAAGAATATTTAGAAAACCATGGAATAAAAGGAAACACCTTGGCAGAATTAGACTGATCCCTGTATTGTATAAATATAAGTTTGTAGGGAGGTAAAAAGAAATTATATAAGAAATATGTAACTGTGTGGTATAAAGTAATGGATAGATAAAGTACAGTGAGATTAACTGGAAGTCAGTTTTAAATTTCTTCTCTATAAGTTTTATAATTGTGTTTAGTATCAGGAGTATATATAATGCTAATTATATGAATCATATTATAATTATATTAATTAATTATCTTATAGTGCATGGTTTGTTTGGTTTTTCTGTTTTTTTGTTTTATTGTATGTTTGTTTACTTGTATGTAGGTCTGTTTTCTCATAAAGGTATTTATTTTAAATTAATAAAGATATATATTTTTAAAAGGAAACGTTCTTTTTCGGTCTTCTTATTCCCTTGACCCCAATCTCCTGCAGAGAGCTAACCTGCTCCCCATCTCTCTCAACCTGTCTCTCACCCACGTGGATAAACACCTTCCTGACATATGATCATCTGGGAGGGTTCCAGCAGGAACGCAGGGGAAATGGAACAACAACAACAGCAGAGCAGGTTTGGCCAGAAGGAAACTCACCACCCGCCTCCCACTTTCTCTCACCGCTCAGCATAAGGGAAGCTGGCGTGGGGTGCCTTGCTTTTGCAAATGCGGCATTTGCCCGGGCCAATTTCTCAGCGCTGACCTGGGTAAGTCTGGGGATTTTATTCTGTTTTAGGTTTAGGCTGCATACATATTTAAAGCAAACTCACCTGAAGAATCCAGGGGGAGGCACACTTTCTTCAGGGTGCTGGGAATTTGTAGCTCTGTGAGGAGTTAGCTGCAGTGCCCAGCATTCTTCGGAGAAAGTAATGTGCTTAAAAATGAATTAAAAATGGTTTAGATACATTGTGTGGGTGCAGTCCTGGGACCACAGAGTTGGGAATGAGGCATGTATTGAAAGCCCATTTAGCCCAATTCACTTCTGCGAGGTTCCATTGCTGTAAGGATTCACCATGCATGAAAGGTAAGGGAAAGGTAAAGAACCCCCGGACGGTTAAGTCCAGTCAAAGGTGACTATTGAGGAGCAAATATCACTTCAGGCCGAGGGAGCCGGTGTTTGTGCACAGACAGCTTTCCAGGTCATGTGGTCAACATGACTAAACTACTTCTGGCGCACAGAGGACTGTGACAAGTGCCAGAGTGCATGGAAACACCGTTTACCTTCCCACCACAATGGTACCTATTTATCTACTTGCACTGGTGTGCTTTTGAACTGCTAGGTTGGCAGGAGCTGGGACAGAGCAACAGGAGCTCACCCCGTCACGGGGATGCGAACTGCTGACCTTCCGATCAGCAAGCCCAAGGGGCTCAGTGGTTTAGCAGTGCCCCCAGCCCCTGAAACCAACCTGGGGGAAATTCAGACTGCAGAACATCATCAGTGGAAGTACTGGTGCTTTATAGAAAAATGGTATGTTATGAAATGCATTGATGATGAGAGGCTGATGGTGGTTCCAGTTGGTATCTGAATATGTTTGTGTGTGTGTTTGACTACTCTTATATATGCAATTGTTCTGTACATGGTTTTTACTGTATGGCGAAATCCAGGAGTGCCAAATTGGCTCCATGACTGTGGGTGCCCAGCACCATGGGTGCCATGCAACATGCATGTCCCTGGCACTGAAATTTGTGGGTGCTCAGCCCCTTCATGTGGAATTTTGTGGGTGCTCAGGCACCCAGGGCCCCAGGGAGTTGGCACCTACCGTATTTTTCGCTCTATAACACGCACCTGACCATAACACGCACATAGTTTTTAGAGGAGGAAAACAAGAAAAAAATATTCTAAATGAAACAGTGGATATATGATTTTTGTGGTTCATGCTGTGGTCACAGACATGTGATCTGACGGTGAGTTTGGGGTAGCCCAATGCAAAAATCCTGAGGATCCATGTGGATCCATGCTTTGTAACCACGTTTTTGCGCCATTGCGACCCCATGAAACAGTGGGTGCGTGTGTGTTTTGGTGCAGGCTGTAGCCATGGATATGCTATGTGATCTGATGGTGAATTTGGGGTGACCTAGTGCAAAAATCCTGAGGATCCATGTGGATCCGTGCTTTGTAACCACGTTTTAAGTGGGGAGGGAAGGAAAAGAACTCAAGGGACAAGGAGCTCGCGTGGGGGGTGTGGAGAAGGATGCTGCTGATAATGCAGGAGAGGCTCCTCTCCAGCTTTGCTCCTTTAGAACAAGCAGGCTCTGCGTCTCTCCCTCCTCCCCGGCAAGGAAACCATGATAGTAACCACTCTGAGACAAATCAAGAAAAATTGCGACCAACACTCTCCCCCAACAAGCGCAGTGAGGTCAAAACACACACACACGCAGAGAGGGAACTGGCCCTAAAGTCGCAGGGCGCTGGGGGAGTGAACGGGAAGCAAGAGAAGGAGAAGGAGCCCTCACACACACAGAGACACACAGAGTGTCAATTCTAAAGTCGGAGGGACAGCGCAGGGAGAGTGAAGGGAAGCAGGAGGAGGAGAAGGAGCCCTCTCTCTCTCTCACACACACACACAGACACAGAGTGTCAATTCTAAAGTCGGAGGGACAGCGCAGGGAGAGTGAAGGGAAGCAGGAGGAGGAGAAGGAGCCCTCTCTCTCACACACACAGACACAGAGTGTCAATTCTAAAGTCGGAGGGAGAGTGCAGGGGCGCAGGGAGAGCGAAGGGGAAGCAGGAGGAGGAGAACTATAGCTCAAGCACACACACACACAGCCCCTACAGTGGCTAATCCAAAATCGGACAGCAAAAAACTGCAGGCAGGGACAGAGAGTACGGTTTTTTTTAAAAGCAGCCAACCCCGCTCTGCTTCTCTCCCTCCTCCCGGCTAGGCTGGCTGAAAAGCTTCGCTGCTACTTAGCAGCTCTGTGGGGAGGAGAGAGGAACATAGAGGACGGGTTTTTTTAAAGCAGCCAAGCCCGCTCTGCTTCTCTCCCTCCTCCCGGCTCGGCTCGCTGACAGGAGCCGCTTACACCCGCTTTGCTGTTTCAAAGCAAGCCACGGACTGCTCACAACTGCAGCAGATTCCCCCGCCATCTGTAGGCATTCGCTCCATAACACGCACAGACATTTCCCCTTACTTTCTAGGAGGAAAAATCTGCGTGTTATGGAGCGAAATTTACGGTATGTCTACTGCTGAGCTACAGCCCTATCCCATTGTAGACAGCCAAATGATCTCGGAAGCTCAAAATCAGGGCAGCAAGCAAACAGCCTTGCCCCACTATGGCATTCTAGTAACTTACTGTTCAGATGCATATTATTTTGTTGTGTTGGATGATGAGTACGATGATTTCGCTCTGCAATAAGGCAGGCGTATTGATTTGTTGTTGTTTAGTCGTTTAGTCGTGTCCAACACTTCGTGACCCCCTGGACCAGAGCATGCCAGGCACTCCTGTCTTCCACTGCCTCCCGCAGTTTGGTCAAACTCATGCTGGTAGCCTTGAGAACACTGTCCAACCATCTCGTCCTCTGCCGTCCCCTTCTCCTTGTGCCCTCCATCTTTCCCAGCATCAGGGTCTTTTCCAGGGAGTCTTCTCTTCTCATGAGGTGGCCAAAGTATTGGATCCTCAGCTTCAGGATCTGTCCTTCCAGTGAGCACTCAGGGCTGATTTCCTTCAGAATGGATAGGTTTGATCTTCTTGCAGTCCATGGGATTCTCAAGAGTCTCCTCCAGCACCATAATTCAAAAGCATCAATTCTTCGAACTTGTTATTATTACCAGTATATGATTATTATTTTGCAGACAACTTCAAGTCACCCCCTTTGAAATTAATTGATCTAAGTTTGTCATGCCTATCAATTTCAATGGTCTACCTCAACATTAAATGCAACCTATTGTTTTTCCCCATATGAATCAGTTTTTATGAAGCATTTTGAAGTGATTTTCCTATAGGGGCCCCCGGGGGCCTGAGCTCAGCACCCACAATGCAGGGGCCCCCGATGCAATTTCTGATGCTCTCTGAGGCCTTGCAGGATCTTGGAACCTGACTTCTGGTGGCACCAGAAGCCAAGTTCTGAGGCTGCAGGGCGCGTGATGTCATGACATCACGCTGCAATGTGACATCATCTCATCACGGTGCATGCGCTGGGCACCTATGACCTATAGCCCTTCGTTTTGTCTGCTCTAAATCTGGGAAGCCTGAGAGCAGAACCTGAGGCCCAGTGATTGGTATTCAGAGGCATCCTGCCTTGGACTGTGGAGATGGAACAAAACTCCCATGACAGACTTCTGCTCCATGAAGTTGTCTAATTCCCTTTGAAAATCAAAGTGTTGGTGCTGACCTTTAAAGTCCTAAATGGCCTCGGTCCTGTATACCTGAAGGAGCATCTCCACCCGCATCGTTCAGCCTGGACACTGAGGTCCAGCGCCGAGGGCCTTCTGGTGGTTCCCTTCCTGCGAGAAGTGAGGTTACAGGGAATCAGGCAGAGGGCCTTCTCAGTAGTGGCACCCGCCCTGTGGAACGGCCTCCCACCAGATGTCAAAGAGAACAACAACTACCAGACTTTTAGAAGACATCTGAAGGCAGCCCTGTTTAGGAAAGTTTTTAATATTTAATGCTGTATTGTTTTTAACACTCGATTGGGAGCCGTCCAGAGTTGCTGGGGAAACTCAGCCAGATGGGTGGCGTATAAATAATAAATTATTATTATATTATTATTATCCAAGCTGGTGCCCATCGCTGCCTCCTGTGAAGAGCAAATTCCATAGTTCAACTGCGCATTGTGTGAGGAAGTCCTTCCTTTGGACTGTCCTTAATCTTCCCGGTTGATGCCGAAATTCCTAGGGTGCAGAAAAGACTATTTATGTATGTGACCACAGCTGCGCGGATGTTATTGGCCCAGAGATGGAAAGAAGATAAAGTCCCGACCAGAGAAGAATAGCAGATTAAGTTAATGAACTATGCACAAATAGCTAAAATGACCAGAACAATCAGAAATAAGGAAGGCCAAAATTTTAATAAGGAATGGGGAAATATTTTATAACGTATTTTAAAGTCCATTGTAAACAGTTACAATCGTTCATAGGATTGAAATATCACTTGTGGTTCATTGGTGAATTTTGGACACAATAGAGAGGTAAAATATTTGGATTGTCATAAAAGATGCAGGACGCAGGCTTTCTCAGCCTTGGCCCCCAGATGTTTTGAGACTACAGTTCCCATCATCCCTGACCACTGGTCCTGCTAGCTAGGGATCATGGGAGTTGTAGTCCCAAAACATCTGGAGGGCCGAGTTTGAGGAAACCTGTGCAGGAGGAAATGATTGACAATAGGACCCACAAGGGGGAGGAGGGAAGTCCAAGAGATTCCTTGGAATTTTGTTTTTATGTTGTATATGTGACTGTAAAATTTTAACCTCAAAAACCAAATAATTAATTTAAAAAACTCTTGCTGGTACCTTTCCCGGGAAAATCAGAAGCTCACTGTGTCAGGTTCCTATTGGAAGACCAGACAAACGCTAGAACATTAGCAGTGGCGAAGTTTTTATCGGTGGTTGCAGGAACCAATTATCCCTATCTTTAAGTCTGAACAAAATGCTTGTTTAACCTGGAGGTAGGCTGTCTGAATTGTGTATTGCTTTGTAACGATTTGTTGGGTCTCTGGACCGTAATAAAGATTGACCGAAAAAACAAAAAAGTATCTTCCGGGTTGACAGCTGAGAGGCTGCAAATTGACACCTACTTAATTGGTAGCAAGACTCATTAGACTTGATGGGTCTTACATCAGAGTAGACATTCTTAGGATTGCACCTGTTGTGTCAACAGGTGTCATTTCTCCAGGTTAATCCCAAGTGTCCCAGCAGACACCCATGATTTGTGTGGGAGAACATATGGGCAGTTTTGGGTGTGAGTCATGGTCAAATCCTCCTCTCACTCCTCCGCCTCCTATTTTGTTCAATTGCAGCCGTGGGGTGTAGCTCCCTGGGTGATACTTGCTCGCTTGCCAGGAGAAAAATGGGTCATGAAAATCAAATGGCTATAACAGTGCACAGGAGCCAACTCCAGGGGGCCATGGGTTCTTGGGCGCCCACAGTAATATAATTTTGGAAAGGAAATTCCGTATATAATATCTAACATTGGAATTATATAATAATATAACATTGGAAAGGAAATTCTATCCCAACAAAAGGGGAATGGTTAAGTAAACTATGTGAGTACCTGACGGATTTAAGAAGGCATAAATCCAAAACTATAATTCAGAAACAATGGGAATGCTTAAATGACTATTTATACAAGCAGGGCTCAAATACAAAAGTTTGGTTGTGCTTAGACTAACCTTGTGAAGAATATAGGGAACATAAAGATTTGACTGATTATGAAAGAACCTAAGGAAGGGAAATGATGGAAGAACAGATGTAAAGGCGAGCAAGATAACTAAAACGTGCGGTGAATGCGGCGGAAGTCTTTTATAATATTTTGACTAGGATTTATATATTGTAATGTTTGAAGCATGAATTTGGTAATATTATTGGTTATGAAAAGTATTTTCTTTTCTTTTGTCTTTTTTTTTTTTTTTTAGTTTGCATTTTGGAAAACGTGTATATAAATGTGTTTACAGTGTTATGTATTGTTCTTTGTTTCTCTTTCTTTTCTTGTAAACTTCAATAAAATAGAAAAAAATAATAATTTTGGGGGCTGGGTGCCCACAAAGTCAATGAAAAACGTTGGCAGGCGGCAGCAACACTGCCTCCGAGAGGGAAGCAGTTCAGCTCTGCCCTTCTTTGCCAGCCAGAGATGCACCCTTTTCTGGCTGGTGGGTCTCTCTGTCTCCAAGTCCAAGCCCCTCCCCATGGAAAAGGGTGTCTCACTGTCTGTGGATAGGAGGAGGAAGAGGAGTCACCGCTGCCGCCGCAACGCAGATGTGTGACGTCTCTCACACACACGCCTGCACGTAGTGAGTGTGATGTTGCGTGCCCAAGTTGCAGCAGTGGGTACCCACAGTGGCACCCCTGAAACAGTGGTACCCAAACTGCAATCTGTGGACCACCAGTGATCCATGAGCTTCATTCAGGTGGTCCAGGGCATGTCTGCATTGAAATTTCATGTTGAATTTGCATTGCATTTCGATGGCATCTTTTCTTTCTTTTATTGCATTTTATTACAATCTGAAATCTATGAGTGCAGATTCCAACACAGGAAGATACAACATAAGAAATAAAAGAAGCAACGAGAGGACAGCTACAAATAATTCAGCATCTAGCAAAGCACATTGCAGTTGCTTCCAAAATGGAATGGAAATCATGAATGGGTCCTCCAAGGCCATCAGGTATTTTAAGGTGGTCCGTAAAAAGAAGACCTACAGTGACCTATTCAGTCTCCTGCACTAGGAAGGGACTCCTAGCCCTTCCACAATATGTCTTTGACTACCAGTTAAATTGTTACGGCTTTTGGATCATACAATAAACCCTCTTTGCTGAATACCAGTTGAGCCAGGATGCTGAAGCAGATAGGCCTTTGGCCTGATCCAGCAGGCTTTTATTATGTTCTTGTGATCAGCCTTCATTCCTACTTGCAGGAAAACATCTGAGCATCGCAAGATGTCAAGTCTGTACAAAGCCTTCACAAACATGATTGAGCGCAACTCCAAGGCAAACCACAAGAAGGTGGCCGAGACGGAGAAGTTCCAGAAGAGTGAGTTTAAGAAACTAATTCACCAGGAACTCTCACCGGTCAAGGTAATCCTTGTTTGAGGAGAAATATCATTTAGACAAGTAGCTTATCAATCAATCCCTCTTCCCAGGGAACTCTGGGAATTGTAGCTTTGGGTGGGGGGATAGGGGGTATTCTAAAAGTGCTGAGCACTCTTAACAAGCTACACTTCCCAGAATTCGTGGGGAGAAGCTATGACTCTTAGAGTGGTATAATACTGCTTTAAATGTAGGGTACAAACAAGGCCTGTATCTATGGAGGCATCGTTGGTGGCTTTCTGACCTTTCTCCAATCACCACACTCCTCTCAGGCCAATTTGCATTTCAAGCAACCAACACCTCTCACTCTAAGGAAAGGGGCAAAAGGCTGGCCATCCTTATCTGGCCTTGAAACCAAATACCAAGAATTCAGGTGGGTCTGCAGAGGGGATGGGCAGCTCCCATGGCTAATCCAATTTGGTTCTCATAATCTGTTGGGACTTCTGCTATAGGAAAAGGAAGTCCATCAAAACCTGTAGAAGTAAAGGTGGGTGGGGGTAAGATATGATTCATTCTCCGAAGCCGTGATCCCTCACATCTTTTATCTCCTTCTCCATCCTCTTCCCTTCTTTGTGGCTCCAGAGGACATCCAGTAATAAGTACAAGCATATGAAGAATCTCCCTGACTCCGACGTTGAATTGATGAATGACAAGGAGGTTGTGCCCTGTGTTTACTGAAGTGTGCCCCAGGTGATTGTGTCCCTGGCGTGGACTTCAAAGAAGGTACTGTTCCATATGGAGTATTCTGTTGCAGCTCCATTATCTATTGGGGGTAGGAAAGTCATTCATGAACCTTTGGCATCCCTTTGCCCTTGGAAGCCATTGCAAAACCAGCCTCCGTAATAGAGAGATTACTGGAGCTCATTGGTGTGGCTCTAATATTTCCAAATGAGCAATAATGGTGGCTGGCACCTGTTGGGATTGGTAGGGTGAAAGGCTAGGGAGCCCAACAGCAGGGGGAACCAGAGCCGACAATGGGTAGAACTTGAGTCAATGACAATATGGGTTCAGTCCTGTCCACAGGACTGAGTTGGCTTTGGTTGCCCTGATGGATGACCTATGCAGAGAGAGGAACAGGGGGAGTGCAACCTTGCTCCTGTTTTAGTTGAAGATGCCAGGGATTGAATCTGGATCCTTTTAAATGAAAAGCAGATGCTATACCACTGAACTGTGGTCCTTCCTTAAAGCGTCACATGAAAGGGTCACCTCAAAGCATATATTTAGATGGTGGATATTCCCCTCCCAAATGGTTAAGGGGTAACGGAGAGGTTAGGCTGACCTCGACCAGAGCCAGGGCTTTTTCTGCTGTGGCCCCAATCTGGTGGAACGCTCTGTCACAAGAGGCTAGGGCCCTGTGGGACTTGACATCTTTCTGCAGGGCCTGCAAGACAGAGCTGTTCCACCAGGCCTTTCGCCAAGGCACAGTCTGACCCCCTCCTTTGGTAATCCTGACAGAACTCTAGCCCAATGGTTGCCATTGATTTGATTTTGATTTGATTTTAGAATGATTTGATTTTAGAATGAATTGATTTTAGAATACTGTGTTACTTTTATTGTTGTTAGCCACTCTGAGCCCTGCTTCGGCTGGGGAGGGCGGGATATAAATATTATTATTATTATTATTATTATTATTATTATTATTATTACGAAGGAAGTTACTGCAAGAGAGAGACACTAAGGCTGAGGCTGTTTTCTGAGGGTGTTTCCAATTATAGTGAGGTAGGAAAGTAGAAAATAGTGCCAGTATTCACATTGGGAAACCCTTTGGTTTCAGATAGTACATGGGTAAAGGTAAAGGGACCTCTGACTTTTAAGTCCAGTCGTGGACGACTCTGGGGTTGCAGCGCTCATCTCGCTTTACTGGCCAAGGGAGCCGATGTTTGTCCGCAGACAGTTTTTCTGGGTCATGTGGCCAGCATGACTAAATCGCTTCTGGTGAAACCAGAGCAGCGCACGGAAACGCCGTTTACCTTCCCGCCGGAGTGGTACCTATTTATCTACTTGCACTTTGATGTGCTTTCAGACTGCTAGCTTGGCAGGAGCAACGGGAGCTCACTCCGTCGCGGGGATTTGAACTGCCGACCTTCTGATCAGCAAGTCCTAGGCTCTTTGGTTTAGACCACGGCGCCACCCGCGTCCCTTTTAGTACATGGGTAGATGAGTCTAAAAAGCCCGGGACATAAATTTTCATGGCCCTCTAGAGGCTATAGTGGCTCATTTAACAGAAACAATGTATTTAGTGTTAATTCTGGAACCAGACAATATTACTCTTGGGAAAAGCAAGTCTCTGTCTTCGTACAATTTTAAATCCATGGGAGTGATCTTGCAGAAAGGGGCTCATTGGTTGCCAGGTGTGACCCCCCCCCATCTTTCCTACCCAACTAATTACTGTTGAACATAGGAATTTCGGAATCTACCTTATTTTGAGTCAGACTGTTTGTCTATCTCAGTGTTGCCTATTCAGACTGGCAGCCGTTCTTCAGGGTTTCAGACAGGGAGCATTTCCCAGGCCTACCTGGAGATTCCAGTGATTGGACCTGGGATATTCTGCATGGAAATCTGATGCTCACCACTGAGCTATAGTTCTTCCTCATCACCTTCAGACCAATCAGCTGGAAAAAACCCAAACCAAACCAGCCTAGCAACTCAGAGATTCCCATTTTCCTTACTGTCAGCTTCAAACATGTTTCTCTCTCAGCCTCAAACCTTCACAGAGGGTGTGGTTTTGTAAGATTTGTTACTGAACTCTTTTGACAAAACACACTTTTAAGTGCTAAATTGCTGACCTACTTCTTGCATTGTGTTTCATATGTTCTCTTGGTATAAGCTGCCCTGAGAACAAAAGGCTATGTTGACAACAGCAGATCCAGCTAGGCAAGGTGTCAAACCAGTTATTTCCATTGGGTTGAGTCCGTTGTTAGTCCTACCCAGAGTAGATCCACTGAAATTAATGGGCCTAAATTGACCAGTAATTTAAGTGGGTCTACTCTGAGTAGGAGGGACATGGGTGGCGCTGTGGGTTAAACCACAGAGCCTAGGAATTGCCAATCAGAAGGTCGGTGGTTCGAATCCCCACGACGGGGTGAGCTCCCGTTGCTCGGTCCCTGCTCCTGCCAACCTAGCAGTTCGAAAGCACGTCAAAGTGCAAGTAGATAAATAGGTACCGCTCTGTCGGGAAGGTAAATGCTGAACTGGTTCGCCAGAAGCGGCTTAGTCATGCTGGCCACATGACCCGGAAGCTGTACGCCGGCTCCCTCGGCCAATAAAGCGAGATGAGCGCTGCAACCCCAGAGTCGGTCACAACTGGACCTAATGGTCAGCGGTCCCTTTACCTTTACCTTACTCTGAGTAGGACTAGCATTAGCTACAGTTGGGTCATGGTTAGCTGGGCTAGGACCCAGGAGATCAGGGCTGAAATCCTTGCTGGGTCATGGAGTCCACTGGATGTGGCCTCAGGCCAGTCATTGTGTCTCAGCCTAGCCTACCTCACAGGGTTGTTTTGAGGATAAAAATAGGGAGAGGATAGAACTATGTATGCCTTCTTGAACCCCCCCTTGAAGTGGGATAGAAATGCAACAGCAAATAAATCAATTATTCCAATATGTTGAGATGTTGGTGGTTTTCTCATGGAAGGTTGTTGTTGTTGTTGTTGTTGTTGTTGTTGTTGTTGTTGTTGTTTTCACTGATTGAAAATGCCAGTTTTGTACAGAGCTGTTGATGCAGCACCGATTTTGAGCCACGCTGTCCACGCTCATTTGCAATGATTCCTCCCCTTTCTCTCTTGCAGGACTCAGAGCTCCTTGGAGGAAGTTCTGGATGAAGTCACCCGAACAATCAATGAGATGTGATGGGGTCAAGAATCTGTTTCTTTTGTGGAAGTGGGGGGCATTTGTATAGGAAAGAACAGTTGTGCCTCCTCCTTCGTGTGTGTGTGCGTGTGCGTGTGTGAGAGACAGCCATCCTGTATAGACACATCTTGTACCAAACAATCAGCGATCCTGTTTGCTTTGGGTGCCAATGCTTACGATGCACAAAAAATAATAACTGAGCAGTGGGAGGGTGAGATGCAATAATCCATTTACAACAGGGGTGGGGGGCAACCAACAGCCAGGGCCATTACCTTCAGTGGTGGGTTCATGGAATACTTTTGGGCCACAAGTCCAGGGGTGAGACTCAGAAGATGAGGAGGCAGCAGACTTGAAGGAAGAGAAACAAAACCTCAAAAAGCAGCTAACATATTTATAAATATGTACTTGTGTTTGTGTGTGTGTTTGCCAACCCCACCAAATTCCCACTCCTTTGCCGCCCTTCTTCCCCAATACCTGGCATCATCCCTCCCTCCACACCTGACCAGTCAAGACTCTTACATTACCAAGCCACGCCATGCGTGATGGAAACATGCCTTTGCGCAAGATGCTAGTCCATATTGAGGAAAGGGAGATTGAAATTGTTTCTACGGTTGTCTCTTCCACTGGTCCTTTTGGAATTTTCTATCCGCCGGACTGGAAGGTTGATGAGTCAGAGAAATAGTGGAGGAGGGGAATGGAAAGCTTAAATTACCACCAAGAACTGAGTACAATAGATAGGGTGTAAACTTTCTGGTTTGTATATTTGGCCATTTCCATTCCATTTGTTTCATTTGCAAAAAGTAATTTATTTACATTTTTTTGAATTCTTTAAAAAAAACAACTAAAGTATTTTCTTTCTACCACAGCTTTTCTCTTGTCATTTATTTATTTTGCATGTCATCTTTCCTTAAAAAAAAAAATGTCTGAAATCTATTTACTGGATCTGTAATTTACTGGTTAACATCTGGATGCTTCCTGGAGACAGAAGTGATCGACACATCAAAATCAATATGTTTGCATAACAACCCCATAAAAACGCAATGGTGTGGTGTGCTGAGTTGCTGAAAAGGGGGAATGACAACTAAACTGGAGGGAGGAATAGAAACACACACACACAGTGGGAAAAAAACCATTGTCTGGATCCCCAAACACACAGAGAAAATAGAGGAATCCACTGTAATCCCCCCCCCCGAACACGCATGTGATAACTGAGCAATGTTGACTGACTGTTGGGGCTGATGAGATTTAGAGTCCAACATCTGGAGAGCCATGGGTTCCTCAACCACAGTTTGGGTCTTCAAGATATCCCACCATCTCTCTCTCTCTCTCTCTCTCTCTCTGAAACCATAGGCTTGTAGCGAATTGCACCTTTGATGGATAAACCAAGGCTGGGCACATTCCTGATTCTGAAGGAACTGCTTCTAGCAGAAAAACAGGACAAGGTCTAGCAAAACACCTTGCTTCTGCCCTTATGATATATACCAAATAACATAAGAAGAGCCATGTGGTCCATCTACTGCCAACATCACGTGTCCTACAGTGGCCATCTAGATGCCACTGAGAAACCAGTGTGAAGAGGACAACCCTCCCCTGCACTCCCCCCCCCAAGAACTGGTCCTTCAAGGGACATCCGGCCTCTGAACCTAGAAGCAGGAAACAGCCATGGTAGCTAATAGCCACTGTTGATCTCATCTTCCACCCATTGGCCCAACCTACCCTTTTAAACCCAGTTTGGAAAGCTCTGGGCTGTACAGCTGCCATATTTTGAAGAGCAAAAAAGAGGACACGACTTCTACTTTTAACTATGGGTCGCTGACGACTCTCATTTTACACACCCATGAAAAAGAGGGCGTGTCCTGGAAAAAGAGGACATATGGCAAACCTAGCTAGGGCATCAAGCACCACTGAGAGGCTGCCAGGTGGACCAACAGTTTGAATTAGTATGAGGTCACTTCCTATATTCCATTGTCAGTGTTTTGGTAGGACACCAGGGGGCACCCTAACCCTTTCCTAATACAGTGGTAGCTCAGGTTACATACGCTTCAGGTTACATACGCTTCAGGTTTCAGACTCCGCTAACCCAGAAATAGTGCTTCAGGTTAAGAACTTTGCTTCAGGATGAGAACAGAAATCGTGCTCTGGCGGCGTGGTGGCAGCAGGAGGCCCCATTAGCTAAAGTGGTGCTTCAGGTTAAGAACAGTTTCAGGTTAAGTACGGACCTCCGGAACGAATTAAGTACTTAACCTGAGGTACCACTGTACCATATCCAGCTGCTACCATATTTAGATATCCTGCAGATGTTTTCTAAGGCATTTGCCTGGACTCATGAGTGCCCAGCTGTTTGAAGAGATAAGGATGGGAGAAGCAGTCAATTTCTAATAAATTTGTGTGGTCATACAAATTGCACATTTTTGTCTAACATGCACATTTTTATGCAGCTGTTTTTCCCCAAATAAAGAAGTTTTTGAACGTTCTTTTCACATTTTTATGCACATTTTAGCCCCAGTAGAAGCATTTTTAATGTACACATTACTTGGCTGGAAGACTGCAGCATCTGGGACTTTCTAGTTTTAGAGGAAAAGTAAGAGCACTTACTTCTGAGTAGGCATATACTCCATTGTACTGTCAGTTAACCGAACCATGAGAATTCTTAACGAGAGCCTGTTGTTCAGCTGGAATCATGCCCGAGCCTTCATGCCAGATCCTGTCACTCTTCCATCTTGTCTGTTGGCACATTGTCTTGGAAACATTCCTGAACAGCGTCACATAGAATCATAGAATCATAGAATCATAGAGTTGGAAGAGACCACAAGGGCCATCGAGTCCAACCCCCTGCCAAGCAGGAAACACCATCAGAGCACTCCTGACATATGGTTGTCAAGCCTCTGCTTAAAGACCTCCAAAGAAGGAGACTCCACCACACTCCTTGGCAGCAAATTCCACTGTTGAACAGCTCTTACTGTCAGGAAGTTCTTCCTAATGTTTAGGTGGAATCTTCTTTCTTGTACCTATGCTATCAGTTTCACAGCCAGATCTCAACTAAGAAGTTGTATTTCAAGCTGGCACTGCACTAGGGTAACACTCCATCGTGCATAACGAGGTTAAGCGTATTGTGTGTGCATTTAATAATAATAATAATAATAATAATAATAATAATAATAATAATAATTTATTTATACCTTGCCCATCTGGCTGGGCTTCCCCAGCCACTCTGGGCGGCTTCCAATAAAATATTAAAATACAGTAATGCATCAAACATTAAAAGCTTCCCTAAACAGGGCTGCCTTCAGATGTCTTCTAAAAGTCTGGTAGTTGTTCTCTTTGACATCTGGTGGGAAGGCGTTCCACAGGGCAGGTGCCACTACCGAGAAGGCCCTCTGCCTGGTTCTCTGTAACTTGGCTTCTTGCAGTGAGGGAACCGCCAGAAGGCCCTTGGCGTTGGACCTCAGTGTCCAGGTAGAACGATGGGGCTGGAGAAGCTCCTTCAGGTATACTGGACCAAGGCCGTTTAGGGCTTTAAAGGTCAGCACCAACACTTTGAATTGTGCTCGGAAACGTATTGGGAGCCAATGTAGGTCTTTCAAGACCAGTGTTATGTGGTTTCGGCAGCCACTCCTAGTCACCAGTCTAGCTGCCGCATTCTGGATTAGTTGTAGTTTCTGGGTCACCTTCAAAGGTAGCCCCACATAGAGCGCGTTGCAGTAGTTCAAGCGGGAGATAACTAGAGCATGCACCACTCTGGCGAGACAGTCCATGGACAGGTAGGGTCTCATCCTGCGTACCAGATAGAGCTGGTAAACAGCTGCCCTGGACACAGAATTGACCTGCTCCTCCATGGACAGCTTTGAGTTCAAAATGACTCCCAGGCTGTGCACCTGGTTCTTCAGGGGCACAGTTACCCCATTCAGGAGCTCTAAGATCACTCACTGGAATTGGGGACAAGCTGGTACTACAACATGTGACAGGCCCTCTACCGTGTGCTAGGCCAGCGGAGCTTTCTAAACTTTTCATGTTGGTGGCAAACCTTTTAGACATGTATCATTTCTTGACACAGTAATTCAGTTTTACTTGCGAACCGGAGGTTAAACTAACCCCTTTCCAGCCCCTGGAGGAGCACTTGTGCCAACACACCTACTCACTGCAGATGACACACTAACGTGCCATGACACATGGTTTGGAAAGCTCTGGGCTGTACGGCTGCCATATTTTGAAGAGCAAAAAAGAGGACATATTTGCCGACTTCTACTTTTAACTATGGGTCACTGACAACTTTCACTTTACATACCCTTGAAAAAGAGGACATGTCCTGGAAAAAGAGGACATATGGCAACCCTGAGGGATGCGGGTGGCGCTGTGGGTAAAACCTCAGCGCCTAGGGCTTGCTGATCGCATGGTCGGCGGTTCGAATCCCCGTGGCGGGGTGAGCTCCCGTCTTTCGGTCCCAGCTCCTGCCCACCTAGCAGTTCGAAAGCACGTCAAAGTGCAAGCAGATAAATAGGTACCGCTTTATAGCGGGAAGGTAAACGGCGTTTCCGTTTGCTGCGCTGGTGCTGGCTCGCCAGAGCAGCTTCGTCACACTGGCCACGTGACCCGGAAGTGTCTCCGGACAGCGCTGGCCCCCGGCCTCTTAAGTGAGATGGGCGCACAACCCTAGAGTCAGACACGACTGGCCCGTACGGGCAGGGGTACCTTTACCTTTACCTATGGCAACCCTAGCTAGGGCATCAAGCAGCTAGGTGGATCAACAGTTTGAATTATTATGAGGTCACTTCCTATATTCCTTTGTCAGTGTTTGGGGGTGACATACCGTATTTTTCTGTGTATAAGACTAGGTTTTTTTCCCTTAAAAATGTCAAAAATTAGAGGGCATCTTACACATGGATACACCCCCCTTTTAAAAAATCTGAGTCCCCCAAAATAGAGGGCGTCTTATACATGGGGTTGTCTTATAGACAGAAAAGTGAAAATCCAGACACAGAAGTTATTGAGCTTTTTTGGGGGGGGCAAAGTTTGAGCTATTTTAAAGAAAATTCTCCAAGATCAATACAGTGGTACCTTGGTTTAAGAACAGTCCGGTTTAAGAAGGATTTGGTTTACAAACTCTGCAAAACCGGAAATAGTGTCTTGGTTTGAGAACTTTACCTTGGTCTAAGAACGGAATCCGAACGGTGGAAGGGCACTGGCAGCGGGAGGCCTCATGAGGGAAAGCGTGCCTCGGTTTAAGAACAGTTTTGGTTTAAGAATGGACTTCTGCAACAGATTAAATTCGTAAACTGAGGTACCACTGTATTCTGGCTATATCTGGGAAATTCTGGATGTACAGAAGCCTTATGGTTGGACACTAGGGGGCACCCTAACCCTTTCCTAATACCATATCCAGCTGTTCCCATATTTAGATGCCCTGCAGATGTTTTCTAAGGCATTTTCAGGCATTTGCCTGAACTTATGAGTGCCCAGCTGTTTGAAGAGGTAAGGATAGGATAATCGGCCAGTTTTGGTTCCATGGAAATTTGCATGGTTGTGCAAATTGCACTTGCTATATACATTTCTGCCAAATGCACACATTTTAATGCAGCTGTTTTCCCCCAAATAAAGCAGTTTTTTTAACGTTCTTTTCACAGTAAATGCATTTTTATGCCAGTAGAGGCATTTTTTATGTACACATTACTTGGCTGGAAGACTGCATCATCTGGGGCTTTCTAGTTTTAGAGAAAAAGTAAGAGGTGACAAGACAGACGTTTATAACATTATACATGGCATGGAGAAAGGGGACAGAGAAATGTTTCTCTCTTTCTCCCCCATGACACTAGAACAAAGCGGCTAACATTCTCCTTTCCCTTCCTCCCCCACAACAAACACTCTGTGAGGTGAGTGGGGCTGAGAGACTTCAGAGAAGTGTGACTGGCCCAAGGTCACCCAGCAGCTGCAGGTGGAGGAGCGGGGAAGCGAACCCGGTTCACCAGTCTACCGCTCTTAACCACTACACCACACTAGCTCTCAGTGTGAGAGGACAGATAAAAGCACAGATAAAAGAAGGACTGCACTGTGTGAATCAGTGCAGTGTTAAACTGTGGAACTCACTCCCACAGGAGGCAGTGATAACAAGCAACTTGGGCGGCATTTAAAAATAAATTCATGGAGGATGAGGCTAAGGGGAAAAGTTTCAAACAGCCGACGCCTTCGAAATAGAGGACTGTACCCTGTGAAGAGGCCACCTTACCACCCTCCACACGCATGACGTGCTGCCTTCTGGGTGATCTGCAGGGCAGAACAGCAATATTTGGAACAAGTGATTGCATGGACAGGAGTTGTCCCTCAAACTCTGGGCGGCCCCCATGTGGAATAATGACTCAAGACAATGTGCTATGGGATTAAAATTGGCCACAACTTCAGATGTGGGTAGACCTAGGCTCAGGCATTGGGCATTTATCCCTCCCAGTCCTCCACCAGGGATCTGGGGAGCATCAGGGTTATCCAGTGTGTGGGGGCTGGCTCTGGAGAACATGTGTTCAAGCAGAGAGAGCCCGCCCCCATTACACCTCCGCCACAGGGGAGAGCAATGACAACCTCTAGGCATATGGCCAAAGCCTCCCCTCAAACAACCCCTTTAACGGGGAACCCTGGTATCGCCGCCGCAAAGAGGAGGGGGGCGTGGGTCACCGCTGTACGCCCCCATCCCAATTCAGAGAAGATAGAGAGCCAGTGTGGTGTAGTGGTTAAGAGCGGTAGTCTCATAATCCTGGGGAACCGGGTTCGTGTCTCCGCTCCTCCACCTGCAGCTGCTGGGTGACCTTGGGCCAGGCACACTTCTCTGAAGTCTCTCAGCCCCACTCACCTCACAGAGTGTTTGTTGTGGGGGAGGAAGGGAAAGGAGAATGTTGGCCGCTTTGAGACTCCTGAAGGGGAGTGAAAGGCGGGATATCAAATCCAAACTCTTCTTCTTCTTCTTCTAAAGGATTCCACCCAAGGCCCTATACCGCCAAAGTTGTGATGTTTTGCTACGGTAAAGGGAAACCTGCTGTCAGGGGTTCAGGAGCAGAGACACAGGAGATGGAGCAAATGGAGAGTGAGGAGGAGGAATCCGAGGGGGGTGTAGGCAGTGACAGTGGTCAGAGAGATTCCACGAGTCTCTCCAGCGAATCGGAAGATTCACAGAGAGGAGCGCCGATGGCCAGGGCAAGGGGGGTGCCAAGGGGGAAACCCCAGAAGGAAGGGGCCAGCGGGGACTCCCTGAGCAGCAGTTGGAAATCAGGACCAGCGTCCCCACCAGAGCGTAGTGGGGGGGAGGAGTCCCAGGCATCGGGACCAGTCTTCTCACCACCGGAGGGAGGAGATGAGTCAGGATTGGCCACGCTTCCATCGGAGAGCGGGGAAACGGTCAAGAGGAAAGTCACCGGCTGGGCGCGCGCGCCAAGTTCAAATGTACAGGCGAGCGGCACAGCAGGTAGCCCGGATAGGGAGCCAGGTCCTAAAGTCCGCCGGAAGGAAGGGCAAGACTCAGGGGGGTCAGCGTCAGAAGAGTCCAGGAGGGAGGAAACCCCAGGGGGCAGAAGGACCCAGAGGAGGAAGGAACAGCGCAGGAGGTGGAGCCGGGCTAGGATCTTAAACTGGTGTGGAAGGGGCAGTGACTCAGAGGGGACTTCGCCGATCTAGAGTCTAGACGTAGGGTTGCACGCTCTGGCTTTAAAACGGAAATTATACTTCAATAAAGACTTTTGTACATAATAGCAGCCTGGCGTTGGTCCTCGGTGAGCTGGGACCTAGAGGCAGCCCTGACACCTGCCAATGCAGGAGAATTCCTTTCCGGCCCTTCAACAACGATCTTGACGTAGCCGCGCCTGCGTACGTGCAGAGCAAAGGTTAACCTGCAAAAGAAGTCTTAACTTGAGGGTGGGTAGGGTGGGAGAAGCTCTGGAGCCAATTGAGGATTCTCAGGTAAGATTCTCCCTCTACCTGGCCTGATCACCTTGGCAACGCCTCCCCAGGCGGGATTGGGCAACTGGCTGAGGTAGGCGGAGACCTCCAGGTATCCCACCTGGGGAAGGCAAAGTCAAGCCTGTGTTAATGGTGCCACATAGGGTCCAGGGGGCTGCGCGTGACCACGCAAAGGGTGCCCGCATTTAATGTGGGGAGCGGTTGTTATGAACTGTTCTTTCACAAGCCACTGAAATTGGCAGACTCCTTTTTTTCCTGTTGGATGTTGACCAAGGAGTGGAGAGCTGAGCCTCATCTCTGCATTTCTCTACATGCAGGGATTTGTCTGGAAATGCATGAGTTACTGGTCCTCATGATTGTGAAACGGATCTGGCAATAAGCACATTGAGCCTGGGAATCACTGCGAGTTTTGCTATTCTGGCTAAGCAGTCTTTCCCACTGGATCTTGATTTTAGCTCCTGGGTTGCCCATGAGAAATCATTGGTGGCTGATGCCCTCAGGCACGAGTGGGACGGAAGGCAAAGAGCACAACATTTTGTGGAGACAGAGCCAACGAGAAGCAGAGACAACTGGTTCTAGCTTTGTCGCCATCTTCCTCCCGGCTGAGTTCTACAATGAACAACCCTGAGATTAAGGAGCAGAAGTTGACAGGCGGTGTTAACGTTCTGGACTGCTTGTGAGATAAGAAGGCATACACCACAGGCTGAATTTGGAGGGGCAGTGCCATCTTCACCTATCCTCCAGCGGGCACCAGATTCTTCAGCCCTTCTCCAAATATATTGATGTCTGCAATATGGTATAGTAATGTGATTTTACAGTGGTACCTCGGGTTACATACGCTTCAGGTTACAGACTCCGCTAACCCAGAAATAGTGCTTCAGGTTAAGAACTTTGCTTCAGGATGAGAACAGAAATTGTGCTCCGGCGGCGCGGCAGCAGCAGGAGGCCCCATTAGCTAAAGTGGTGCTTCAGGTTAAGAACAGTTTCAGGTTAAGTACGAACCTCAGGAACGAATTAAGTACTTAACCCGAGGTACCACTGTACTGGGAGGGTTCTTAAACAGCAGAGATGGAAAATCAGTGGCCCTCCATACATTACCGGACCACAACTCCCGCCATTCTTGGCTATTGGATATGCTGGTTGCAGACCTTCCAATTGTCCCCATTTTCCAGGGACAGTCCCAGATTTACAGAAGCCGGCCTGGTTTCTGATTTGATCCTGGAATGTCCCTCTTTTCCTTTAAGGTAAAGGGACCCCTGACCATTAGGTCCAGTCGCAGGCGACTCTGGGATTGTGGTGCTCATCTTGCTTTACTGGCTGAGGGAGCCGGCGTTTGTCTGCAGACAGTTTTTCCAGGTCATGTGGCCAGCATGACTAAGCTGCTTCTGGCGAAACCAGAGCAGTGTACAGAAACACCATTTACCTTCCCACTGGAGCGGTATCTATTTATCTACTTGCACTTTGACATGCTTTTGAACTGCTAGGTTGGCAGGAGTTGGGACCGAACAACGGGAGCTCACCCAATCGTGGGGATTCAAACCGCCAACCTTCTGATCAGCAAGCCCAAGAGGCTCAGTAGTTTAGACCACAGTGCCACCCGCATCCCTCCCCTTTTCCTTAGGATGTCCATATTTTCATTGGAAGAATGTTGGAGGGTATGGAGCTATGCGACCCCAGAGCCAAGGAGATAAGTAACTATATAACTTTTAGAAGACGTCTGAAGGCAGCCCTGTATACTCCAGTCAGATGGGTGGAATAATAATAATAATAATAGCTGCTGCTGTTATTGTTGTTATTGTTACTATTAGAACAGAACATCCCTATTTTCACCAGAGAAATGTAGGAGGCTATGTGGTTATTCCTATAGTTCCATGGGCTTTACAAGAAGCCCATATGACTCCCTTGTTACAACAGCTCCACTGGCTATTGGTCTGTTTCTAGGGACAATTCAAAGTGCTGCTTATGGTCCATAAAGCCCTATACCACGGGATATGGGTGGTGCTATGGTCTAAACCAGGCATGGCCAAACTTGGCCCTCCAGCTATTTTGGGACGACAATTCCCATCATTCCTGAGCACTGGTCCTGTTAGCTAGGGATGATGGGAGTTTTAGTCCCAAAACAGCTGGAGGGCCAAGTTTGGCCATGCCTGGCTAAACCACTGAGCCTCTTGGGCTTGCTATTCAGAAGGTTGGCAGTTTGAATCCCCGCGAGGGGATGAGTTCCCATTGCTCTGTCCCAGCTCCTGCCAACCTAGCAGTTTGAAAGCACGCCCGTGCAAGTAGATAAATAGATACTGCTGTGGCGGAAAGGTAAATGGTACTTCTGTGCGCTCTGGTTTCTGTCACTGTGTTCCGTTGTGCCAGAAGCGGTTTAGTCATGCTGGCCACATGACTTGGAAAGCTGTCTGCAGACAAATGCCAGCTCCCTCGGCCTGAAGGCGAGATGAGCACTGCAACCCCATAGTCGCCTTTGACTGGACTTAACCGTCCAGGGGTCCTTTACCTTTTACTTTTATACCAGAGCTTTCCCAATTTTTCATGTTGGTGACAAACTTTTTAGACGTGCATCATATTGTGACATGGTAATTCAGTTTTACTAGCAAACTGGAGGTTAAACTAACCCCTTTCCAGTCCCGGGAGGAGCGTAGGGACCATTCGCATGACACACCTACACACTGCAGCCGACACACTAACTTGTCAAGCCACACAGTTTGGAAAGCTCTGCCAGTGTGGTGTAGTGGTTAAGAGCAGTAGACTCGTAATGTGGTGAACCGGGTTTGAGTCCCTGCTCCTCCACATGCAGCTGCTGGGAGACCTTGGGCTAGTCACACTTCTTTGAAGTCTCTCAGCCCCACGCACCTCACAGAGTGTTTGTTGTGGGGGAGCAAGGGAAAGGAGAATGTTAGCCGCTTTGAGACTCCTTAAAGGTAAAGGTAAAGGGGACCCCTGACCATTAGGTCCAGTCGTGGCTGACTCTGGGGTTGCAGCGCTCATCTCGCTTTATTGGCCAAGGGAGCCGGCGTACAGCTTCCAGGTCATGTGGCCAGCATGAATAAGCCGCTTCTGGCGAACCAGAGCAGCGCATGGAAACGCCGTTTACCTTCCTGCCAGAGCGGTACCTATTTATGTACTTGCACTTTGACATGCTTTCGAACTGCTAGGTTGGCAGGAGCTGGGACTGAGCAACGGGAGCTCACCCCGTCGCAGGGATTCAAACCGCCGACCTTCTGATTGGCAAGTCCTAGGCTCTGTGGTTTAACCCACAGCGCCAGCCGCGTTCCTTGAGACTCCTTAGGGTAGTGATAAAGCGGGATATCAACTCCAAACTCTTCTTCTTCTTCCCTGTACAGTTAGGCCCAGGCGATCTGAAGGACCATAGTCTCCTAGATACATTGTTCTCCCCATCCTCATTTAATGCCCACACAAACCCTGTGAGGTAGGTTAGTCTGAGAGGTAGCAGCTGGCCCAAAGTCACCCAGGGAGCTTCATGGCTGAGTGGGGACTAGAACCCTGGTCTTGCAGCTCCCAGCCTGATGCTCTAACCACTACACTACACTACACTACACTACACTACACTACACTGGACCTACACTTCTCAGGATTCCCTGCCAGGGACCACCTCCCATTGGTCAGACCAGAGCAACCATTGCAGTACAAATCCTGCAATAAGACACACAGGGAAGAACGACTTTGAGAAGGCAGATTGATGCTTGTGCATAAATTTTAATAATATCTTGCCGTCAGAGCCCAGAGCAATACATTGGAAGAAAAGATATATTGTAAAGGGGAAAGGGTGAATCGGATGATTCAATGTGCTATTTTGTATACATCATAAAATAAATATAGGGGAAATTAGGTTGCAAAGAAGGTTTTTTTCCAGACAGGACTCTTCAGCTGAGCGCTCACAAGGTCTGTCAGGGTGAGACACACAGATATCCATTGGCTGGCGATGTTCTGAGCTGATGACTAGATGAGTGTCCATTGATGTTGACAGGACTAGATGGGCTGGGGTCCTGTGTGCCCTGGAAACATCAATTCCCAGATTTTCTGTTCTTCTCAGCTTGCCTTTTTGAAAGAGGTAGGAAAGTATTTGCTAGAATGGAGCCGACAGCAAAGATGGATGGAAAACGAATGGGGTCATAAATATCAGATCATGCTTCCATATTCCATTCATTCCCTCCTACCCTTCTTCTTGCGGGGACTTCTCTGGGTAGGCTGGGACAGACGTCGCTTAACAGCATGGGGGGTCCTGCTTAGGGGGGCAGCATTGCTGAGGAGGGGGGCAGTACTGCTGAGGAGGGGGGCAGCACTTCTGGGGAGGGGGGCAGCACTGCTGAGGTGGGGGGCAGCACTTCTGCTGAGGGGGGCAGCACTGCTGAGGTGGTGGGCAGCATTTCTGAGGCGTCTTCTTGCATTGAGGAGGGGGTGGGCAAGTTTGCTTGCATTGCTGACTTTGGTAAGACATCTTCTGCTGATTTAGAGAAGCCTAGAAGACAAAGTGAGAGATCTTTAATATATAACAACAACAACAACAACAACGATTTATTATTTATACCCCGCCCATCTGGCTGCACCTTCCCAGACACTGGGCGACCTCCAAAAAAAACATCAAAATACCATAATGCATCAAACATTAAAAGGTTCCCTAAAGAGGGCTGCCTTCAGATGTCTTCTAAAAGTCTGGTAGTTGTTCTTCTCTTTGAACATCTGATGGGAGGGTGTTCCACAGGGCGGGCGCCACTACTGAGAAGGCCCTCTGCCTGGTTCCCTGTAAGTTGACTTCTTGCAGTTAGGGAACTGCCAGAAGGGCCTTGGCACTGGACCTCAGCGTCCAGGCAGAACGATGGGGGTGGAGACGCTCCTTCAGATATACTGGACCGAGGCCGTTTAGGGTTTAAAAGGTCAGACCAACTCTTTGAATTGTGCTTGGAAACATACTGGGAGCCAATGTAGGTCTTTCAAGACCGGTGTTATGTGGTCTTGGCGGCTGCTCCCAGTCACCAGTCTAGCTGCTGCATTCTGGATTAGTTGCAGTTTCTGAGTCACCTTCAAAGGTAGCCCCATGTAGAGTGCATTGCAGTAGTCCAAGCGGGAGATAACCAGAGCATGCACCACTCTGGTGAGGCAGTCCTCAGGCAGGAAGGGTCTCAGCCTGCGTACCAGATGGAGCTGGTAGACAGCTGCCCTGGATACAGAATTGACCTGCACCTCCATGGACAGCTGTGAGTCCAAAATGACTCACAGGCTGCGCACTTGGTCCCTTCAGGGGCACAGTTACCCCATATACCCCATATACCCCATATACCCCATATACCCCATATACTATACTATACTATACTATACTATACTATACTATACTATACTATACTATACTATACTATATATATATTTAAAATACAGCATTGATCTTGGAAGTGTTTGCAAATAACAAAAATACTACCCAATGCATGAACTTTCAGTGGTGTGAAATTCAAAGAACCAGGGACCAGAACCACTTTATTTATTTAGGCCTCATTTGCACTGTACATTTGAAGAAGGATCACATCATTTGAGAAAAGTCATGGCTTCCACCAAAGAATGGTAGGAACTATAGTTTGTCAAGTGCTCTCACAATTTCCAGAGATCTCTGGAAAGAGGGAGGGGTTGATAAACCACTCTGGGAATTGTAGCTCTCTGAGGGGAATAGGGAGTCTCCTCTCAGCATCATAACAACCTACGTTTCCCAGCATTCTTTGGGAGGGAATCCATTATTTTCCACTCCTGCCCTAGGTCACATTCACTATGAATAAAAACCACTTTGAACAGTCATGGCGTAGAACTGCCTTTGACCAATCATGTCCCAAACAATCAGGGATCACATATTAAATGCACCTACAGAGGTGTAAGGGATGTGGGTGGCGCTGCGGGTTAAACCACAGAGCCTAGGACTTGCTGATCAGAAGGTTGGCGGTTCGAATCCCTGCAACAGGGTGAGCTCCCATTGCTCGGTCCCAGCTCCTGCCAACCTAGCAGTTTGAAAGCACCTTAGAGTGCAAGTAGATAAATAGGTACCGCTCTGGCGGGAAGGTAAACGCCGTTTTCGTGTGCTGCTCTGGTTAACCAGAAACAGCTTTGTCATGCTGGCCACACGACCCGGAAGTGGTACGCCGGATCCCTCGGCCAATAAAGCAAGATGAGTGCCGCAACCCCAGAGTCGGTCACGACTGGACCTAATGGTGAGGGGTCCCTTTACCTTTACCTTTACAGAGGTGTAAAGCAGGAATGGGGAGCCCAGGACCCTCCATACATTGTTGGAACCCAACTCTCAACAACCCGCGCCAGCATTGGCCAGTGGTTAGGGATGATGGAAGTTGTAGTTGCAACAATGTCCTTGGACTCAAGCTCCCATCAGGGATGATGGGAGATGAACTCCAGTGACATCTGAAGTTCCTCAGGTTCCCCACCCCTGCTTCACGGAAAACCACAGCTTTGCAAGTCACCATTTAACTCCGCCTTGTCAGATATCGATGTCCCATTTGGATCACCTCTGGGAAGTATGAGACCACAGTGGTAGATCTCCTGACTTACAGCAGAAAGTACCGGGCTCTGTCCCTAGCATTTCCAAGTAGGGCAAGGAAAATCTCCCCATCTGAAACCCTAGAGAGTCACTTTGAATCAGTGTTAACAATACCAGGCTAGATGGACCAATGCTCCAAGCCAGTATATAAGGCAACTTCCCATGTTCCACCCAACAGGAGTGTCAACTTGGCCCTGCGACCGTGAGTGCCTGGGGCCATGATTGCCATTTATTTATTCAATTTTATTTATACCCCACCCTCCCCGGCCAAGACCAGGCTCAGGGGCGGCTAACATCAAGTATAAAAACAATGGATTAAAATACTACTTAAAAACAGGATTAAAATACAACTTAAAATGCAGCCTCATTTCAGTGGAAGCCTGGATCAAAAACGGTTTGGGAGGAGAAAACGTAAAATCTTCACCAAGGCCAACTATCCAGACTGGTCCTACGTGGGCCAGAACAAAGCCAAGGAAGTCCCCAAATAGGGGTTCCATCACAGAAGGAAAAGGAAAGAGGGGAAGGGGATCAGGCCAGGCGGAACAACTCTGTCTTACAGGCCCTGCGGAAAGAAATCAGATCCTGCAGGGCCCTGGTCTCATGAGACAGAGCGTTCCACCAGGCTGGAGCCAGTGTTGAGCCATGAAGCTTGCATGGCCCTGGCACTGAAATTTGTGGTTGCCCAGCCCCTTCATGGGGAATTTTGTGGGCACTCAGGCACCCAGGGCCCCAGGGAGTTGCCACCTACGCCACCCACGGTTTCCCCTGCCGAAACCACCATCTTAAAACCAGTCTTCACAACAAAAGCAGCCATTGCGAAAAAAAAACCACCCCCAAAACATAACAACCAGTACTGCTTACCCAAGCTGAGACACGGTCAACACTCAAGTGGTCAGGTAGCAAAGTGGAATGAGGAGCCTGCAGAGGCGATGTCTTATATATATGCCAACATTAAGTTCCTGTTTGCATCGGAAGAATTTCACTCACCTGTCCAAAATAAATAAATAAATCAAAAATCAAAAGGGGAACACCCTCTCCAGTCGTTGAGTAGATCTTAATTTGTGATCTTAATTTGTTTGTGTGCATCAGCAGGGTAGTCACGGAGGAAGATTGCATGAGCACTTGGGAAGGAGAGTCCGTTTATTTATTTATTTTCTTCCCCAGCAGAAGCTCCACCTAATTGTTAACTGGATGATGATAATACCTTTGGCCACTGTCGGCCGCATCATCCTCTGAGCACTGCTTTCTGAGAAAGAGAAAAGCATTTCCTCAATCCATTATGCATCATAAATGATGGGTGAGCATTCATGTTAGAAACATCAATTGTCTCGCTGTTTACGGGAACTCAGTGCGTAATTTCCGCTGAACTTTAGTCCTCTTCCTCTAGCCCCAACGCCCAGAGATCCCATAACTTTATTTGATTGGGGGGTTCCTGTAGATTAAAAAAAAAGCGTGGATTGTACTAAACCTTTCCTGTACCCAGCCCTCATCTGCACTGTGCATTTGTTGTTGTTGTTTAGTCGTTTAGTCGTGTCCGACTCTTCGTGACCCCCTGGACCAGAGCACGCCAGGCACTCCTGTCTTCCACTGCCTCCCGCAGTTTGGTCAAACTCATGCTGGTAGCTTCGAGAACACTATCCAACCATCTCGTCCTCTGTCGTCCCCTTCTCCTTGTGCCCTCCATCTTTCCCAGCATCAGGGTCTTTTCCAGGGAGTCTTCTCTTCTCATGAGGTGGCCAAAGTACTGGAGCCTCAGCTTTAGGATCTGTCCTTCCAGTGAGCACTCAGGGCTGATTTCCTTCAGAATGGAGAGGTTTGATCTTTTTGCAGTCCATGGGACTCTCAAGAGTCTCTCCAGCACCAGAATTCAAAAGCATCAATTCTTCAGCCATCAGCCTTCTTTATGGTCCAGCTCTCATTCCATACATCACTACTGGGAGAACCATAGCTTTAACTATACGGACCTTTGTTGGCAAGATGATGTCTCTGCTTTTTAAGATGCTGTCTAGGTTTGTCATCACTTTTCTCCCAAGAAGCAGGCGTCTTTTAATTTCATGACTACTGTCACCATGCAGTGATCATGGAACCCAAGAAAGTAAAATCTCTCACTGCCTCCATTTCTTTCCCTTCTATTTGCCAGGAGGTGATGGGCCCAGTGGCCATGATCTTAGTCTTTTTGATGTTGAGCTTCAACCCATATTTTGCTCTCTCCTCTTTCACCCTCATTAAAAGGTTTTCCCTAGGATGTCCCTATTTTCATCGGAGAATTGTTGGAGGGTATGGAGTTATCCAACCCTCGAGCAATCCAAAGGCAGCTCTGTATAGAGAAGGGTTTTTTAAAAATGTTTAATGTTTTATCATGTTTTTATATATGTTGGAAGCCACTCAGAATGGCTGGGGCAAAACAATGATAATACTAATAATGGAATAGGACATCCGTCCCTATTTTCACCGGAGAAATGTTGGAGGGTATGAGATTTCCGCCCCCCATCGATTTCCAGCCACCTCTCCAAACATATTTGGCTTGGTTAGCTTGTTAATCTTGGCTTACTGAGGCCGCTTTTGAAGCACTTCAATTTGTTCTATTTTAATAGATATAACCTGTTTACCCATGTGCTTGTTGTTTTGAGTTGTCTTCCTGGTATGTTGGAGAAGTTCCTTTCGGCATTCCAGTATCACATTGGGAACAGTCAGTAACTTATTACTTTTTTTTACAGAAATATATAATAGGAATTAATTAAGGACATTTGGCTCCGACAGGATATTAATTACTTAATTAAGGACATAAAGCTCTGACTGTGGGAGATTGCAGGAAATGGGGTGAAGCACATGAAAGTTTCATCACCTTTGGCAATGCTCCCTTCCTCGTGATTCTCACAGTTTCTTTCACGTCCTCACCAGCCTTGATCATCCTTCGATAATTGCTTCTGGGTGGGATTTTCAAGAAGCGGCTAAAATGTCCGGGAAAACACAGGAATATGGCAGCACACATTGGAAGTGTTGATTTTGAAAAAGAAGAAGAAAAAAGCTCAAATTTTGTGTCCGGATTTTCAGTTTTTGAAATATGGCAACCCAAACATGCCTCACAAAAACTCATCATTAGTTTTGTTGTTTAGTCGTTTAGTCGTGTCCGACTCTTCGTGACCCCATGGACCAGAGCACGCCAGGCACTCCTGTCTTCCACTGCTAATTTTTGTGGGAATGTGTATTTTTGTAGGCAATTATATCTCATAGGGATTGTGATGACTCAGGTTTTTTTGCTGCCATAGAAAAATCTGTCAATTTCTTTTTCTCTCAGTTTCTTGTTTTACCAATACAGTGGTACCTCTGGACCTCGTTCCAGAGGTCCGTACTTAACCTGAAACTGTTCTTAACCTGAAGCACCACTTTAGCTAATGGGGCCTCCTGCTGCCGCTGTGCCGCCAGAGCACGATTTCTGTTCTCATCCTGAAGCAAAGTTCTTAACCTGAAGCACTATTTCTGGGTTAGCAGAGTCTGTAACCTGAAGCGTATGTAACCTGAAGTGTATGTAACCCGAGGTACCACTGTATTAAGTTTAGTTCACCCCATTTTTCACATTATCTTGTAGTGATTTCCCCCCTCTAAATCAGGCTTTCTCAACCTCGGCCCTCCAGGTGTTTTTTGGCCTACAAATCCCATGATCCCTAGCTAGCGGGACCAGTGGTCAGGGATGCTGGGAATTGTAGTCTCAAAACATCTGAAGGGCCGAGGTTGAGGAAGCCTGCTCTAAATCCTCATGAAAATTAATCCTGCACAAATTCTAAAAGCCATTTACCCTAATTTACTACATTTTTGCTTGTTGTTTTCACTAACATATGCTCTTTTATGTACAATAGCTGGTATCTAAGTCTGACTCAAAGTAAACCCATTTATATTAATGGATCCGAATCATGTTTAGTTACCTTCAGTGGGTCTACTCTTTGTTAGGGGACCATTGGATCCAACCCAATAATAATAGTACTAAGTGCATTGCATCATCCAGGAATCGTGATCAGGATATTCCCAACCCCTATGGGTCATAGCCAACTAATTTCTACTCAGAGTAAACCCACTGAAATGAATGAACCTAAGTTAAGCCACATTCACTTCATGTTCGTTATGATACCACTTCAGATAACCATGGCTTCCCCACAAAGAATTCTGGGAACTATAGTTTCTCAAGAGTGCTGATAGTTGTTAGGAGACCCCACTCCCTTTCCCCTTACGGAGCTACAATTCCCAAAGCGGTTTAACAATCAATCCCTCTTCACAGGGAACTCTGGGAATTGTAGCTCTTGTAAGGGGACTATGAACTTCATAGCAATTTTCATCACCCTTAACAAACTACAGCTCTCAGAATTCTTTATCTGCTTAAAGTGGTATCATAGTGCTTTAAATGTATAGCATGACAGTTGCCCGAGGCAAAAATATTCAGGGAAAGTTTTAGCAGTGGTTGCTATCCATGGCAATATGGGTAAGATTAAATATCTGTTGTTCGGTTCGGACAGGTCTGTAGAGCATCATACAGATAAATTTGAAGTTGCTCAGCTTTGACCAGATCATGAAGCCTCCCTTGATATTTGCGATTCTGTTTTTTATGCATGTTCTATTTACCGTAGCCAAGTTCTTATATATATTTTTATGTATAATTCTTAAGTAAATTTGACGTTCTTACCATTCTGTCTGGCTGCAGCCTGCCTTTGGTTGCCTTATTAATAAATTTGAAATAAACATTTGATTAAAATGCAAACTGCATTTCTTCTCCATTCCCAGTTATGCAGCTATTTTTAATTTTTTTTTTGGGGGGGGCATTTTGTCAACTGGTTAGGTGATTTCCTGCGTTGAGCAAGCAACATGAGGCAGAAGACAGATGATGACAATGCTTCTTCCTTTCCAATGAATATCTAGGTGGGGTTCTCATTGACACAATGCATGGGCCCAGAAATGAACTCTTCTTCCCCAAAAGATAATGATACCTTGGAACATGACTGTTCTGATGCTGATGCTGCATGGACATGTCGAGATTGCAAAAGCATCCTTTACTCAGCCAGGTGAAACATCTCCCCCCCCCCCCACTTTTCCTTACTCAATCAAACCAACGTATGAAGTGAGTGTATAAAAAGTCGCTCACTTCCTAGGAGTCTTCACTAAACTTTGCTTCTCGTGCCTGATTGAGCCTTGACTGAACGTCACATCAGGTAAGTAGAATTAGTTAGCTTTTTTTTGGCTGGGAAGTTGCATGTTCCTGACGAAGCTAGATTTCAGGACATAGCAGTCTTCTCCAGTTTGGTGACTTCAAGATGTTGTTTGACTCCAGCTCCCAGCAGCCCCAGCAGCCAGCATAGTCAAGGGAGATGGGAGTTGGAGTCCTGCCTTTGCATTAGAAGAATGAAGTGTTGCGATGGAGGTAACCTAGGTGCAGGAAAGGCATTAGCTTATTTAAGGGAGAGGGAAGCTGTGATCCTCCTGATGTGGCTGGACCCCAATTCCCATCATTCCCAATGGCCAATGGCCAGGGTTGATGAGAGATGGGACCCAGCAACATCCTGAGGGACAGGTTCCCCAGCCCTGTCTTAGACAATTGGCCCAACCAATCAGGGATCCTGTGTAAAATGCACTTGTAGAGGTGTAAAGGAGGTGTTGTTGTGCTACAGCTCCCATTAGCCACAACCAGCATGGGCAATGGTCAGGGATGATGGGGTTTGTCTAGGGGGCAGCAAGTTGAGGAGGTCTAGGATGTATCTTCAGGAGAAAGCAGAGGTGACTGGGAAGTTTACTCAGAATTAAGCCACACCAAACTCAGTGGGATATTACCTAGTTAATGTACCTAGGTTAGCAGCCTCAGACATGCCTAATATCATTGTTCATAATTATAATTATTATTTACTAATGTTCTCCACCAAGGAGGCAGATCATGGGAAAACCATTCACATAGTGTATCTTAATTCATTGAAGGATTTGTCAATGATATGCTTGTTGATAAGTAGGGAATACATGGGCTGGGTGATGCTACTGTAAGGTGGATGGAAAGTTGGTTGAGCAACCCAACACAATCATTGTGGAATGCCCTTGTCTCCGATGTGAAGCTTCACCCAAGAGTTGCTTCAGATGCTTATAAGGCCATCTCTTTTTGCTCTGCACCAGAGGATTGGACCCTGCTATTACTGAATTCTTGTTTTCAATCTGTATTTTCTTTTTTAATAATACTGGCCCCATCTGTGCTAGACATCTAAAATTGTTAGGGGACCCCAGTTCCCTGCACAGAGCTACAATCCCCAGAGCTCCCTGGGATTGTTGGTTAAATTGGTCTGGGATTTGTAGCTCTGAAAGGGAAATAGTGTTCTCCTTACAACTCTCAGCACCCTTCACAAGCTACAGTTCCCAGGATTCTTTGGGAGAAGACATGACTCTCCAGCAGGTTCCCCACCCCTGATTTAAAGTTGACACCTATCAAGACATGCCCACTTATTCCATGAATTGTTTATTTTTCCCTTCCATTTTGCTAATCTTCTGAAGCACCAGTGCAATCAGTAGTGGTGAATCACACTCTTTTTCTTTCTCCTCCAAATTTCTCCAGCAATCCAAGATGTCACAGCAGCAGCAACAACAGTGCAAGCAGCCTTGCCAGGTTCCTCCTCAGTGTTGTCCTCCTCAGCAGGACTGTCTCCCTCCACAGCAAAAGTGTCCTCCTCAGAAGGACTGTCTCCCTCCACAGCAAAAGTGTCCTCCTCAACAGGATTGCCTCCCTCCACAGCAAAAGTGTCCTCCTCAACAGACCCAGGATCCAAAGTGCTGCTAAGAAACCCCTGAAATAAACAGCCAAAGCAAAAACCCACGAGAGAAGGAGGGCTGGAGATAGACGCAGGAAGTAACACCCAGATGTCAGCTTCATTGACTTCCATCTTGCTGTGAACTTGGTTGTAACATCATGTTATTTCTGCCCTAACCTAAGCCCATTAATTTCACTGGCTTGTAGCCAATGGTTACCCCACTCTGAAAAGGCCTGCTGGACACGGCTAGCTTGCAATGGGTCTCCTCTGAGTAGTTGGCTACAATCCAGTGGGTTTGCTCCGAGTGCGACTTAGCTGCATACGACCCTTCATATCTGCTCTTAAAACAGATATACACAACCTGGAGGGGAAATGGTGGACAGGATCTACTTTGTTGTCAGCCAATCCAGTTCTGTGGACATCATCCGATGGTTCGCCCATCCTTCTCAATCCATCACTGGATGGCTTAACTCTTCACCAGTATAGTTGTTGGAACATCTGTATGTACATTGTCTTTGATAGTCTGGCTGGTAGACAGCCACACAGCTGAAATATAGGATGTGTCCTGTATTCCATGCTATTTGCAATCGCTGTTCCTCCAATAGCCTTCTTGCTCCCCTGGTGTACTGCTCTGGCTCCCAGTTCTGTGCCTGAATGTATTATTAAAAGGTGCACGTTGTAATGAATCAGCCTTTCAGTGATTTATTTATCACTTGGTCATTTGTCTGCATAGCAGGAACACAGGAAGCTGCCTTTAACCATTGCTCCATCCACCTCAATATTTTCCATGATAAATGGCAGCAGCTTCCCAGAACCTGGGACCTTTTGCATGCAAAGTAGATGCTCTGCCAGTGACCTGTGGCCCTTCCCTTAAACATAGAATAAGAATCTACTATAGTCCTCGTGGTTCTGAACAAAGGGTTCATTTAAATAGGGTACATTTAAATAGAGTACATTGCCTCATCGGTTCATCAAGCTCAGTACAGTGGTACCTCGGGTTACATACGCTTCAGGTTACATATGCTTCAGCTTACAGACTCCGCTAACCCAGAAATAGGTCTTCAGGTTAAGAACTTTGCTTCAGGATGAGAACAGAAATTGTGCTCCGGCGGCACGGCAGCAGCAGGAGGCCCCATTAGCTAAAGTGGTGCTTCAGGTTAAGAACAGTTTCAGGTTAAGAATGGATCTCCAGAACAAATTAAGTACTTAACAGGAGGTACCACTGTATTGTCTATAATCACTGGTATGGCTCTCAAGGATTTTAGTGGGGTCCATTCCCATTCCAACCTGGACATTCCAAGGGCTGAACTTGGGTCCTTCTTCATGCAAGACTGGTGCTCTCTCTCTTGAGTTATGGTGGTTCACCTAATATATATATATATATATATATATATGCTTTCGTAGATTTTCACGGGTACAGGAATGCAGGTTTTGGTGTCCTCGGGTGTCTTCCCGTGTCACCCCAACTTTTACACGGGAAGACACCCGAGGACACCAAAACCATATATATATATATATATATATATATATATATATATATATATATATATACACACAGTGGTATCTCGGGTTACATACACTTCAGGTTACATACGCTTCAGGTTACAGACTCCGCTAACCCAGAAATAGTACCTCGGGTTAAGAACTTGCTTCAGGATGAGAAGAGAAATCGTGAAGCAGCGGTGCAGCGACAGCAGGAGGCCCCATTAGCTAAAGTGGTACCTCAGGTTAAGAACAGTTTCAGGTTAAGAATGGACCTCCAGAATGAATTAAGTTCTTAACCTGAGGTACCACTGTATTTTATATCCCACCTTTACCCTAAGCATCATTACAAAATGCAAAAAAAAAAAAAAAGCAAACTAGTTAAAAACAATAGCCAAAACACATTCAGAACCAGCAATTGGCCCTGACGATAGCCCAGTGATCATCTGAACCATGGTTCCCCAAGGCCTGTCTGAAAAGGAAAGTCTTAGCCTACTGGTGGAAAGATAATGTTAGGGAGCTGACAAGAAGAAAAGGTTGTTTGCAGATCAGAGGAAGACAGTGAAACACTGGCTAACTTACAGTTAGCTAAGGGGTGATATGATAGCCATGTTCAAATATATAAAAGGATGTCACATAGAGGAGGGAGAAAGGTTGTTTTCAGCTGCTCCAGAGAAGTGGACACGGAGCAATGGTTCCAAACTACAAGAAAAAAGATTCCACCTAAACATTAGGAAGAATTTCCTGACAGTAAGAGCTGTTTGACAGTGGAATTTGCTGCCCAGGAGTGTGGTGGAGTCTCCTTCTTTGGAGGTCTTTAAGCAGAGGCTTGACAACCATATGTCAGGAGTGCTCTGGTGGTGTTTCCTGCTTGGCAGGGGGTTGGACTCGATGGCCCTTGTCGTCTCTTCCAACTCCATGATTCTATGATTCTATGATTCTTTATTAAGGAAGCAGAACAGAGAACACACGGAGACTTAGGGGTTGCTCCTGTCTAGATGAAGCATTATTATTATTATTATTATTATTATTATTATTATTATTATTATTAGAAAGACCCCCTCAGGCAGGGGTCAGGAAACTTTTTCAGCAGGGGGCCAGTCCACTGTCCCTCAGACCTTGTGGGGGCCGGCCTATATTTTTAAAATAAAAATAAAAATGAATGAATTCCCATGCCCCACAAATAACCCAGAGATGCATGTTAAATAAAAGGACACATTTTACTCATGTAAAAACACGCGGATTCCTGGACTGTCCGTGGGCCGGATTTAGAAGGCGATTGGGCCGGATCTGGCCCCCGGGGCCTTAGTTTGCCTACCCATGCTTTCAGGCATGAAGATCAGCAAGATCTTGGTAGTTCTGTTGCCCTCAGAAATTCAGGTGCTGGCAGCAATGACTCAGGGAAAGGCATCATTTGTGGCAGCCTTTGGACTGTTGAACTTTGCCCCCCCCACCTCCAGCAATGCATCTGGCAATTTATCTTGGCAGTTTTCACCCTGTGCCAAAGGTGAACTTCTCCACCTTGACCCTTGAATGCCCGAGATGCATGTTTTTAAGACCCGCCCTATCCCTGCAGCTGTAATTTGTTTTAAACCGTTTTTAATAAAGCAGTTTAAATTGTCAGAATCCGCCCTTGGACCTTAAGCAGAGGGATGTTGTCAGGGGCTCAGGAGCCGAGACACAGGGGAGAGAGGAAACGGAGAGCGAAGGGGAGGAATCTGAGGGCAGCGTAGGGGAGGATGACAGTGGCCCGAGAGATTCCATGAGCTTCTCCAGTGATTCAGAAGATTCCCAGAGGGGGGCGCCGATGGCCAGGGCAAGGGGGGTCCCAGGGGGGACACACCAGAAGCAAGGGGCCAGCGGGGACTCCCAAAGCAGCAGCGGGAGATCAGGACCAGTTCCCCCACCAGAGCGGAGTGGGGGGGAAGAGTCCCATGTGTCAGGGCCAGCGTCTCCTCCAGTAGGGAGAGAGGATGAGTCAGGGCTGGCCACGCCTTTATCGCAGAGGGAGGGAACGGAGGGGAAGTCAAGTCCAGCTAGCCCCCCCGAAGGGGGAAGCAGTGACAGGAGCAGTGTAACGGTCAGGAGAAAGATTGCCGGCTGGGCACGCGCGCCAAGTTCAAATGTACAGGCGCGCGGGACATCAGAAAGCCTGGATTGGGAACCAGGTCCTAAAGCCTGCCGGAGGCAGGGGGAAGAATCAGGGGACTCAGCTTCAGAAGAGTCCAGAAAGGGCAAGACTCCAGCGGACAAGCGGACCCGGAGGAGGAAAGAGCAGAGGAAGAGGTGGAGCAAGGCTAGAGTCTTGAACTGGTGTCTGGGGGGAGGAGATTCAGACGGAGCTTCAGCGGTCTAGAGTTCAAGACGTAGAGCTGCGCGCCGCGGCTTTGAAATGGAAACTGAACTTCAATAAAGACTTTTGTATATAACAAGAACTGGCGTTGGTCCTTTGTGAGCTGGGACCTCGGGCAGCTCTGACAGATGCATAATTAACCGAATAATAAATACCACTTCTTCCTTCTTTTGGTTTTTTCATTGTTTTGTTAGGACTGGTGTGTGTGTGTGGGGGGGGGGAGAGAAACGCTTAAAGGGTAAAGGGAAAATTAACTGAATAATAAATACCACTCAGAGAATTAAACTGGAAGCAGAATGCACAGCTGGGACCCCCCCGGCAACAAAATGTTGCAGCGTAGAGTCTAGTTGTTAAGACGTATCTATTTTATTTACGGCATTTATATCCCACCTTTTTCTGCAAGGAGATCAAAGTGGTGTGCATGATTCTAACCCCCCCCCCACTCTTCATTTACTCCTCACAACAATCCCGTGAGGTAACTGAGGCTGAGAGTGAGTGACTGGCCCAAGTTCAGCCAATGAGTTTCATGGCTATGTGGGGATTTGAACCCCAGTCTCCCAGGTCCTAGTAGGGATGGCGGTGGCACTGTGGGTTAAACCACAGAGCCTAGGGCTTGCCGATCAGAAGATCGGTGGTTTGAGCCCCCGGTCCCAGCTCCTGCCAACCTAGCAGTTCGAAAGCACGTCAAAGTGCAAGTAGATAAATAGGTACCGCTCCGGCGGGAAGGTAAATGGTGTTTCCATGTACTGTTCTGGTTCACCAGAAGCGACTTAGGCATGCTGCCCACATGACCCAGAAGCTGTACACTGGTTCCCTCAGCCAATAAAGCGAGATCAGTGCTGCAACCCCAGAGTCACCCACGACTGGACCTAATGGTCAGGGGTCCCTTTACCCTTTACCTTTACCCCCAGGTCCTAGTCTGACACTCAGACTCAGAGCTTTCCAAACTGTGTGTCACGACATGTTAGTGTGTCGGCTGCAGTGTGTAGGTGTGTCGTGTGAATGCTCCTCCCGGGGCTGGAAAGGAGCGAATTTAACTTCTGGTTTGCTAGTAAAACTGAATTGCTGTGATGCAAAACGATGCATGTCTAAAAAGCATGTCACCATCATGAAAAGCTGGGAAAGCTCTGCTCCAACTGTCACACCACACTGGACTTCCCACCCTGCTCTAAATTTTCTGGTTTCCTTCCCTGAACATGGGCTTTTTGGGGGGACTCTCCAGTTTGAGGGATTATCTGTTTGATGCATGCCTTCCAAGTCTCCTGATTTTCTGGGGACATCAACTATGCTACCAGGCTGGCTCCGGGCTGCTGAGGCTGCCGCTGCCACTGCCAAGGGGGAACTGGGGACGCCCGGCGCGTCAACCTCGGAAAACCCCGGAGCCGATGCAGACAGAAGGAGGAGAGAGAAAGAGGAAGGAGGAAAAAGAGGGGAGCCCCGACCTTGCCGCACTGTTGCTGCTGCTGCCGCTAAGGAGGAGAGGTAGGAGAACACAGGGAGGGCGAGGACACAGGGCCAAGCCGAGGCCCGATCCAAGCCTACTCTACAGCGGCTAGCGCTCCAAGAGAGCAGGCCGGGGCCCAGAGGAAGGCAGCATGACAGGGGAGATATTACTTCTTTTTTAAATAACTTTTTTTAAATAACGTTTTTCTCTTTTAAAAAAAGTGCCCCCAGATTCTTTGAAAAAAATATCTGGTAACCTTATTTTAAGTGAGAGAGCAGAACCTGGGAGGCCTGGGTTAAAATCTTCCGCAGGGCTGCGAAGCTCTTGGGCAAGTCGTCTCCACCTACATCACCTCGAGCGCTTCAGGATGAAAGTGAAATAAATACTTATCATTCTCTCCCGCCTGCTTCCAGTGATGAGCTCACCAGGAAAACACCTGCGGTGTTGTCCACCTTCCCTGGAAACGCTCAGACACATAGGAGGAATTCTTTGGCATGTGGGAAATTATTACCTGCGTGCTAAATATCAGGTGCAGGAACACTCAGAGTTTACTGGCAGCTTAATCATAACCCATCCAACTGGGACATTGTGACATTGAATGTCTTCTCCTCCACACATAAATTTGCCGCAAGGTTTTCATTCACGCTCAGTTGCCAGCTCTGCCTCCCAGTTTAGTGGCATCCTTTATGAGCTCATCTAATGTCTTTTAGGAGTCTCACCCATTTTTTGGTTTCATAACGAAGACCCAAAATACGTTGTGCAGTTGTGGGCTTCCAGCCAGCAACCTGCGGCTTTGCATCTCATACAGATAAAACCTTATAAGTCCGCAAAATGGAAGATAAGGCAAACATGCTCCTTGCCTTTATGTAGCAGTTAGTACAGCTAAGCAAACTGCAACATTAAAAGAAGGGAGCCAGAATGTTGGACTAGGTCAGGCATAGGCAAGCTCAGCCATCCAGATGTTTTGGGACTACAACTCCCACCATCCCTGACCACTGGTCCTGTTAGCTAGGGATGATGGGAGTTGTAGTCCCAGAACTTATGGAGGGCTGAGTTTGCCTATGCCTGGACTAGGTGGACCTGGGAAAGACTAGGGTTTAAATCCCCACTCAGCTATTAACCTCCTGAGTGATCTTGGCATACCATTGTCACCGGAAATCACCCCCCCCCTTATCTACACGTGTTACGCACAAGCACCACACACACGTACACGCATCTCCCCTCCCTGACCCAAGAGATGTCCCTTTAGAGGCTCATCTCCTAAAAGCCTTCCGTAAATAAGGAAGCGCTAGACTCACAAACCGATCGCCGTAAGCGCTCCGCTTAGCCCCATTTTTACTGTGAGTAGACCGGGCGCCTGAACTCTAGGTCAAACAGCGGCCGCCTCAGCCAATCATCATCACCGAACAGCGCCCCTAGCGGCGGCTGCGCTGGTACTACAGCCGGCATTCGCTGCGTCCCTGTCTGACAGCTCACTGATACAATGTTTCCGAGTTCAGTCAACCATGACTGAACCAATCAAGACCTTGCTACATTGTTTCCTGAACTTGGAACTGGTTTGAACTTCGAAGTCTTTTGCCGTTTTATATTCACCAAAAATCAGCCGTATGTCGGATTTTCATCGGACCACTTTTATTCCACTGCACGTCACAAGGACTATCAAAGGGGGGTGACTTGGGACGGGGTGGCCATAATCCCTCGACCGAGCAGTCACGTACTCCGCGACCTTTCCCCGCTGACCGGACAACCTTGATAGCCGTCATGAAGGGCTCAGACATAAGGCTATCAGAGATACAATAACTTGCATATCTCAGTGTATTCCACGCGGACTTTCACAAAGGACACTGACCAGATTCCCCTCAGGGGGCAGGAAACTTCGCCCTTCTTCTTTGTTCTCCAGAGTGACTCATGTTGGGAGGGGGAGGAAGCTCTTGCCAGGTGTCAGGACACTCGGGTTACCTGTGTAGCCCCTCCTCGGCTCCTCCTAATTCTAGTGTAATCATGATGTAAATATGATGTAATTCTGGGGGTGTAGTTTGGGGGATTAGCAACTAATAAAAGTTAGGGACACCCTTTGTTCGGGGCTTCCATCTTGCTTCACCTCGTGGACGGTGGGAGCCCTGTCGCGACAGTCTTTTTCTTTAATAAAGACCGAGCCTACTGGCTGCTGTTTTGCTCTGATTTGCCCTGGTCGGTGTCTTCATTTGTCCAAGAGAGCCCTCGGATTTTCCCGTTACAGTTTTTGGCGACCGCGCTCAGGGACACTTGGTTCTCCTGCAGAGGTGAGAGGGGAGATAAAGGGGATCGGGCGCCACTGGGCCATTTTAGCCCAAGGATCCTTTTTTCCTCTCCCTGCCTCCTCTTTGCGGGCGGTAATCAACCGTCACCAGGAGCCCGACCAGAGAGAGCAAAGGCGAGGTAAAAGCCGGCTAAAAGAAAAGGATCCCGGGATCTGCGGGGGACATCTTCGAACGTGAGTATGGTTTGAAGTAAAACACATTGGGAGGGGGGTGGAGAAGCAGTGTCCCCACGACAGCCAGACTTTCCTTCTTTCATTTCTGGCGTAACCCCTCGGAGTCGGCCGGGTACGCTCTAAACTTTGTCCTTTTCTAACCCGAATCTCCCTTTCGGAAAGTGGCCAGGAGATCGTGGAACTTTACTATCTGGCGCCTACCTCTCGGAGTCGTCTGGGTACGCCAAAACCTTTTTCTTTCTCTCCCCTCAATTTCTTACACGGAGTGTGTCCGGGGAAATTGTGGTACCTTTACTGTTTTCCGGCGCTTACCTCTCGGAGTCGTCTGGGTACGCCAAAACCTTTTTCTTTCTCTCCCCTCAATTTCTTACACGGAGTGTGTCCGGGGAAATTGTGGTACCTTTACTGTTTTCCGGCGCTTACCCCTCGGAGTCGTCCGGGTACGCCTTAATCTACCTATCCTTTCCTCCCCCGTTTTCCGTCTTGGAATTGAGTCCGGGAAAGCGTGGCTCTTAGTTATTTCTCTGACGTTCCTCTCTCGGAGTCGTCCGGAGGCGTCCTTCAAAGGAAAATTCTCTCCCTATCCTTTTCTCCCCCGTTTTCCGTCTTGGAATTGAGTCCGGGAAAGCGTGGCTCTTTACTGTCTTTTCTCTGACGTTCCCCTCTCGGAGTCGTCCAGGGGAGTCCATCCAAGCCTTTCTCTCCCTCTTTCCTGCCTCATCTATAATGCAAACGAAGCCGCCCCTCCTGCCTGGCGACCTTTGTTAGGGATGACCCGGGTACGTGAGAACGCAAGGTCGTTTGTTTCCTTTTCCAAACTATCATTTTTCTCGGACCTTGGTCTGGCATTGCACTGTGCAAGCGTCCAGTAAAGGTTCTGAATTTAGTCTCAAAGACTAGGCAGGAGGCTGTCGTGGAGAGTAGAAGGGGTGGCTCACGAATTGGGGCCCCACACTAGGACCAGTTGTGTAAGCAGTACTGCAGTAGAAACTTTAGGAGTTGTGTTTTGTGTATCGGGTAGAGAGAGAGACCCGTGAGTACAAGGTTGATGTTTTCGAAGTATAGGTGATAAGGTAGTTACAGTTAATGATAGAGAGGATTAAATTTAATAGGAATAAGCTGAGGTACCTAAAATTACTAAAGAATATTATTTTTTCTATTTCTCCTTTTTCGTGTGTGTGTGTGTGTGTCCCCTTTGTCTGTCTATTTTCCCTTTGTAGTATACATCGCTAGCGAACCCCATTTTCTGTACAACAGAGTAATGGGAGCAAACGTTTCCCAACACTCTGACTGGACTCCTCCTGGCGAAAAGGCTTCCATGAAGCCTTTTCGCTCCGGAAAGGACTCCGATACCCCTCTGCAGTTTGTCCTTTTCAACTGGAAAGAACTGAGAGGGAGAAAGGGACTCTCGAAATCCAAACTGAGGGATCTCTGTAACATTTCGTGGGTTGCTTTTACCCACCACCTGGAACCATCCTCTCAATGGCCGCCTCATGGTTCCTTTAATCTCATAAGAATACAAGCACTTAAGTCTTACTTGGCTGATGAGAAACCACAACAATTATATTACCTAAATGTCTTCATTGAAGCCCGCGAATTATTTCAACGGCAGCAAGCTCAAATTGCCCGTCAGATGGCAGTTCTGAAACCAACCAGACCCCCTCCATATGACGAGATTAGAACCCAGGAGGAACAATTGGATAGGACCCTTGTCCCATTCTACTACCCCGAACCACTAGCTTCCCGATTGCCAGGACCCGGGGCAGGAAACAGGACAGGATCCGGTGGAGGGGGCGCGGGACCGGGGGAAAACGCAACAGATCCAACGGCTGTTACCCCTTCCCAAGGCGCGGGACTAGGACAACACGTAGTGGACCCACCCGTTGTTACCCCTTCTCAGAATATATCGAGTGTCTCACCACCTAACCCTTCCTCAAGTACTCCCACCTCGGGGGAAGACCAAGTAGGGTTGGATCTTGGACCCCCCCCCAACGGGCAACTTTTAAACGGAGAAAGAGAGGGACCCGTCTCCAGCAGAACTAGAAATAGGGACAACCTGCAGAATGGAGAAATAGAAGGTGCTTTCCCTCTGCGTGCATTACCTATACCTCCAGCCAGGGCAGGAGACCCGCCACGCATGGTCTTTACTCATCAGCCCTTCCTTACCTCGGACTTGATGAATTGGTCCGACAAGATGCCCTCCTTAAGAGACGACCCCGACAAATGCCACCGCCAGGTGGCCACCATTTTCTCTACTCACAATCCTACTTGGGCAGATGTTCATATGTTGCTTGGGGCCCTCTTTAACGAGGCAGAAAAAAAAGAAATATTAGCAAAAGCGGGGGAGGCTCTAAGACGAGAAGGCTACCAACCAAATCGCCCCGCCTCGATGACCCCACTGACTGCCCAGACGATACTGAATGACCCAGACTGGGACTACAACACCGACAATGGCATATGGGGTCTAAAAATTTTCAAAAAGGCCATCTTAGATGGAATAAAAGCTGCTGGTCAGCGAACTGTAAACTGGACAAAAGTCCAAGCCGTCCTTCAAGGGCCGGAAGAACACCCATCCGACTATTACACCCGTCTAGTCTCTGCTATCAAAACCTGGGGTGGGATAGACCCGGAAAGTCCCCAGCATGAAGTCATAGTCAAAGGCTTCTTCAAAGACCAGGCGACAGCAGATATAAGGAAAGCCCTAAACTCACATCTGGGGTACGACGGAAAGACTATAACCGAGATCCTTTCCATTGCCAAGTCGGTCTTTAACTCTAGGGACGAGCGGAGAAAGAAAGATCAGAAGCCCGATTCCCCGCGAGTATTAGCTTATGCAGGAGGAGTCCCCCCTTTCAAAGACAAGGGCAAACCTAGAGGATCTGATTCCCGAGACCGACGTGTTTGCTATAACTGCCAAGAAATAGGGCATGTAAGAAGATTTTGTCCCCTCCTACCAGAAATTGCAAGGTCCGACTATAGAGACTTTAGAACCTATCGGCCAGACTATCAAGAATCCCCCTACCCCAAACCCAGAGAGTCAAACCTTCCCTATGGACCCACGACCCATGCGCAACATCATGCGGGTCCTCCCCCACCACAACCAAGAACCAGGAACCCCACCCAAGATCCACAGAATCCATTTAAGCCGACCAACCGCACCACCAATTCAGCACATGAAATGGTGATGGATGAGTACCAACCACATTGACAATTAGAAGCAGATCCCGCCTCTTTCTCCTTCCTTTGCCCCGTCTTACAATTGTCGTCTTCTGACCCAATCTGCACAATGCAAATAGACGGACAATCTTACGATTGCCTTTTGGATACCGGAGCCACCTACTCCACCCTTACTAATAGCCATTTGACCCCCGGGGAGGAAACCAGGACCGTAATGGGGCTGGATGGAATTCCCCGCAGCTGCCCTCTTTCCAAACCCGCAAAGGTTTCCGTCGGACCTCTATCTATTAAACATACCTTCTTACTGACATCTAGCCCCGTCAACCTTTTGGGGAGGGATCTGCTCTGTAAATTAAACGCCACCATACAATGTGGTCAGGAAGGAATTTATTTACATATGCCAAACGAATCCCTCTTCAACTTTCAAGGAGTCTTACAAGAAGCCCACAGTACAACTATTGATCTTCCACACGAATTACTAAACAGCGTTTCCCCTTCCCTATGGGGAACCGAGTCAACCTCCGTCGGGCTCCTAAAGTCTGCGGTACCAGTAAAGATTGACTACAAGAAAAATCTACCTTTCCCTTGCACCAAACAATACCCACTCCCCCCAGACGCAATAGATGGACTGACCCCGATGATTGAAGAATTCTTAAGGATGGGAGTTTTAGTCCCATGTGCCTCTCCTTGTAATACCCCTCTTCTTCCTGTTAAAAAGCCCAATACAAACCCCACCAAATGGCGCTTGGTACAAGATCTCAGGCTCGTGAATTCCTTCGTCATCCCCAGACACGCTGTAGTCGCCAATCCACACCATCTTTTAAGCACCATCCCGGAGGGAACTGTGATCTATTCAGTCATAGATCTATGTTCTGCTTTCTTTAGCATCCCCGTGCACCCAGAAAGCCAATTCCTCTTTGCTTTCACATGGCAGACAGGGCAATTAACATGGACCCGCTTACCCCAAGGATATGTAGAATCCCCAGCCATTTTCTCGTCTATACTACACCAGGACTTGTCAGACGTAACCCTACCCGGAGCTTCTGCCCTGAGGCTTTACGTCGACGACATTTTACTCTGTGCACGGGACCTGGAATCCTGCAGAGGAGACACTATAGCCCTCCTAAACATATTAGCACAAAAGGGACATAAAGTATCCCCGAAAAAGATACAATATTGTAAGAAGGAGGTTAAATACCTTGGCCACATCCTAGGGGAGGGCACCCGCGCACTAACCACAGACAGAATTGAGGCGATAACCAAATTACCCCTGCCAAAAACTAAGAGACAACTCCGAGGCTTCATTGGAATGAGCGGATTCTGCCGAGCTTGGATTCCACGCTACGGAGAATTCACACGCCCCCTTACAGCAATGACACACGACAATGCCCCGGATCAATTACAATGGTCTGCAGAGGCGCTTGAAGCCTTTGAATCTATTAAAAGAGAACTAAGAACCTCACCTGCCCTCGGGCTCCCAGATTATAGACTACCTTTTTCTCTATACGTGCACGAAAATAAGGGAGTAGCATCGGGAGTCCTTACACAACCATTTCAAGGGAGGAACAGGCCTGTTGCTTATTACAGCCTTCAGCTGGACACTACTGTACTAGGAAACGTGGGATGCCTTAGAGCTGTAGCAGCTGCAGCCCTGCTGCTAGAAAAGGCACAAGAAACCGTCCTAGGGCATGACCTAACCGTGAACGTTCCCCATGCTGTCGCTACCCTCCTTAGCTTACAAGGATGCCAACGTTTCACAATACAACGCTTAAACAGATACGAGGCCATCCTCCTCAGTCCATCAAACGTCACTATAAAAAGAGTAAACTCTCTCAACCCTGCAACCCTTTTGCCCCTCCCTGACGACGGCACCCCACATCACGATTGTGCTCAAATAGTCCGCCATGTGGAAAAACCACGGGAAGACCTTGACTACCTTCCTCTAACAGACCCTGACCTCATCCTGTACACTGACGGGAGCTCCAAGGTTGTGGGAGGGGAACGGAAGAGTGGATATGCCATAGTCACCGACAGCGAAATTTTGGAAGCACGACCTGTCCATGCCAAATACAGTGCTCAAGCAGCTGAACTAATCGCCCTGATCAGAGCTTGTGAATTAGGGGCAGGACAAAAAATTACTATCTACACAGATTCAAAATATTGCTTCGGGTTAGTGCATGCCACAGGACAGATCTGGTTACAAAGGGGCTTCTTGACTGCGGCAGGGACTCAAATTGCACACGCATCCCTAGTACAGCGCCTCATGGACTCTATACACCTTCCTGAAGCTATTGCAGTAGTACATTGCAAGGCACATACGAAAGGGAGGGACTCAGTCTCAACAGGAAACCGACGTGCCGATCGCGCAGCTCAAGAGGCAGCCTTTCTGCCCCTCTCCGCAGACAATGAGTTCCAGGGATCACAAGTTTTATCAGATATAAATTTCACTGAGATGTACAAAACTGCGACCCCAGATGAGATCAAAAGGTGGGAAGAACAGGGGGCCCACTCAGAAAACGGCATTTGGTATTTTCCAGATAAAAGGCTCATAATGCCCAGACTATGGGTACCCAAGCATTTGAGGGTTCTGCACCAGTGCACCCACTGGGGAAGAGAAAAACTTATCGACGCAATGCAGCGTTGCTGGTATGCCCCAGGTCTAGCCCTTGCCGCTAAGACTGCCGTAAAGAATTGCCACACTTGTCAGAGTTTTAATCCAAAACATACCGCCAGGTGCCCACCTGGGGCCAGACCATGGGCCTTCGTTCCATTCGAAAGCCTACAAATAGACTTTATAGATCTACCCCCTTGCCAGGGCTACAAACATGCTTTGGTCATCATTGACCAGTTGACCGGGTGGGTGGAATGTTTCCCTACTCGCAGGGCGACTGCACACATTGTTGCAAAGATTCTAATACAAGAAATCATACCCCGTTTCGGGGTCCCCAGACACGTAGACAGTGACAGAGGTTCACATTTCACGTCAGATATAATCCAACAAGTCGCCACCGCCCTAGGGGTTAAATGGAAGTTACACACCCCATACCATCCTCCTTCCTCCGGACAAGTGGAAAGAATGAACCAGCAGCTTAAATCACAACTAGGAAAACTTTGTAAAGACTCCGGCATCAAATGGGTCAATGCCCTTCCACTAGTCTTGCATAATCTAAGAGCATGCCCCCGCGGAAACCTGAAACTATCTCCTTATGAATTACTATTCGGAAGACCCTCCCCAGTATATAACACCCAGTTTCCAACATCAGAGTTAGAGGTGGGCGAGTCAGAGTTAACTAAATATGTAATACAGCTCCAAAAACAACTCATCCTCCTCCACAAATATGCCGCCTCAAGTCAAAACATTCCTTTAGATGAAAATGTCCACCCATACCAACCTGGGGACTGGATACTAGCAAAAACCTACCATAAGATACCTCTACGGCCCACCTGGGAGGGTCCCTACCAAATACTTTTAACCACTCCAACTTCCGTTAAGGTAGCAGAAAAGGCGGCATGGTTACATCACACGCGCTGCAAACCCGCTTCAGCACCTGAACCTACCACGGACGACTCGCCCTACACCGTCCCAGGCCGCCCAGCAGACGACGACAGCGATACAGAAAACGACCAACAGACCGGACCAGATCGGGGCACGAATCGAGCCCAACAGACCGGACCAGATCGGGGCACGAATCGAGCCCAACAGACCGGACCAGATCGGGGCACGAATCGAGCCCAACAGACCGGACCAGATCGGGGCACGAATCGGGCCCAACAGACCGGACCAGACCAACCACACACACCAACCCATTGGACTTCAGAGATAACCACAGCAGCCGCCCAGAACGACCAACCCCAGAACGACCAACCCCCAATTCGCCTCAAATTCCGCAGAACACACATACCCATCTGACAGCTCCGTCTGACATCTCCATCTGACAACTCCATCTGACAGCTCCATCTGACAGCTCCGTCTGACCACCCCGTCTGACAGCTCCAACTGACAGCTCCATCTGACAGCTCCGCCTACCACCCCGTCTGACAGCTCCGACTGACAGCTCCATCTGATATCTCCGCCTACCACCCGTCTGACACCTACGTCCGACAGCTCAATTTCCCATCACAATGACGACCACAATATCCGCCTTCCTCATCCTTTTTATTACCTCTGTTTTTTCTCAACAACCTATGGGCTCTCACCCATCATGCCCCGGATTACAAATTGAATACAAATATCTAGACTTTGGGATTGTCGATATGGTAAAGACAGGGACGCCGGACCGCCTAGGGGATTTTGATTTCTGCTTACCCGAAACCCGTGTACTTCTTCGCCATTCCCTACTACCTGTCCTCTCTACTCACCAAACTTGGGAACTTTTTATTCGCTCCCCTTCCTACACGCCACTTGGCAAAATCACCCTCACCAAAGATGGCTCTTGGAATCGAGCCCACTGCTTCAATGGTTCCTATGTACTCTTTTCCGATGGCACCCCAGAACAAACTCTCAACTGGACACTTCTAAACAATGGTGGTGGTGAATCAGTCTATACTGACAAAAATCACCCCACAGACCATCTCGTTCACGGCTTCTATTGCCAACGGGTAGATTCCGCTCCCCGCAAAACTATCCTACAAGGAGTTTGCCTCCGAAGGTACTGCTGCGTCTGGGATATCGGACTAGCCTCCGGTTGGGACGGAAAGGCATATCTCGAAGGCTGGCACCACTCAATTACACCCTCAACGGAATGGGACACTACCGGACCCCAAAGGTGTGGAGGTCTCACCACAAATCTCACCTACCTACTCCGCCAAGACCCCCTTCATCCCGCCGGTACCGCACCTCGACAAAGGGGGGAACTGTCAGTTTCTGAAAACACCAACAATAATGACTTTTTGTCCACTTGGCATTCCAACACTTATGTGAAATTAATCTCTCAAATCGCAAAACAAACAACAACCAAGGAGTGCTGGATCTGTGCCAATGCCCCCGCACACCTCCACAGTGGCATACCATTTCTAGGAGTACCTCTCACCCTGCAACAGCATCTCTTGGCTGACGTGCAGTCCTGGAACCTGACTGCTGTGAACTTGACCCACCAATACATTTACCTGACTGGACCTACAACAGGTGACCTTTGCCGGAAGTTCAGCGGGAACGACAAGCTTATCGGCGAGAGCACCTGTAAGTACACCATTGACATTACCTTAAATGGCAAAATTACCCTCTGGCACCAAAGCGATCCCTCCATTCACCCCAGCTTAATGTCTGCATGGAATTATGTTATGGCTTTACCTAACTCCTGGAGCCCCTCCCCGATCACCCGGTGTTTCTTCCGCGCTTTTCTCACCGGCCGCATAGACTCATGCCTGCAAGGGTTATTCTGGATTTGTGGCCACCGCGGCTATGTATGGGCTAGCCCCCACTCCCGTGGCACATGTTATCTCGGCCTGATCTTGCCCGGAGTCCGGATCACCCAGGATTTACCTCCCGGAAGAAGGCGCAATAAGAGGGCAAAGGATTTGTCACAACTCTCTGATGTAGCAGCCAATAGTGAAACTTATGGCCGAGCCCTTTTCCCTGCGTACGGAGCCGGCTCCAACCACGTCGATATCCTTAAATTAACGGACATCCTACTAAATTTCATGGAAGAATCCAATGCGGCTACCCAATCTATCCTAACGGAGTTAACAGAGGTCAGACAGACTGCGATACAGAACCGCCTTGCTTTGGACTATGTTCTAGCCTCGACCGGAGGCGTTTGTGCTCTCGTCGGAACCGAATGTTGCACACACGTGTCCGACCAAACCCTCAATATCACTGGACATCTTAACAACATCCATAAATTGACGAAAGAGCTAAAGGATATCCAACATGAAGGACTGTCGGATGCCCAGTTGTGGAGCTGGCTGCCCGGGTCAGGGTGGATAAAGCAACTCCTAGGGAACGGACTCCTGATCCTCATAACTGTAACCATTTGCATTGCTGTCTTCTGCTGCGCAATCCACTGCTTCCCGATGTGCTGTCAGACGTGCTGTTCCTGCCTTCCGACTCATCTTCGCCCGCGATCAGCTACTGCCCACGGACTGCCGGCCCCAAGAACCCAAGCGACCCCCATCGAAATGGGAGCCCTGAAGAACCTCCAAATTCCGGATTCTAGGTATGGCATGTCCGACTTTTATTGATTGTGCGGAGAAAAGGATTGCGCGGTTTTCCTACCTTCACAATCTTATCTCCGAAGGGGGGAACTGTCACCGGAAATCACCCCCCCCTTATCTACACGTGTTACGCACAAGCACCACACACACGTACACGCATCTCCCCTCCCTGACCCAAGAGATGTCCCTTTAGAGGCTCATCTCCTAAAAGCCTTCCGTAAATAAGGAAGCGCTAGACTCACAAACCGATCGCCGTAAGCGCTCCGCTTAGCCCCATTTTTACTGTGAGTAGACCGGGCGCCTGAACTCTAGGTCAAACAGCGGCCGCCTCAGCCAATCATCATCACCGAACAGCGCCCCTAGCGGCGGCTGCGCTGGTACTACAGCCGGCATTCGCTGCGTCCCTGTCTGACAGCTCACTGATACAATGTTTCCGAGTTCAGTCAACCATGACTGAACCAATCAAGACCTTGCTACATTGTTTCCTGAACTTGGAACTGGTTTGAACTTCGAAGTCTTTTGCCGTTTTATATTCACCAAAAATCAGCCGTATGTCGGATTTTCATCGGACCACTTTTATTCCACTGCACGTCACAAGGACTATCAAAGGGGGGTGACTTGGGACGGGGTGGCCATAATCCCTCGACCGAGCAGTCACGTACTCCGCGACCTTTCCCCGCTGACCGGACAACCTTGATAGCCGTCATGAAGGGCTCAGACATAAGGCTATCAGAGATACAATAACTTGCATATCTCAGTGTATTCCACGCGGACTTTCACAAAGGACACTGACCAGATTCCCCTCAGGGGGCAGGAAACTTCGCCCTTCTTCTTTGTTCTCCAGAGTGACTCATGTTGGGAGGGGGAGGAAGCTCTTGCCAGGTGTCAGGACACTCGGGTTACCTGTGTAGCCCCTCCTCGGCTCCTCCTAATTCTAGTGTAATCATGATGTAAATATGATGTAATTCTGGGGGTGTAGTTTGGGGGATTAGCAACTAATAAAAGTTAGGGACACCCTTTGTTCGGGGCTTCCATCTTGCTTCACCTCGTGGACGGTGGGAGCCCTGTCGCGACAGTCTTTTTCTTTAATAAAGACCGAGCCTACTGGCTGCTGTTTTGCTCTGATTTGCCCTGGTCGGTGTCTTCATTTGTCCAAGAGAGCCCTCGGATTTTCCCGTTACACCATCCAACATTCCTCAGATGAAAATAGGGACATTTCTCACTCCCACCCAAATGACCCTTCTCTACCCCCCGTGTTTTCTTCTCCACCCCCCCCAGAGCATTTCCAACACCATGACACCAATGAGACCATCCTGGGAAAACCCTTAACCCCAATTTTATTTTATTTTTTGTTATAGGAATTCTAAGGTCTCGTATATATAAATCATATGTTCATAAATTTACAAGGCAAACACATACATAAGTATATAAACCACGTGTCTGAAATAGTACAGGAGAGCAATCCTGAAACCATTCTGACTCCACGTCCCTAAGCCTTTGAAGTATTAATTCTTTAGCTCTCTCGAAACCTTGTGTCAAAAGAGGTAGAGAATCCCAAACTCATGGTAGCTGACTGCATTTCAAGCTTCTATGAGTTTGGGTCCATCTCTTCCAAAATTGTCCGGAGAAAATCTGATACCTGCTTAAAAATAGTTTTTAACCAGAAAAGCAGGGCTAGTCTAAGAGCTTCAGTTTTAATGGGCATCAACCCCCATTCTGCACTCAGTATTGCTATTTTTTGTGGAAATAGAGTCTGTGCAAAAAAGTATTTTCTGCTCTTTTCAATGAATCTAAATTGGCCATAGCCCACAGAAGTGCACCATATAGTTGCTTTGGCAACACCCTGGCCTTATAGAGTTCTAAAGCGGGATGCACCCGGTTGCTCCCTTTTGTACGATGATCAAATCAGAAGCCGAAATCTCAGGTCAAAAAATAAGATCCACTCTCTACATGGTGCTATAATATTTCTGTTGAGTTTCATGGTTAGAGCAATTGGGAAATAAATTCCCTCGCATCATGTATAAGGAAATAGGGTCCTCGTTAGTTGCCTGATGACAAAGTTGCCCGTAGGATGTTATTGCACCTGACACTTGGCAGGTAGGCAGCTATTACTATTATATCTTTAAAAAACAACGCCTCATATATGTCTGAGCCTTCCCAGGGAAGCCTGCCAGTATTGCTCTTGTTTCCTGGTGAGCTAATTGGCACTGGGTATTAGAGGAAGAAATCAGGCTCATAGACTGCTTTAGGCACTTCAAATATATGAATCAGCTTCTTGCCAATCCTCAAGACTCCTCCAAATCCATCTCCTCCTGTCTTTTTCTCCTGGGGGGTGTGTGTAGTGGGTGGGTGGCAGGAATCATTATGTGAACTGCACATTTTGCAGCCACCTTGGTGTATTCTGAGGCCGGCAATTGCTGTCCTAGCTCCTCTGGCCCAGAACCAGTGTCCGGGGTGAGAGCATGGAAGCGATTTTGCAACTCCAATGACAAAGTATGGTTCAAATCCTCACTCAGCCATGAATCTCCCTGGGCATGACCTGGGCATGATCCGTCTCTCAGCCTAATCTACCTCACAGGGTTGTTTTGAGGATGAAATTGAGAGGGAAAGAACTACCTACACCACCTTGAGCTCCGTGGAGGAAAGGTGGGGTGTAAATATAACAATAAAACAAACATCTTAATAAGTCTGCATCCCCTCCAAAAGTATGCAGTGGATCTGCTCCTATGTCTCCACATCTCCAGCATTTTTCATGTGCTTCATAAACTTTTTTGTGGGGTGACTTGATCGTTTTTTTGGGGGGGGGGTAAGGTCCCAACAAAGGTTTGTAGAAACTTCATTAAGATCAAGATGTACAAATCCCAATAGAAATTTCAGCCATCTCCATCTCCACATCTTTTCAGAAGTTCTTCATCCAAAACCACCCCACCATCTGTCTAGATAAGCACTCTGGCAGCTGTTGTTTGTTATGGGTGCTGAAAGTTGATAAAAGTAAAGGTAAAGGGACCCCTGACAGTTAAGTCCACTTGCAAACGACTCTGGGGTTGTGGCACTCATCTCGCTTTCCAGGCCGAGGAAGCCGGCTTTTGTCCGCAGACAGTTTTTCCAGGTCATGTGGCCAGCATGACTAAGCCACTTATGGTGCAAAGGAACACCGACACCAGAGCAGCGCACTGAAACACCATTTACCTTTCCACTGGAGTGGTACCTATTTATCTACTTGCACTTTGAAGTGCTTTTGAACTGCTAGGTTGGCAGGAGCAGGGACCGAGCAACGGGAGCTCACCCCATTGCGGGGATTCGAACTGCCGACCTTCTGATTGGCAAGTCCTAGGCTCTGAAATTAGGCCTGGAAATTGACAGGACCACACTAAACCATGGCTAAGGAGGAATGCTTTGCTGATGACCACAAAGCCACCTGCTGTCTTGGAAAAAGAAAATGTCCCCAGGAATTGCTCACCAGTGAGTGAGAAGGTTTCAGGAAAGAATGAGATTGATTCAGTCTAGGCAAGTGGATATGGTGTAACGTTTCACTGGATGAAACAACCTCTGGCTGTCTACCCCAGACATGAATGGCTTGAGCAGACTGCTGGAAGTGTGTGTGTGTGTATGTGTGTGTGCCAATTTCAAGGTAATTTATGATGATTTATAATGAAATGAAAAATGTATTTAAATATACCTTCCTGAAGAAACCAGAGGCCTTTCTCCTGGGCATGGTCGACCAATTGGTGCCAAAGAAGGATAGAACATTTTTTATGTATGCAACAACAGCAGCAAGAATACTCATCGCGAAGTATTGGAAGACACAAGATTTACCCACCCGGGAAGAATGGCAGATGAAGCTGATGGACTACATGGAACTGGCGGAAATGACTGGCAGAATCCGAGACTAGGGAGAAGAGTCGGTGGAAGAAGACTGGAAAAAGTTTAAAGATTATTTACGGAAATACTGTAAAATTAATGAATGCTAGGAAAATGTTGGAATGAAGTTATATGGCTTTAGTAGAAATGCTATAAGGAATTAAGTATAAATAGATTAATAGAGTATTAAAGGAAAAAATAAGGTTAGAATGTGTTAAGATAATTATAGGATAGAAAACAGAGAAAGATGGAAAGGAATTGCTGAAACAGTTAACAGAAGTGGAATACAAAAAGGGAGGTGTGAGGAGGTCGCAGAAATAAGTGAATGAAAGTTAAGATACTGAAATTATTTGATATTTTTAAAATTTTGTTTTGTTTTGTTTTGTTAGTTTAAATGTGTTGGTGTTGTGTTGTGTTGTTTTTTTGTGTTGTATTGTATTGTTCTTCTTTTTTGTAGTGTTTAAATTGTTGGGAAAGTAATAAATATTATTTTTTAAAAAACCAAAACAAATTAATGTTTCCCCTCCAGCTAAACTGCTTGAGAAACTGATGCATATCCTCCATGCCGATGAACTGCTTCCAAATGCAGAACTAAATGAACTCAGGTTGAGCAGATTCAAATGCACCCTTCCCTAGCTTGTCAGGTGCCAGGTGTAGAAAGAATAACAAAGGCTCCATCTGCATTATAAAATCAAAACACTATCATGGCACTTTAACAGTCGTGGCATCCAGGAATTCCTTGTGATGAGAGTTGTTAGGCAGCCCCCCCTCCGAACTACAATTCCCAAAATTCCTGGAGAAGAGGAATTGATAGATAAAACACTCTGAGAATTGTAGATTAGCGAGGGGAAGAAGGGGTCTCCTAACAGCTTTTGGCACCGTTAACAATATACAGTTCCTATGATTCTTTGGGAGAAGCAAAGTTACAGGGAACCAGGCAGAGGGCCTTCTCGGTAGTGGCACCTGCCCTGTGGAACACTCTCCCACCAGATGTCAAAGAGAAAAAACAACTACCAGACTTTTAGAAGACATCTGAAGGCAGCCCTGTTTAGGGAAGCTTTGAATGTTTAATAGGTTATTGTATTTTAGTGTTCTGTTGGAAGCCGCCCAGAGTGGCTGGGGAGTGGTATTATAGAGGTACCTGCAACATGCAGAGGTTGCAGGTTCAATCCCCAGCAACTCCAGGTAGCGCTGGAAAAAGCTCCTGCCTGAAACCCTGGACAGCTCCTGCCAGTCTGTGTAGTCAAGACAGGCGTAGCTAGCTCCTCTGGTACCTGGTGTGGCGGGGGTGGAGTGACCTGCCCAGGGGGCCACCACCGTGATCCTTTTGTGGGGGCAGCTGCCGATGCCAACGTGAGCCTCGCACGGGGGCAGCTGTCAACGCGAGCCTCGCACGCCCCCCTGAAAGGATTGATGCATCAGCGATCTGCAGGGGGGGTGACAAGATCGCTCCCCGAGTGGATCCTCCGTGCCGATTGGCGCTTCGGCAAACCGCCCTGGTGGGTGATCTTGTCAACCTCCTTAGGCATGTTACCTGGGACGGGGTGCCCCTCCACCGGGGTGCCCCTCCGCCCCCCATATCCCTACGCCAGTGGGTCAAGATGGAGTTAGATGGACCCAAATGTTAGATAGGCTCAGGGTGTGTTCAAGGGGTTGTATCTAGCTAGATCCTAGACCTATTGGAATGAACAGGTCTCAGCCATGTCTGTTGATTTCCATGGGTCAACACTCAGAGGAAGCTCTTCAAAGTCTCAGCAACTGTTTGCCCAACTCTGCAGGGAGTTTGCCCTTACCATCAGCCTGACAAAGACCATGTATCAGCCCTGGTGACCACATGTTTGAGGTGGTAGGCTATACAGTCGTACCTTGGTTGTCGAATGTCTTGGTACTCAGACGTTTTGGCTCCTAAACACTGTAAATCTGGAAGCGAGTGTTCGAGTTTGCTAATGTTTTTTGGAAGCCGGACGTCCGACACGGCTTCCGTGGCTTCCGATTAATGCAGGAAGTTCCTGCAGCCAATCTGAAGCAACGCCTTGGTTTTCGAACCGTTCCGGACTCCCAGAACCATTCCAGTTGGACTCCCGGAATGGATTAACTTCGACAACCAAGGTAATTCGTTCTGGAGGTCCGTTCTTAACCTGAAACTGTTCTTAACCTGAGGTACCACTTTACTTAATGGGGACTCCCGCTGCTGCCACACAATTTCTGTTCTCATCCTGAAGCAAAGTTCTTAACCTGAGGTACTATTTCTGGGTCATCGGAGTCTGTAACCTGAAGCATCTGTAATCCGAGGTACCAATGTATATCTATATCTATCTGTGTGTGTGTATGTAAAATTTAACAAATATTCCATATATTTAAATATACTTCATATATAGTATAATATATTAATATTAAATTGTTAAATTATTATTTTATATAGATAGATAAATAGATAATATAATCATATCAATTATAATTAATATAGCATAATTAATATGGTATGGCATGATGATAAACAAGCACGAGGAAATGCCATCTCTCCTGCCACCGTCTGTCATGGGAGTTTTGCTTAGTAAGTCAGGCTTCTCGGGCCTCATCTACACTGTGCATTTAAAGCATGGTTACACCACTTTAATTGGACAGAGTTTCCCCAAAGGAATCCTGGGAAGTGTAGTTTGCTAAAGGTGCGGGCAATTGTTAGGAGACACTCCCGCCCTCCTGCTTTTCAGCTCAATCTCTTTAGAAATTTTGATGCTCTTTTGTAAGATTCCGCAATGGTTTCAGAAAACTGTGATGTGTGTTTTGCAACATGAATTCCAACAGCACGTTATGGTTTATGCAATTTAATGTAATTTGCTCACAGACGTACAATATATATATGTGTATGTGGGAAGGAGGGTACTTGCATAAAGTGAAGCTAACAGAGCAGGGTGTTTTATTATGAAAAATAAGTTTCATAAAAGCAACTTTCAAAAAATAAAATAAAACGCAGTCCAGGGCATCACAACCTTGCAAATGCTCATGGAATCTTGCTTCATGTGCACTCACTTCGATGAGAGCATGAAATGGTGAATTGCATCGTATTCCATAAGCAATTTTGAAAAATGCAAACTTGGTTCACATCCCTAGTTTCTGGGTTTGCCCGAGTCAGATCAGCATGATCTGGACTCCTGGATTGGGGCCCCCACATTGAGTCAAGGAAGGTCTCTGTTTGAGCTCATGTAGAGCTGTTGTCAATCAAAGTGGACAATCCTGACCTAGGCAAACCAGTACTATATCTTACCATATGTTTCTATGTTCTCAAGATGCAAGTTTGATGGCCAAGCTTGGTGTCTTCGGTGCATATCAGAGCCATTCCAATCCGCAATCTAAATTGAGAAACACTTCAAAGACCAAATCTAAATACGTTTACGTTAACGATCCATCATGTTTGGCAGGTGGCTCCACACCCCTGAGCTGAGGGAAGTGGGCCCCTGCCAATCTGGTGCTCAATCTGTTTTAGCATATCTTGTGTCTTTGCCCAAGACTGCATTTCAATGGCTCGGCATGTTGTTCCAAATCATGCATGTTTCATTCATTTGCTCCATCGCCTCTCATTTCATATTCCCCAATTAAATCTGGATTACACAAGCGTCAGACTTGGGAACACGGTGGAAGCAGGCTTGGCCCCGTATTAACACTTCAAAAAAAGAGAGTGAATCCACATTTGGGACATGACTCACCATAAAGTTAGCTGATGATCTGCTCTGAGACATTTGGACGCCTGCAGTGGATGGTCTTTTAGACTAATTCCAGGAGAAGGAAGGGAAAAGGTCTACCACTAGCTCTATTGGATATGACAGAAAAACAGGAAATCCATAAAAAATGTTGGAAGAAACTGGCACTGAGCAGACCTTGCCTCCCAAGCAAGGAAGAGAGCTGAAAAGCTCTTTATGTGCCATGTAACCTCAAGCTGACTAGGCACAAATTGAGCTTTTAAGTCCTCCACCTTGCTTGGATTTAACTTCTGCAATTTTAACCAGCCTGCCTTCAGCTGTGTATGGCTGAAATTGCACAAGTTAAATGTGTGTAAGCTGTGATTGTACAGTGGACGCTTGGGTTGCGAACGTGATCCGTGTGGGAGGCATTCACAACCCACGCCTGCGTGTCTGCACATGCGTGGGTTGCAATTTGGCACTTCTGCGCATGCGCAAAGCACGATTTAGCATTTCTGCGCATGCGCGACCGCCGAAACCCGGAAGTAACCCATTCCGGTACTTCCGGGTTTCGGCGGTCCATAACCTGAAAAAACACAACCTAAAGCGTCTGTAACCCGAGGTATGACTATGAGAGCCAGTGTGGTGTAGTGGTTAAGAGTGGTAGTCCCATAATCTGGGGAACCGGGTTCGCGTCTCCGCTCCTCCACATGCAGCTGCTGGGTGACCTTGGGCCAGTCACACTTCTCTGAAGTCTCTCAGCCCCACTCACCCCACAGAGTGTTTGTTGTGGGGGAGGAAGGGAAAGGAGAATGTTGGCCGCTTTGAGACTCCTGAAGGGGAGTGAAAGGCGGGATATCAAATCCAAACTCTTCTTCTTCTTCTTATACTGTATAGGGCTTTATAGCACACCCTCAGAAGAAAATAGGGACATTTCTCACTCCTCCTCAACTGACCTTCCTTGACCTGACCCCCCAATTTTTGTCCCACCACCACAGAACATTTCCTATCAGAAGAAGGGTCCCTCCACCGTCCCGAGAAAAACCGCTTAATCCTGATTTTATTTTATTCTTTTACAGATTGACAAAAACACACACCAGTAAATAAATTTTAGAAAGGGGCAAAATGAGATGCTGATGCACAAAGCAAATTTTTAATTAAAAAAAAAATCAAGACTCCTTGCGCTCTACGCCACTCCCCCTTTCCCCCCAACCAGGGCAGCCCTGCCCTCTGCCTGCCCCACAGAGCTGGTGCTTCACATACGGCTGGATCTCGGTGGCTGCAGGAACTGATTTCTTTCTGCAGGGCCTGTAAGACAGAGTTGTTCCACCTGGGCTTTGGCTTGGAATCAACTTGATCCCCTCCCTCTCTTTTCTTCTTCCTTTCTCCTTCTGTGATGAAATTCCTGTTTGGGGACTTCCCTGGCTTTTTTCTGGCCTGTCCCTGGAAAATAGGGACATTTGGAGAGTACCATATTGTTTGCTCTATAAGACGCACCAGACCATAAGACACACCTAGTTTTTGGAGGAGGAAAACAAGAAAAAAAATATTCAGAATCCCAGAAGCCAGAACAGCAAGAAGGATCGTTGTTCTGGCTTCTGGGATAGCTGTGCAGCCTCTTCAGGGCAGCGGGATGAAGGCTCCCCTTGCCCTAAAGAGGCTTCACGCGGCTAAGCCAGAATCTAGAACAGAGAGAGGGAGCATTCGCAGCGATCCCTCTCGCTGTTCTGGCTTCTGGGATAGCTGCGCAGCCTGCATTCACTCCATAAGACGCACACACATTTTCCCTTACTTTTTAGGAGGGAAAAAGTGCGTCTTATAGAGCGGAAAATACAGTATGTTATTGTTATTCATCTGATTGCCCACTGTAGGAAGCAAGATGCTAAACCAAGCAGGGCTCTTCTTATGTTCCTCATAAACATATGTGAATGTGCCAGCCCTTGTGGAAAGATAACTGCCCAGGTAAAATGTGATTGACAAGTGATCCACACCTTCCAGCGTTACACCTTTGAGTTGGATTTGTGGCACTGCAGAGGGGTTGTTTTGTGCTTTTTGGTGCAGTACTTTGGTTTTCTGGATGTTGAGCAATAGGCCAAGTTGTTTGTAAGCTTAGGCAAAGATATTTAGGATGGTTTGCAGGTCATCCTCTGAGTCTGCACATACTACATTGTCATCAGCATACTGAAGCTCTATGACAGAAGGACCTTACTCTTTGCTTTTAGCCTATTCAGATCAAAGAGCTTTCCATCCGTTTGATATACGATTTCTACTCCGGTGGGGAGTTTCCCCTCGACAAAGTGTAGGATCATGGCAATGAAAATAGTGAATAGAGTTGGGGCGGTAACAAAAACCTGTTTAACACATTCACAGAGGATGGTCCTACCAGGAGCTATTAGGTTTATGAGGCACAATAGCTAAGAGCAGAGCCTCCATGTTTAGAAACAGTCTACCTCTGAATAATCATTTCCATGTGTTTACAGTATGTGCAGCGCCAGGAGGTGGCCACCACTTTCCTCCCTGGTCTGCTAATATCCTTCCTGAAGACATCCAGCAAGTCTCCATTTGGATGTGCGAGCAACAATAAGATCCCTGGCGAGATGATTATACTTGTAATTTAAGTTAATAAACAAATGTGTAAAAACAGGGCAGTAATAATAAATATGGAACAACTAGTTATGCCGTATGGGAAGCCTTAATGTATATTGTACAGTCACTGTAGGAAACTGGATCCTGATTTAGATTCAGTAGAGCTGTTGGCTTTGCCCTGAAGCTCCATCAGGAGGAGAATGACTTACTGTAACTGAAGATGGACTGACGGAACATTAATAACCTGTAGAGACTCTTCCCCCCCTGCCTTGAATTATGAAGGTGCAGCTTATATTCGGGTGCGGCTTATATTTAGGCCAATATGGTAGGACACTGCCTTAAACTGGTCCATCTAATTCAGTTTTGTCTAAAGATTTGCCTTGCTTTGACTGGCTCCTGCCTCCATCCATCCTTCTCTGACAGATAATGGACTTGGGAGACCCTGAATTCCTTGATGGGGAGTTAGGCTGTAAAAGCCAAGTGCATATTTTGCATAAACTGGTCAAAACTGGAGGTCCCGGGGGCTCAACAAGGAGCTGCTGGATGCAGATGCAGAAGTGATAAACATGCTGCTAAGATGAAACCCATTTTAGCAATTCCCTTCATTCAGTGGGAGTCTGTGGGAACAGAAATCAAGCCAGGGCAAGCCAGAGAAAGGATAAAGGAACAAAGTTCAGTCTCTTCATCTTTGTTTTCTAATTTCTGTAAACATAGTCACTATTGACTGGAGCTTTCTTCTATTCACGCTCTATTCCTGTTTTAGGAAAGACAGGGGAGAGGACTTTGCAGGGTTTCCCCCCTGCCTCCAGGAGGCTGAACTCCCCTCAAAGTTTCAAGGGGCTTCATGAACTTCCGTCATGCCTCTTGCTTGTCTGGATGAAATATTAGAGGAGGAGAAGAAGAAGAGTTTGGATTTGATATCCCGCTTTATCACTACCTGAAGGAGTCTCAAAGCAGCTAACATTCTCCTTTCCCTTCCTCCCCCACAACAAACACTCTGTGTGCTGAGTGAGGCTGAGAGACCTCAAAGAAGTGTGACTAGCCCAAGGTCCCCCAGCAGCTGCATGTGGACGAGCAGGGAATCAAACCCGGTTCACCAGATTACGAGTCCACCGCTCTGAACCACTACACCACACTGGCTCTCACCAATGAGAGGGGTTTTGGAGTGCATGTAGAAACTAGCCTGTTTTATACAGTGGTACCTCGGGTTACAGACGCTTCAGGTTACTGACGCTTCAGGTTACAGACTCCGCTAACCCAGAAATAGTACCTCGGGTTAAGAAATTTGCTTCAGGATGAGAACAGAAATTGTGCAGCAGCAGTGGGAGGCCACATTAGCTAAAGTGGTACCTCAGGTTAAGAACAATTTCAGGTTAAGAATGGACCTCCGGAATGAATTAAGTTCTTAACCCGAGGTACCACTGTAAAGATAAAAATTTGCATTCGCTGCTCCACACACTTTCCCCTCTGTCCTGGCCCTCAGGAGGTTGCCAAGAAGAAAATGCTGCCCCTGTGCTGAGAAGGCTTCCCTGCCCAAGTCATAGAGGATGAAAAGAAGAGAGAATAAAAAGGGAAACACAATGGTTCTGTGATATGCTGAGCAACTTTAATGAAGGACAATGGAAGGAGACAATGGAAAAAGATGGTTACAGATACAGATGCAGATAAATGCAGGACGAAACACAGAAACCTTTAAACATCTCTTCTCCTGACAAAGCTGATACAGTATTGTGGATTGAAGGAAAGACAGCAGGGTTGATCTCCATTCTCCCCTTTGACCTTGTGGGCTTTGTACCCTTTAACCAAGTACAGCTGAAGTGTCTCTGGTGGAGGGTCCTGGTGCAAGTGTCACTGGGAAACTGGAGCCTGTTGTGAGAGGGAAGCATGCAGGAATAGGCAAGCCAAAATAATTAAGCCAAAACACCATGCAGACAGAAATGCTGAGACCTCTTAAAACCCACTAACTACACTGTTGGGTCTCTGGGGTGCTCAACCTTTCCAAACACTGGGTCCATCCATTCAACTGAGGGTCAGGAGATTGCTTTTTCCTTCCTGGATATTCCATCAAGGTGGGCATCTGGACTTAACATGGATAGCAGTAGCCTCCTGGGGGATAGCAGTAGCCTCCTGGGGGATAGCAGTAGCCTCCTGAGGGATTGCCGCATTTGACTTTGATTTTTTTGGGATAGCAGTAGCCTCCTGAGGGATTGCAGCCTTTGACTTTGACTTTTTCGGGATAGCAGTGCCATGCATGAGGATAGCCGTAACCTCCATAAGGATAGCACCCTGGGCCATATCCCTGACCACAATCAGGACCCCAGCCTGACCCACATCCATAGCCCCAGCCAGGACCGCAAGGATAATAATAAGGATGGTGATGCCAAAGATGCCAGTGAGATGGCCAACAGAGGAAGGAGTCCACTCCGGGGACTTTACTGCTCTCCCCAGTTGTATTGTAGGGGCTGCTGAGGAAGGTACTGTAATGGTGATGATTGCCTGGAGTCATCTTGGAGCAGGGAGAGTAGACCTGGAATGAAAGGAGACATTGGGTAGGGCGATTATAAAAGACAAATACTGCATGTAAGCAAGTGTGGGGAACCTGAGACCAGGAGCCAAGCAAGGCCTACAGGACTCTCCTGAGGACCTTTCTACCAGGCCTATAGGACTCTCCTGAGGACCTTTCTACCAGGCCTATAGGACTCTCCTGAGGACCTTTCTACCAGGCCTATAGGACTCTCCTGAGGACCTTTCTACCAGGCCTATAGGACTCTCCTGAGGACCTACTGATCTTCCTTGGTCACAGCCCTCAATGAACCTGCCCTTCATATCCTCCAAGAGCATTTTCTGCTTGGCCTTTGAACACTTATGGAGCCTAAACAGAAATCAGTGTGTGAGTTTGCGCTAGAAACTAGTCATTGAACTATGCATCTGAGAATCTTGGAATACATTTAAAAGCCACGTTCATGATTCTATCTCCAAAGTTAAAGATAGGGTTGAAAGACATATGAGGGATGATGTGGGGCGATAAAAGAAATCAGTATATTAGTGCAGTTTCCATTTCTTTAAACCAGATGTGGGGATTCTTCAATTACCCCGTGGTAAGTGACTACAGGAGGGAAGAAATCAATATGAAAAATGAAAACATATCAGATCTTATGCCGTTTTTGTTACAGGATGCAGGAATTCTGGGAAGATCTATGCCTGCTCTCCTAAATGCTGAGTAAGATCATTGATCCATATAGCTCTGTGTTGTCCACATTGACTGGAAGCAGCTCTTCAGGCAGGGAATATTCCCATCCCTATCTGGAGCTCTTCAATCTCTTTTTGACATTCCACCAGTATTTCCTCCTGGTTAGTTACCCTTGACATTGCACATAAGGGAAAATTCAGCAAAAAATCTGGTTACTCTTACATTGAAGAACAGACAGAGACCAGAGGTATCTGAGCCAGCAGGAAAACCACGAATAGAGCAAATATTACCTGAATTGCAGTGGTGCTGTTGAGATGCTTTCAGAGTCTAGGATCCCTTTGGAGTAGTCCATAGAGGGACAACCCTTTTTATACTGTTCTCTGATGCACCTTGAGGAACTGAGTCTTCCTTAGCTCCAGGAAATTGTCATTATTTGTCAAGACCATCTTTCTCAGACTCGTAAAGCTTTAATTGAACCTCCCCAATGCTTATGTTTCTCTCATCGTGATGTTTTATTTTCCGTACAAACTTAACAGTGATATTCAAGTTAGCACCTTGCAAGGGAATAACATTGATTTTAGAATATATTGGGGGACCAAGTCATTTCTTTGCATTATGACGACTCCCTTTTGACCTGAATTCCCCACCCATGCGACCAGCTCCATTTATGACATGAACCAAGTGCCTTTTGGTTAATTAGAGAACCATTAAATGTACTATTCATTGAGTTAATTAAAGGGCATAGCCAGTGTTTAAGAATCACCCCGTTTCATAGACTCAACATGCCTTGTGTGGCCTATGCCCTACAGCAGGGCAACTTGGAAAGTTGCTTTATACTGACTCAAACCATTGGACCCTCAAGCTCAGTATTGTTTACATGGATTGCAATGGCTCTACAGTGTTTCATACAGGGGGCTTTCTCTGAGTCCTGCCTGGAGACACCAGGGATTGAACTCCAGGTCTTCTGCATGCCCTCCAATGGCTCTTCACTCAGTTTGGAGAGATCCGTTTGGAGCTGCTTGCAATCCCATTTTCCTTCTGTGACCTTGAACAGTTGGGTCTCATCAGCAAAAATGTCCACTTCACTGCTCACCCCTAACTCCAGGTTATTTCCAAACAGGTTCAAAAAGACAGGCTGGATCACAGATCCCTGGGGGAACCCTACTTATTACATCTCTCCATTGAGAACTTTCAATTTATTCTGGGCATCTCCAGGAATGACCTCTCTCTGAAACACCGCAAAGCTATTAAGCTACAGCCCTTCCCAAGTAGTAGCATTCTATATTATATTATATTATATTATATTATATTATATTATATTATATTATATTATATTATATTATATTATATTATATTATATTATATTATATTATATTAATTATACTATTATTATTATAATATATGATATTATTTTAATGTCTTTAATCATTAGGTCCCAGGGTGCTGTACGACATTAAAACACAATATTAAAAGCAATTTAAAACAACTTGTAAAAATGACACAAGCTCCTTGAACTGGGCTTGAAACTGCCGACCAGTGCAGCTGTTTCAATGCAGGGGTTATAAATGGAACCTTTTTTTTAATAATAATTTTTTATTAACCGACCAATCACATCAAATCAAACCAAATTACATAAATTCCAAATTACACAGCCGAATTTTAAATTTTTGTTGGGGGTACCCATATTTCAAGTTCCGAAGGGGATCCAATCAACTTCTTGCGTCTTGCTGCTGTTTTAATGTCGACAAATCTAACCATATGATGTTCACAGTACTATCCAGTCCTTTCTTATTGTTTTTCCACATCTCTTGTTGTTATTTTCATATATTTTTCCTTTCTCTTTGTGACCTCTGATAGTCTCCACAAGCTGGTTAAAACAGTTTGTAATCCTGTGTGGATATTTTTTTTTTAATCCAGTAGCCATATCCAGACGTTTTCCATATAACATCACTTCCATACATCAAAACAGTCTTAGCGTCATTAATCTTCACCAATCTGCCTCCTTTCTCAAACCTCTGAGGAGATTCACCAGGAATGCAGTCTGAAAACAAGTCCGTTCCTGCTCCCGGCTATAAATCCTTTGGCAAGATGGCGACTCTGAATTAATTGCTGTGCCATTCCAAAAGCCCTTATTCCTTCTCGATCTCCATAAAGCATACTTTTGGTTAAAGTTTATCTCCACACAGACCTTAATCATCCTGCTTGGGTCAGTTAAATCGACGGTTCTAATGAGGAGGGGTTCTTGGTAAATCACATTGAAGAAAAGTAAAAAAGGTTGCCCCCCCATTCAGTCCCGTTGCCGACATACCCAGCCTTTGGTGTATCTTCATCGTAAAATATTCCTGTTTCTCCAGCCCGTCATCTTCTTTCGCAGAGATCCCTTAAATTAGCAGTCTTCACTCCCCTTCTTCACTTGAAATATGTGCATTTGCTTCTTTTGTAATTAATTATTCCAAATTGCTGCGGCTAGTGCGCTATCAGAGACAGCGTCCAGGAGAGCCGAGGTCCACATGGGGGCATTCTACCTAGTGCCCTCACCCCCTTCTTTTGAATTTGGGGGTGATTTATGGGCACAGCAGGCAAGGGCAGTGTTCCCCATTCCCTTGGGGCAACAAGGGAGGCTGCCTACTCCCATAACAGCCTCTTAATTACCCCATGTGTGTCGGAGAGATGGTATTGTCGGCCATCTTCCAATGCGCCCCTAGTGCGCATTGGAACTGAGCAGTGGTACTATCTTCTTTGCATGCAGAAGGTTACAGTTTTGATCCCCGGCATCTCCAGGTATGGCTGGAAAAAGACTCCCTGTCTGCAATCCTAGAGACAACAAAAGCCAAAGGAGGGGCTCCCTGTAAAAGCAAGAAGAAAAAGTTGCAAGAACCAATGTGTGGATATCCTGGGTGACCAAAGAATAGAAACAAAGCAAGCCAAAGCAATTTTATGATAACAAGGAAGGCACACCATATACAAGATTCTGGCATTATCCAGACCACTAGTTCCCAAACCTTTTGCCCTACAGACTGCTTGGGTCTTGGCCCCAATCGTTTGACCCAGCGTGCTTCATGGGTGAGTGGGAATTTCAACCCTGGTCTCCCAGGTCCTAGTCTGACACTATAATCAGTACACCACACTGGCTCCCACTGACATAGGCGCCACAAGGCAATTTATGTAAGATTAGAGACACATAAAAAAAACTAATCATGGTTTTGCGCAATACTGAAAAACTAGGATGGTGATTCCATCAGATGGGGCAATCCTTAAACATCATTACTTTTATTATTATTGTTGGTTGTGTCCTGCAATTAAGGCAATGAATATTACATGTTATAGTTTTCTAATGGAGCAAAAAAAAAAAAAAAAGTATTTTGCTAGTGGCAGGATTGGAGCAGGGAATCCAGGTCAAAAGATGGTCACGGTCACATTAAGAAATGTATTTTTCCTTCAGGATTTTGTACAACCGATGGCATTTTATCCCCACCCCCCTTCCAACAGGTTAGCTTGCAGCCCATGGTAGAATGAAACCTGGGTTAATGCAACATATCCCAGGGAGAAAAGTAAAATAATTGGATGCTTTCAATTAAAATTTTGCAAGTCTGACAAAGATGGGCCTGACAGTCAGTGATGAGTTCCTGGAGCTAAGCATTACTCAATTCTGCAAGATATGTCACAGAACAATATAAAAAGGGTTGTCCCCTGATGGGCTCCTCCAAAAGGATCTTGTACTCCACAAAAACATTCATTAAGTCTACTGGAATCCGGGTACAGAATTATAGCCTTGTAGAGTTGTAAGTTGTAGAAGGGACGCAGGTGGCACTGTGGGTAAAACCTCAGTGCCTAGGACTTGCCAATCGCATGGTCGGTGGTTCAAATCCCCGCGGCGGGGTGAGCTCCCGTCGTTCGATCCCAGCTCCTGCCCACCTAGCAGTTCGAAAGCACCCTTAAGTGCAAGTAGATAAATAGGTACCGCTTTCTAGTGGGAAGGTAAATGGCATTTCTGTGTGTTGCGCTGGTGCTGGCTCGCCAAAGCAGCTTTGTCACGCTGGCCACGTGACCCGGAAGTGTCTCTGGACAGTGCTGGCCCCCGGACTCTTAAGTGAGATGGGCGCACAACCCTAGAGTCGGACACGACTGGCCCGTACGGGCAGGGGTACCTTTACCTTTAGAGTTGTATGGGACCCTGAGGGTCTCCTTGTTCAACCTCCCTGAAATGCAGGAATTGCAGCTAAAGCATCCATGACAGATGGCCATTCAACCTCTGCTTAGAAACCTCCAGTGAAGGAGAGTACACCACCTTCTGAGGGAGTCTGTTCCACTGTTGAACAGCTCCTACTGTCCAAAATGTCAATATCCTTCTTCAATTGTATTCAATTGGCTGCTGGACTAAATTTGATGGAGCTGTTGACTCTGCCCTGCAGCTCCACCACGTGGAGAGCTACTTCTGGGCTGGATCTAGACACATTGCAAACCTCATTGTGCTGGGTCCGGGGGTTAACCCGAGCAACGTGGTCCAGGTCTGGTCCCAAATCCAAGGATTCCGTGAGGAGTCAGTCTGACAGGGCCAAGGCAGGACACAAGGCAGGAAACCAGGCTAGGTCGGGCGCAGGGTCTCAGGCAGGTTCTAGCAAACAGCAATGTTGCTCCCGCAACCTGGGGCGGGGTACAACAGCCTTTTATCTTTGTAGGGGTAACGGCCGGTCCTGATCCCCCGGTGACTCACCTCCCTGTCTCGCCCGAAGGCGAGCACTCCTCTTGCGAGTACTCAGGTCTCTCCTTCTCTCAGACCTTAGTCTCTGCAGCTCAGGAGATGTCAGGGGCCGCCTCAGCCTCTCCTGAACCAACTGGTAGTGGAGCAGCTGTAAGTGATTGCCCAGCTGAAGGCAACGAGGCACTCCCCACATCTGGAGCCAGGGCAGGCTCAAGCCCCTTATTCGGCCCAGCTGGTGCTTGTTGCAGGGGAACCTGTGCAGACTGGGGCTCTTCAGAATCAGACCCCAGACTCGGTTCAGATGCTGCCTGAGGCAAAGGATCCGGTGCAGACTGAGACTCCTCTGGTTCCGAGCCCAAGCTCAAGTCTCAGGCCATCACACTCATAATGGGAAATCATGTTGGCAAAAGACGGAACTCTATAGCGCCATCTGGTGCCACAGTGTTCTGATGCATCCAAAACGCTTTTTCTTTACTAGTGCAGCTGAGTCCCTGCTCAGTGAAGCAGCTTTAGGCTCTGTGCTCCTTCTGCCCATCTAGGCTGCCCATTGGAGATCCTCTCCTTCACACCCATCTACTAAACAGGAAGTAGTATGAGAGACCTTCCATTTCCTGTTGAACCTTGCATGGGCAGGATAAAGCAGCTTCCTGAGTCCCTATGCAGGTGACCAAGGGAACGTTAAACACCATACGTTTATCCTGAGTCAGTGGCATAGCATGCAGGGGGGTGCAGGGGGACCATGGACCTGGGTGCAAATTTCTGAGGGGGCTCAACCAGGCACCCCCATGACAGGTCCCTCCTTGGGGCTGGAGCTGCAGGGAAGTAACTTGTGCTCAGGCCAGGCCTTTGGGACTCGGGTGGCAGTGGCACCTTCTCCTCGTGGCCAGCAAATGGATGCCCCGGGGCCAGCTGAGAGGGAGGGGGAGAGGGCACCGCTGCCACCGCCCAACATAGAAGGAGGGAGGGAGAGGAAAGTGGGAAAGCACTGCCAGAGCCACGTGAGTTGCCCAGAGTGCCTTGCTGTAAGGGTGACAGGGCAAAGCAACACAGCGTACCCCGACTTTATGTTTCTCTGTCTTATCTCTGCTCCCAGGTGTCAAGAATTCAGCCTACACTTGAGTAGGACCCGAGTGGCATGTTCCCTCCCACCTGGTCATTCATTCGGGAGCTTCAAAAGCTTTCTTCTGCCCGAACATCACAGCGACCAATGCCAACCGACACCGGCACACTTAGGGATCCACAGAGTCTTCGCAGCTTTTCGTGACAGACCTCAGTCACTGAGCATTTTGGCTAATCTTTTTTTTTTTTTTTTTTTTTTTTTTTTTTTTTTTCAATTTTCAGTTTTTTATTAATTTCATTCTAAATACAATATATCCGAAATACAGAACTTTCCATTCATTTTTGACTTCCTTCAGCGACGTTGACATTCCTTCGAATTTGAGTCTTTGAAACACATTCCATCCTTACATATTGCCATATATATCTCCCTTTATACATTATTTCGATTTGAACAATACTTGTTAGTTCTTTACAGTGCCTCTTTAAAACCCACTAGCGTTGTATTTACAAAACATTTATTCTCCAGATAACCCACAAATTTCCCCCAATCTTCAATAAATTTTTGGTCTTTTAGGTATCTTAATTTCCCTGTCAATTTATCCAACTCAGCATACTCTGTCAGTTTTGCTCTCCACTCTGCAACTGTTGGCATTTCTTCCTGCTTCCACCTCTGGGCTATCACAATTCTGGCTGCTGTGACCGCGTACTGGAATAGTTTACAGTCCTTTCTCCTGATATCCTTTCCCATAATACAAAGTAGAAAAGCTTCTGGTTTTTTTACAAAAGTGTAACCTAACATCTTTTTCAGTTCATTATATACGTCCTCCCAGAAGCTTTTAACTTTCTTGCACTCCCACCATTGATGATAAAACGTCCCCTCCATAAGTTTACACTTCCAACACTTATTGTCTATCTTATACATCTTAGCTAATTTTACAGGAGTCATATACCACCTGTATTGCATCTTCATTACATTTTCTTTTAGTAGTGTACAGGCTGTAAACTTTATATTCACTCTCCACAGCTTTTCCCAATCTTCCATTTGGATGTTATACCTTAAATCCCTCGCCCATTGTACCATCACTGACTTCACTTCCTCATCCTTCGTATTCCACTCCAGCAGTAGTTTATACATTTTGGAGAGGTTTTTGTAATCACTATTTATTATCTCTTTTTGGAATATTGATTCTTTTTCTACGTATCCTCTTTCCTTCACCTCTGTTTTAAACATCTCATTTATCTGGAAGTAATGCAGCCAACCTTGTGTGAGCATTTTGACCTGGTCATATGGTTTAACTTTCCACTTCCCTCCTTCATAAACAACCATATCTTCATACTTCCCCCATTTTTCCTTCATGTTAACTTTTTTTACACCTATCATCTCCTGTGGAGACAACCAATGTGGTGTTCTTGGTTCTAATATATTTTTATATCTGTCCCAGACCTCTATTAATGGTCCTTTAAAAATGTGGCTACCAAATCCCCTATGCACTCTCTTTTTATCCTTCCATAAGTACGCGTGCCACCCAAATCTGTTGTTGTACCCCTCCAAATCTAATAACTCTTTGTTCTCTAGCTTTACCCATTCTTTTAACCAACACAGACATGATGCATTTTGGCTAATCTACTTTATTTACATATAAACACACAGAGAGCTCTGCAACATGGCTCCCTCTCTTTCTAGTATCAGACAGCAAAGAGAGAAAGGGCAATAGTCCCACTTCACGGAACACAGTAACACAAACATCCTGTTTCCGTCACTTCCCACTCTGTGGAGTCAAAACATATACCGTCATGTGCTAGACAAAAATCCCATGACTGCAATCATAAAACAGGAATTCTAACACTAGGTTGGGGCTAGTTTGGAAGGAGGGATTCCCTTGATTAGATGCTGGCCGGCAAAGGGACTGGCCACTGCCCACTCTACCAGGGGGCGCAACACTTGTCCTGCCCTGAGTGTCAGAAACCCACACTACCCCACTGTCCTGAGTCAGACCGCTGGTCCTTCCAGCTGAGTATTATCTGTATTATACAGGCTGATAGTGACTCCCCAGGGTTTCAGGCAGAAGGAATACCACCCTTACGTGGAGATGCCAGGGATCAAACCTGGGACCTTTCACATGTAAAGCAGACCACTGAGCTATGGCCCTTCCAAAGTAGAAGCACACAAAGCTGCCTTATACTGGTCTATCTAACTCAATTTTATCTATGCTGACTGTCAGTGGCTTTTTGCAGTTTCAGACTGAGGGCTCAGTGAAGAACTTCTGTATGCCAAGCAGATTCAGAAGTGATGGACACGCTGCTGAGATGAAACCCACCTTAGCAATTCTCTAACTGGGACATTCCAGGATCAAATTAGAAACCAGGATGGCTTCTGTAATTCTGGGACTGTCCCTGGAAAATCGGGACACTTGCAGATTATGTGACTGGAGTTTCTTTCTCTGGGCTCTCTAGTGACAACCTCTGGTTACTTTGGAAAACAGCAAGGTCAAAAATGTTGTGAAAGGAAGACCATGAAGTGAGCACCTCTATTTTGACCATTTTAGGACAGCCAAGGACCTCACAAGTTTCCTCTGCTCCAGGAGGCTGAACTCAACTCAAAGTTTTAGGGGGCTTCATAAAGGAAAGCATCTGTTTTGCATGCAGAAAGCTCCCCATTCAATCCCTAGCACCTATAGGTAGGACTTAGAAAAAAGACCCATCTGGAACCCTGGAGTCCCACTACCTGCCAGTGTTGGCCAAACTGAGCCAGGTGGGCTGATTGTGTGCCTATTTAAACCAGTCCTTTCTTCGGAACCAGGAGGACTGGAATTCTGCTTTATATATGGCATAGAAGGACGGAGTGTTTCTGTTGCATCCAGAATCTCAACAGGTTCAATCTCTGACATCTCCAGGAGAAGCTGGGAATGTTTCTGGAGAGCTGCTGCCAGTCAGAGGAGACAGCCCTGAATGTGGAAGTCATCTTACAGTCATAGAGGATGGAAATATGGGAGGATTAAAAAATGAGAAACAAAATGGTTCTGTGATATGCTGAGCAACTTTAATGAGGAAGGAGACAATGGAAAAAGACTGTTACAGATGCAGATCAATGCAGAATGGAGCACTGAAACCATCAGATATCTTCTCTCCTGACAAAGCTGGTACATCATTGTGGACTGAAGCAAAGGCAATATGGCTGAATTCAAATTTTCCCTTTGACCTTGTGAGCTAAGTATCCTTCAACCAAGTGCACCAGAAGTGCCTATGGTGGAGGGTGCTGGTGTGTCCTTAATAGCCCTAACAGGAGGCGACAGGTTTGATAGGGAAAAAGGAGGCTGCTGTAAAAGATAAGCATGCAGAGACAGGGAACCTAAAGGAATTAAGCCAAAACACCGTGCAAAGCATCAACAGAAGTGCTGAGACCTCATAAAACCCACTAGCTGCACTGTTGGGTCTCTGGGGTGCTTAGCCTTTCCAAACACTGGGTCCATCCATTCAGCTCAGGGTCAGATGATTGCTTCTTCTTTCCTGGATATTCCATCAAGGTGGGCATCTGGACTTAACATGGATAGCAGTAGCCTCCTGGAGGATAGCAGTAGCCTCCTGGGGGATAGCAGTGGCCTCCTGGAGTATAGCAGTGTCCTCCTGGAGGATAGCAGTAGCCTGCTGGAGGATAGCAGTGACCTCCTTGGGGGTAGCAGTGGCCTCCTGGAGGATAGCAGTGCACTGCATGAGGATAGCCATAACCTCCATAGGGATAGCAGGGCTCACACCCTGGGCCATATCCACAATCAGGACCCCAGCCTGACCCACATCCATAGCCCCAGCCAGGACCGCAAGGATAAGAACAAGGATGGTGATGCCAAAGATGCCAGTGAGATGGGCAACAGTGGAGGGAGTCCACTCCGGGGACTTTACTGCCCTCCCCAGTTGTATTGTTGGGGCTGTTGAGGAAGGTACTGTAACGGTGATGATTGCCTGGAGTCATCTTGGAGCAGGGAGAGTAGACCTGGAATGAAAGGAGACATTGGGTAGGGCGATTATAAAAGACAAATACTGCAAGCAAACAAGTGCGGGGAACCTCAGACCAGGAGCCAGGCAAGACCCCAGATTTCTCTACCAGGCCTATAGGACTCTCCTGAGGACCTACTGATCTCCCTTGGCCACAGCCCTCAATGAACCTGGCTTTCATATTCTCCAAGAGCATTTTCTGGCTGGCCTTTGAACTCCTATTGAGCCGTTTTCAGACTGAACAGAAATCAGTGTGTGAGTTTGTGCAACTAGTCATTGCACTATGCATCCGAGAATCTTGGAATATATTTAAAAGCCATGTTCATGATTCTATCCCCAAAGTTGAAGATTGGGTTGAAAGAGATATGAGGGATGTTGTGGGCTGGTAAACCAAATCAGCATATTAGTGCAGATTCCATTTCTTTAAACTAGATCAGTGTTTCCCAACCTTGTGCCTCCAGCTGTTTTTGAACTACAACTGACATCATCCCTGACTAGCAAGACCAGTGGCAAGGGATGATGGGAATTGTAGTCCAAAAACAGCTGGAGGCACAAGGTTGGGAAACACTGAACTAGATGTTGGGATTCTTCAACTACCATTGACCTTCTACATGGTGAGTCAATACAGGAGGGAAGAAATCAATATGAAAAATGTAAACTTATATGAAAAAATAAAAAAAAATTAATCCATTTTTGTTACAGGATGCAGGAATTCTGGGAAGATCTATGACTGCTCTCCTAAATGCTGAGTAAGATCATTGATCCATATAGCTCTGTGTTGTCCACGCTGACTGGAAGCAGCTCTTCAGGCAGGGAATATTCCCATCCCTATCTGGAACTCTTCAATCTCTTTTTGACATTCCACCAGTATTTCCTCCTGGTTAGTTACCCTTGACATTGCACATAAGGGAAAATTCAGCAAAAAATCTAGTTACTCTTACATTGAAGAACAGACAGAGACCAGAGGTATCTGAGCCAGCAGGAAAACCACGAATAGAGCAAATATTACCTGAATTGCAGTGGTGCTGTTGAGATGCTTTCAGAGTCTGGGATCCCTTTGGAGTAGACCATAGAGGGACAACCCTTTTTATACTGTTCTGTGACGCACCTCGAGGAACTGAGTCTTGTGTAGCTCCAGGAAATTGTCATTAATTGTCAAGACCATCTTTCTCAGACTCGTAAAGCTTTAATTGAAACTCTCCAATAATTTCATTTCTGTCTTTGGTATGTTTTATTTTTCGTACAAACTTAACAGTGATGTGCAAGTTATCACCTTGCAAGGGAATAACATTGGTTTATTCTACATTCTATTTTGTGGGGGCAAAACCATTTCTTTGCATGATGATGACCATCTTTTGACCAGAATCTCATCCCTGCAACTGGCTTCATTTATGCTACAAACAAACTACCTTTTGGTTAATTAGAAAACTATTAAATGTACTGTTCATTGAGTTAATTAAAGGGCATAGCCAGTGTTTAAGAATCACCCCGTTTCATAGACTCAACATGCCTTGTGTGGCCTATGCCCTACAGCAGGGCAACTTGGAAAGTTGCTTTATACTGACTCAAACCATTGGACCCTCAAGCTCAGTATTGTTTACATGGATTGCAATGGCTCTACAGTGTTTCAGACAGGGGGCTTTCTCTGAGTCCTGCCTGAGGACATCAGGGATTGAACTCCAGGTCTTCTGCATGCCCTCCAATGGCTCTTCACTCAGTTTGGAGAGATCCATTTGGAGCTGCTTGCAATCCCATTTTCCTTCTTTGACCTTGAAAAGTTGGTTCTCATCAGCAAAAATGTTCACCTCATGGCTCACCCCTAACTCCAGGTTATTTGCAAACAGGTTCAAAAATACAGGTTGAACTAAAAAACAAAGTACGAGACTGGCTTCACTATTATCAAATAAGGGAGCCTATAATTTGGATATGAAAATTGGTTTTCAGATGGAAAAATCAAAATTGGATACAGAATTGTTAGATCCTAAAACTAAGAATTTGTCAAGAATGTATAACTTGCTGTTGAAATGGAATACACAGGATGAAATGGTTAAATCTGTTATGATTAAATGGGCACAAGATGTTGGACATAACATTATGATGGCTGACTGGGAAAAGTTATGGACCACAGGTATGAAGTTCACGGCATGTAATGCCTTAAGAGAGAATATAATGAAAATGATTTACAGGTGGTACTTGACACCAGTCAAGCTTGCAAAAATTTATCATTTGCCCAAAAATAAATGTTGGAAATGTAAAGAGATTGAAGGTACATTCTTTCACCTTTGGTGGCCATGCCCAAAGATTAAGACCTTTTGGGAGATGATCTATAATGAAATGAAAAAGGTATTTAAATATACTTTCCAGAAGAAACCAGAGGCCTTTCTCTTGGGCATGGTCGGCCAATTGGTGCGAAAGGAGGATAGAACTTTTTTTTATGTACGCCACAACAACAGCAAGAATACTCATCCCAATGTACTGGAAAACACAAGATCTACCCATTCGGGAAGAATGGCAGATCAAGGTGATGGAATACATGGAACTGGCTGAGATGACTGGCAGAATCCGAGACCAAGGAGAAGAGTCGGCGGAAGAAGAGTGGAAGAAATTTAAAGTTTATCTTCAGAAATATTGTAAAATTAAGGAATGTTAGAAAGATGTTGGGAAAAGAATTATGTGGTCTTAGCAGAAAGGATATAAAGGATTAAGTAAAAATGAATTGGTGAAAGAGAGAATGTAAAATTACAGTATGTTAAGATAAATTACTAGGATAAGAACAAAGTTGGAAGGATTTGCTGGAATATTTAACTGAATTAGAATACAAAAATGGGAGGTGTGAGGAAGTCAAGGAAATAAGTGAATGTAAGTAAGTGATTTAAAGGTTTGACTTGCTTCTTATCTCTTTTTCTTTTTTCTGTTTTTTGATGATTTCCCCCCCAAAGGTATTGTTTTTTCTTTTTCTTTTTTGATTGTTATATATATATATATATTCTTTTTTTTCCTTTTTCTTTTTTTCCTCTGTAACCTTTAAAATCTTAATAAAAATTTATATAAAAAACAAAAATACAGGTTGAAGCACAGATCCCTGGGGGAACCCTACTTATTACATCTCTCCATTGAGAACTTTCAATTTATTCTGGGCATCTCCAGGAATGACCCCTCTCTGAAACACCGCAAAGCTATTAAGCTACAGCCCTTCCCAAGTATTAGTATTCTATTTTTAATAATTCTATATTTAATTTTTTTTAATGTTGTGTTCTAATGTTGTACTGCACCCTGGGACCTAATGATTAAGAATGTTAATATAATATTCTAATGATTAAGAATGTTAATGATTAAGAATGTTAATTATTAAGAATGTTAATTATTACCTAATGATTAAGAATGTTAATATAATATTTGAGAGCTAGTGTGGTGTAGTGGTTAAGAGCGGTAGTCTCGTTATCTGGGGAACCGGGTTCGCTTCCCCGCTCCTCCACATGCAGCTGCTGGGTGACCTTGGGCTAGTCACGCTTCTCTGAAGTCTCTCAGCCCCACTCACCTCACAGAGTGTTTGTTGTGGGGCAGGAAGGGAAAGGAGAATGTTAGCCGCTTTGAGACTCCTGAAGGGATATCAAATCCAAACTACTCCTCCTCCTCTTCTTCTTCTTCAATATAATATAATAATATAATATAATATAATATAATAATAGAATAGAATAGAATAGAATAGAATAGAATAGAATAGAATAGAATAGAATAGAATAGAATAGAATAGAATAGAATAGAATAGAATAAATGGAATGGAATGGAATGCAATATAATTATTATCTGCCCTTAAGTATTCAGTCCCAGGGTGGAGAACAGCATTAAACACAATATTAAGAATGATTTAAAACAACTTGCAAAAATAACACAAGCACCTTGAATTTGGGTCTGGAAATGTGCAACCAGTGCAGCTGTTTTAAAGCAGGGGTTATAAATGGAGCCCCAACCAGTAACCTGGCTGCTGCATTTTGGACCATAGCAGGTTTCTGAGTTATCTTCAAGTTCATCCCCACCATATAGTGGAGCTGAGCAGTGGTAGCCGGTCCCCATTGGGACCAACAGGGAAGAAGGCAAGGAGGACCATGATACGTGGAGTCAGAGCCAGTTGTAATCACAGTCAATCTATTATATCAGAGACTCTGCTGAATGGATGAAAGCTGCTAACGAGGTGCCTACACATGAGTATACTCACACAGTGACCTTTAAAGGACTGTGACCTTTAAAGGTTTCATCCTCTTTAAAAGGTTTCTTAATGTAATCTACTATTTTTACCCATAAACTCCACTGTGGACTTCATATATAAAGAGTTGGGATGTGGGTGGCGCTGTGATCTAAACCATTGAGCCTCTTGGGCTTGCTGATCAGAAGGTTGGCTGTTCAAATCCACATGACGGTGTGAGCTCCCATTGCCCTGTCCCAGCTTCTGCCCACCTAGCAGTTCCAAAGCACACCAGTGCAAGCAGATAAGCAGGTATCGCTGTGGCGGGAAGGTAAACGCCATTTATGTGCACTCTGGTTTCCGTCACTGTGTTCCGCTGCACCCACAGCAGTTTAATCCTGCTGGCCACATGACCCAGAAAGCTGTCTGTGGACAAACGCCGGCTCCCTCGGCCTGAAAGTGAGATGAGCGCCGCAACCCCAGAGTTGCCTTTGACTGGACTTCAGAGGTCCTTTACCTTTTACCTTTATATAGTTACTTTTAAAATAAACTAGAAAAGGACTGCAGTCCTCTTTGAGAGAATCTAAGCTTGAGTCTCTTATCAGTGCTGAAAGTTTAGCCACCTCTGCATACTCCATGATTTTCGTCAACCATTCTTTCCTCCTCCCACTTATGTGCATAGAGATTTCTTGCCGCTTTGGTTACATTCATAAATACAGTTGAAGATTCGCTTGGAATTTCACTATCCAGAAATATGAAGGGCTATAATTCCTTTTTTGCAATCTCCTGAGGGCCATATGGCAGTCAGTAGCAGGTGGTGCAACAAATGTAGATTGGACTTTTGTGCAGTAGGCTAATATCTACACGCCTCACAGACTCACTCTTAGGAAGCCTTCGTGTGTATTTCACAGTCACTGTCAGGAACTGACTGCTGGACTAAATTCTCTGGAGCGGTTGACTCTGCCCTGCAGCTCCACCATGTGGAGAGCTACTTAACTGAAGATGGAAGCTAGGCTGGATCTAGAATCGCCGTAAACCTCATTGTGCTGGGTCCGGGGGTTAACCCGAGCAACGTGGTCCAGGTCTGGTCCCAAATCCAAGGATTCCGTGAGGAGTCAATCTGACAGGGCCAAGGCAGGACACAAGGCAGGAAACCAGGCTAGGTCGGGCGCAGGGTCTCAGGCAGGTTCTAGCAAAGAGCAATGTTGCGCCCGCAACCTGGGGGCGCCTCAGCCTCTCCTGACCCAACTGGTAGTGAAGCAGCTGTAAGTGATGACCCAGCTGAAGGCAACGAGGCACTCCCCACATCTGGAGCTAGGGCAGGTTCAGGCCCCTGACTCGGCCCAGCTGGTGCTTGTTGCAGGGGAACCTGTGCAGACTGGGGCTCTTCAGAATCAGACCCCAGACTTGGTTCAGTTGCCACTTGTGGCAAAGGATCTGGTGCAGACTGAGTCTCCTTTAGTTCCAAGTCTGAGCCCAAGTCCCAGGCCATCACACTCATAATGGGAAATCATGTTGGCAAAAGACGGAACTCTACAGTGCCATCTGGTGCGACAGTGCTCTGATGCATCCAAAACGCTTTTTCTTTACTAGTGCAGCTGAGTCCCTCCTCAGTGAAGCAGCCTTAGGCTCTGTGCTCCTTCTGCCCATCTAGGCTGCCCATTGGAGATCCTCTCCTTCACACACTAAACAGGAAGTAGTATGAGAGACCTTCCATTTTCTGTTGAACCTTGCATGAGCAGGATAAAGCAGCTTCCTGAGTCCCTATGCAGGTGACCAAGGGAAGGTTAAACACCATACGTTTATCCTGAGTCAGTGGCGTAGCATGCAGGGGGGTGCAGGGGGACCATGGACCTGGGTGCAAATTTCTGAGGGGCACCCCCATGACAGGTCCCTCCTTGGGGCTGGAGCTGCAGGGAAGTAAATTGTGCTCAGGCCAGGCCTTTGGGACTCGGGTGGCAGTGGCACCTTCTCCTCATGGCCAGCAAAGGGATGCCCCGAGGCCAGCTGAGAGGGAGGGGGAGAGGGCGCCGCTGCCGCCACCTAACAACGAAGGAGGGAGGGAGAGGAAAGTGGGAAAGCACTGCCAGAGCCAGGTGAGTTGCCCAGAGTGCCTTGCTGCAAGGGTGACAGGGCAAGGAAACACAGCGGCACCCCTGACTTTATGTTTCTCTGTCATATCTCTGCTCCCAGGTGTTAGGAGTTCAGCCTACACTCGAGTAGGACCCTGGCAGAGACACATGCCCGACTGGCATGTTCCCGCCCTCCTGGTCGTTCGTTCGGGAGCTTCAAAAGCTTTCTTCTGCCTGAACATCACAGCGACCGATGCCAACCGACACCGGCACACTTAGGGATCCACAGAGTCTTCGCAGCTTTTCGTGACAGACCTCAGCCACTCAGCATTTTGGCTAATCTACTTTATTTACATATAAACACACACGGAGCTCTGCAACAGGGCTCCCTCTCTCTCTAGTATCAGACAGCAAAGAGAGAAAGGCAATAGTCCCACTTCATGGAACACAGTAAAACAAACATCCTGTTTCCGTAACCTCCCACTCTGTGGAGTCAAAACATATACTGTCATGTGCTAGACAAAAATCCCATGACTGCAATCATGGAGCAGGAATTCTAACACCAGGTTGGGGCTAGTTTGGAAGGAGGGATTCCCTTGATTAGATGCTGGCTGGCAAAGGGACTGGCCACTGCTCACTCCACCAGGGGGCACAACACTTGTCCTGCCCTGGGTGTCAGAAACCTACACTACCCCACTGTCCTGAGTCAGACCGTTCAAGCTCAGTATTATCTTTATTACACAATCTGATAGTGACTCTCCAAGATTTCAGGCAGAAGGTCTATCAGCCTTACATGGAGATGCCAGGGATCAAACCTGGGACCTTTCACATGTAAAGCAGACCACTGAGCTATGGCCCTTCCAAAGTAGGAGCACACAAAGCTGCCTTATACTGGTCTATCTAACTCAATTTTATCTATGCTGACTGTCAGTGGCTTTTTGCAGTTTCAGACTGAGGGCTCAGTGAAGAACTTCTGTATGCCAAGCAGATTCAGAAGTGATGGACACGCTGCTGAGATGAAACCCACCTTAGCAATTCTCTAACTGGGACATTCCAGGATCAAATCAGAAACCAGGATGGCTTCTGTAATTCTGGGACTGTCCCTGGAAAATTGGGACACTTGCAGATTATGTGACTAGAGTTTCTTTCACTGGCTCTCTAGTGACAACCTCTGGTTCCTTTGGAAAACAGCAAGGTCAGAAATGTTGTGAAAGGAAGACCATGAAGTGAGCACCTCTATTTTGACCATTTTAGGACAGCCAAGGACCTCACAAGTTTCCTCTGCTCCAGGAGGCTGAACTCAACTCAAAGTTTTAGGGGCTTCATAAAGGAAAGCATCTGTTTTGCATGCAGAAAGCTCCCCATTCAGTCCCTAGCACCTACAGGTAGGACTTAGAAAAAAGACCCATCTGGAACCCTGGAGTCCCACTACCTGCCAGTGTTGGCCAAACTGAGCCAGGTGGGCTGATTGTGTGCCTATTTAAACCAGTCCTTTCTTCGGAACCAGGAGGACTGGAATTCTGCTTTATATATGGCATAGAAGGACGGATTGCATCTGTTGCATCCAGAATCTCAACAGGTTCAATCTCTGACATCTCCAGGAGAAGCTAGGAATGTTTCTGGAGAGCTGCTGCCAGTCAGAGCAGACAGCCCAGAATCTTAGGGATACCATATTTTTCTGTGTAGAAGACTAGGTTTTTTTTAAATTTAAAATTAATGCTAAAAAGTGGGGGTTGTCTTATACACGGGGGCAATCTCCCCCCATTTTCTCTATTTGAATCCCAAAAAAGAGGGGGCTGTGATGGCCTGGGAATCGGATTCAGAGGCTGAACCTGAGGAATCCCAGCCTGAACAGGAGTCCCTGCCTCCAGGACCAGCTGAGCCGGGGCAGGGCCTTGAATCAGAATCTGTGCTGGATCCTCAGGAGCAGACACCAGCTGTGTCTGCTCTGGCTCCGGAGGTGATGGAGGACCCATTGCCTGCAGGTGCTCCACTCTCAGCCCCGTCAGGGGAAGCTGAGGTTGCCTCTGGGTCCAATGACCCTCCAGCCTCTCCTGAGCTGCAGAGGCTCAGGGCAGAGAGGCGGAGGGAACTAAGTTCCTGCAGGAGGAGTGCTTGCCTCCAGGCCAGGAGAGGCGAGTCACCTGAGAATCGGGGCCGCCCTATGCCTTGGGGCAGATAAAAGCCAGCCAGCCCAGTCCCAGGTTTTGGGAGCAACCTTGTTGGTAACCCGTTCCTGGTGGCAACCTGTCCTGCTCTTCTGCCAGAGTTCCTGACCTCACCCGACTCCTTGCCTTGGACCCCGCTTCAGCCTTGACGGACAGCCTCCATATCACCCCCTTGACCTCGGACTGGACTCAGATCACACAGTATGGTAACCCCCTGGGACCAGCACAGTGGCTTATACATGGAAGGGGGTGTTAAACACAGAAGAATATGGTATATCTTTTAAACTTTTCACTAGGGTACTGTTTAGTTTTGCTTTCGTTTTACTTTACTAGTGTGGCAATAATAGGTGAGCTCATGATTTAGCACCCTAATGACATTAGTGTCTTCCACAATTCCCCAGATGTTGCTTTGCAAAAAAACCACCATCTTCAGCTGGCTGACAATACTCACTGCAAAAAAGCTGGGCGTGCTGGCAGGGGAGACCTTCTGATGAGGCCCTGAAGTGAACTGAATGCCACCCAATAAGGAGTGTAGTCAGACTACACTAGAAGCAGGAGCTTCTCTGCTATGGCCCCAGTGCTATAGAGCAAGAGTGGGGAACCTCAGGCCAGAGGCTCCTTTTGAACCTCCAGGTTTCTCTGGCTTGCCCTGCTCTGCACTCCTCACTGGCCCTACTTACCACCCCAAGTGTTCTGGCTCGGCTGGGATGTTTCCTTAAACTCTGATCTTGCTTGACTGAGGGGAGGATGAGAGAGGGGTTTGAGAGCGCATGCAGAAACCAGCCTGCTATACAAAGTTAAAATCTGCATTCATTGCTCCACATGCATCTGCAGCTCTTCTGGACCTCAGGAGGTTGCCAAGAAGGAAGTGTTGCCCCTGGGCTGAAAAGGCTTCCCTGCCCAAGTCATAGAGGATGAAAATATGAGAGGATTAAAAAATGAGAAACAAAATGGTTCTGTGATATGCTGAGCAACTTTAATGAGGAACAATGGAAGGAGACAATGGAAAAAGACTGTTACAGATGCAGATCAAAGCAGAACGGAGCACTGAAACCATGAGATATCTTCTCTCCTGACAAAGCTGGTACATCATTGTGGACTGAAGCAAAGGCAATATGGCTGAATTCAAATTTTCCATTTGACTTTGTGAGCTAAGTATCCTTCAACCAAGTGCACCAGAAGTGCCTATGGTGGAGGGTCCTGGTGTGTCCTTAATAGCCCTAACAGGAGGCGACAGGTTTGATAGGGAAACGGGAGGCTGTTGTAAAAGATAAGCATGCAGAGACAGGGAACCCAAAGGAATTAAGCCAAAACACTGTGTAAAGCATCAACAGAAGTGCTGAGACCTCATAAAACCCACTAGCTGCACTATTGGGTCTCTGAGGGTCCATCCATTCAGCTGAGGGTCAGATGATTGTTTCTTCTTTCCTGGATATTCCGTCAATGTGGGCATCTGGACTTAACATGGATAGCAGTAGCCTCCTGGGGGATAGCAGTAGCCTCCTGGGGGATAGCAGTAGCCTCCTGGCGGATAGCAGTAGCCTCCTGGGGGATAGCAGCAGCCTGCTGAGGGACTGCAGCATTTCGCTTGAGGATAGCAGTGCACTGCATGAGGATAGCCGTAACCTCCATAGGGATAGCAGGGCTCGCACCCTGGGCCATATCCACAATCAGGACCCCAGCCTGACCCACATCCATAGCCCCAGCCTGGACCGCAAGGATAAGAACAAGGATGGTGATGCCAAAGATGCCAGTGAGATGGGCAACAGTGGAGGGAGTCCACTCCGGGGACTTTACTGCCCTCCCCAGTTGTATTGTTGGGGCTGTTGAGGAAGGTACTATAACGGTGATGATTGCCTGGAGTCATCTTGGAGCAGGGAGAGTAGACCTGGAATGAAAGGAGACATTGGGTAGGGCGATTATAAAAGACAAATACTGCAAGCAAACAAGTGCGGGGAACCTCAGACCAGGAGCCAGGCAAGACCCCAGATTTCTCTACCAGGCCTATAGGACTCTCCTGAGGACCTACTGATCTCCCTTGGCCACAGCCCTCAATGAACATGGCCTTCATATTCTCCAAGAGCATTTTCTGGCTGGCCTTTGAACTCCTATTGAGCCGTTTTCAGACTGAACAGAAATCAGTGTGTGAGTTTGTGCAACTAGTCATTGCACTATGCATCCGAGAATCTTGGAATATATTTAAAAGCCATGTTCATGATTCTATCCCCAAAGTTGAAGATTGGGTTGAAAGAGATATGAGGGATGCTGTGGGCTGGTAAACCAAATCAGCATATTAGTGCAGATTCCATTTCTTTAAACTAGATCAGTGTTTCCCAACCTTGTGCCTCCAGCTGTTTTTGAACTACAACTCACATCATCCCTGACTAGCAAGACCAGTGGCAAGGGATGATGGGAATTGTAGTCCAAAAACAGCTGGAGGCACAAGGTTGGGAAACACTGAACTAGATGTTGGGATTCTTCAACTACCATTGACCTTCTACATGGTAAAAGTTAATACAGGAGGGAAGAAATCAATATGAAAAATGTAAACTTATATGAAAAAGTACAAAATGTTACGCCATTTTTGTTACAGGATGCGGGAATTCTGGGAAGATATATGACTGCTCTCCTAAATGCTGAGTAAGATCATGGATCCATATAGCTCTGTGTTGTCCACACTGACTGGAAGCAGCTCTTCAGGCAGGGAATATTCCCATCCCTATCTGGAATTCTTCAATCTCTTTTTGACATTCCACCAGTATTTCCTCCTGGTTAGTTACCCTTGACATTGCACATAAGGGAAAATTCAGCAAAAAATCTGGTTACTCTTACATTGAAGAACAGACAGAGACCAGAGGTATCTGAGCCAGCAGGAAAACCACGAATAGAGCAAATATTACCTGAATTGCAGTGGTGCTGTTGAGATGCTTTCAGAGTCTGGGATCCCTTTGGAGTAGACCATAGAGGGACAACCCTTTTTATACTGTTCCGTGACGCACCTCGAGGAACTGAGTCTTGTTTAGCTCCAGGAAATTGTCATTAATTGTCAAGACCATCTTTCTCAGACTCGTAAAGCTTTAATTGAAACTCTCCAATAATTTCATTTCTGTCTTTGGTATGTTTTATTTTTCGTACAAACTTAACAGTGATGTGCAAGTTATCACATTTCAAGGGAATAACATTGGTTTATTCTACATTCTATTTTGTGGGGGCAAAACCATTTCTTTGCATGATGATGACCATCTTTTGACCAGAATCTCATCCCCGCAACTGTCTCCATTTATGCTACAAACATGGTTTATTAGAAAACCATTAAATGTACTATTCATTGAGTTAATTAAAGGGCATAGCCAGTGTTTAAGAATCACCCCGTTTCATAGACTCAACATGCCTTGTGTGGCCTATGCCCTACAGCAGAGCAACTTGGGAAGTTGCCTTATACTGACTCAGACCATTGGACCCTCAAGCTCAGTATTGTTTACATGGATTGCAATGGCTCTACAGTGTTTCAGACAGGGGGCTTTCTCTGAGTCCTGCCTGAGGACATCAGGGATTGAACTCCAGGTCTTCTGCATGCCCTCCAATGGCTCTTCACTCAGTTTGGAGAGATCCATTTGGAGCTGCTTGCAATCCCATTTTCTGTCTGTGACCTTGAACAGTTGGGTCTCATCAGCAAATATGTCCACCTCACTGCTCACCCCTAACTCCAGGTTATTTCCAAACAGGTTCAAAATTACAGGTTGAAGCACAGATGCCTGGGGGAACCCTACTTATTACATCTCTCCATTGAAAACTTTCAATTTATTCTGGGCATCTCCATGAATGACCCCTGTGTGAAACACCGCAAAGCTATTAAGCTACAGCCCTTCCCAAGTACAGTATTAGTATTCTATTTTTAATAATTCTATATTTAATTTTTTTAATGTTGTGTTTTTATGTTGTACTGCACCCTGGGACCTAATGATTAAGAATGTTAATATAATATTCTAATGATTAAGAATGTTAATGATTAAGAATGTTGATTATTACCTAATGATTAAGAATGTTAATATAATATTTGAGAGCCAGTGTGGTGTAGTGGTTAAGAGCGGTAGCCTCGTAATCTGGGGAAGCGGGTTCGCTTCCCCGCTCCTCCACATGCAGCTGCTGGGTGACCTTGGGCCAGTCACACTTCTCTGAAGTCTCTCAGCCCCACTCACCCCACAGAGTGTTTGTTGTGGGGGAGGAAGGGAAAGGAGAATGTGAGCCGCTTTGAGACTCCTTAAAGGGAGTGAAAGGCAGGATATCAAATCCAAACTCTTCTTCTTCGTAATGCAATACAATACAATGCAATGCAATGCAATGCAATGCAATGCAATGCAATGCAATGTAATGTAATGTAATGTAATGTTGTTGTTGTTTAGTCGTTTAGTCGTGTCCGCCTCTTCGTGACCCCCTGGTCCAGAGCACGCCAGGCACTCCTGTCTTCCACTGCCTCCCGCAGTTTGGTCAAACTCATGCTGGTAGCCTTGAGAACACTGTCCAACCATCTCGTCCTCTGCCGTCCCCTTCTCCTTGTGCCCTCCATCTTTCCCAACATCAGGGTCTTTTCCAGGGAGTCTTCTCTTCTCATGAGGTGGCCAAAGTACTGGAGCCTCAGCTTCAGGATCTGTCCTTCCAGTGAGCACTCAGGGCTGATCTCCTTAAGAATGGAGAATGTAATGTAATGCAATATAATTATTATCTGCCCTTAACTATTCAGTCCCAGGGTGGAGAACAGCATTAAACACAATATTAAGAATGATTTAAAACAACTTGCAAAAATAACACAAGCACCTTGAATTTGGGCTTGGAAATGTGCAACCAGTGCAGCTGTTTTAAAGCAGGGGTTATAAATGGAACCCCAACTAGTAACCTGGCTGCTGCATTTTGGACCATAGCAGGTTTCTGAGTTATCTTCAAGTTCATCCCCACCATATAGTGGAGCTGAGCAGTGGTAGCCGGTCCCCATTGGGACGAACAGGGAAGAAGGCAAGGAGGACCATGATACGTGGAGTCAGAGCCAGTTGTAGTCACAGTCAATCTATTATATCAGAGACTCTGCTGAATGGATGAAAGCTGCTAACGAGGTGCCTACACACAAGTATACTCACACAGTGAAAGTGTGATGGACTGTGACCTTTAATAGTTTCATCCTCTTTAAAAAGTTTCTTAATATAATCTACTATTTTTACCCATAAACTCCACTGTGGACTTCATATATAAAGAGGTGGGATGTCGGTGGCGCTGTGGTCTAAACCATTGAGCCTCTTGGGCTTGCTGATCAGGAGGTTGACGGTTCAAATCCACATGACGGTGTGAGCTCCCATTACTCTGTCCCAGCTTCTGTCCATCTAGCAGTTCCAAAGCACACCAGTGCAAGCAGATAAGCAGGTACCGCTGTGGCGGGAAGGTAAACGCCGTTTATGTGCACTCTGGTTTCCGTCACTGTGTTCCGTTGCACCCACAGCAATTCAATCCTGCTGGCCACATGACCCAGAAAGCTGTCTGTGGACAAACGCCGGCTCCCTCGGCCTGAAAGTGAGATGAGCGCCGCAACCCTATAGTCACCTTTGACTGGACTTCAGAGGTCCTTTACCTTTTACCTTTATATAGTTACTTTTAAAATAAACTAGAAAAGGACTGCAGTCCTCTTTGAGAGAATCTAAGCTTAAGTCTCTTATCAGTGCTGAAAGTTTAGCCACCTCTGCATACTCCATGATTTTCGTCAACCATTCTTTCCTCCTCCCACTTATGTGCATAGAGATTTCTTTGGTTACATTCATAAATACAGTTGAAGATTCGCTTGGAATTTCACTATCCAGAAATATGAAGGGCTATAATTCCTTTTTTTGCAACCTCCTGAGGGCCATATGGTAGTCAGTAGCAAGTGGTGCAACAAATGTACATTTGACTTTTGTGCAGTAGGATAATATCTACACACCTCACAGACTCACTCTTAGGAAGCCTTTGTGTGTATTTCACAGTCACTGTCAGGAACTGACTGCTGGACTAAATTCGCTGGAGCGGTTGACTCTGCCCTGCAGCTCCACTATGTGGAGAGCTACTTAACTGAAGATGGAAGCTAGGCTGGATCTAGAATCGCCGTAAACCTCATTTTGCTGGGTCCGGGGGTTAACCTGAGCAACGTGGTCCAGGTCTGGTCCCAAATCCAAGGATTCCGTGAGGAGTAAGTCTGACAGGGCCAGGCAGGACACAAGGCAGGAAACCAGGTTAGGTCGGGCGCAGGGTCTCAGGCAGGTTCTAGCAAACAGCAATGTTGCTCCCGCAACCTGGGGGCAGGGTTCGACAGCCTTTTATCTTTGTCGGGGTAACGGCCGGTCTTGATCCCCTGGTGACTCACCTCCTTGTCTCGCCTGAAGGTGAGCACTCCTCCTGCGAGTACTCAGGTCTCTCCTTCTCTCAGACCTAAGTCTCTGCAGCTCGGGAGATGTCGGTGAGTTACTAGACCCAGAGGCCGCCTCAGCCTCTCCTGACCCAACTGGTAGTGGAGCAGCTGTAAGTGATGATCCAGCTGAAGGCAACGAGGCACTCCCCGCATCTGGAGCCAGGGCAGGTTCAGGCCCCTGACTCGGCCCAGCTGGTGCTTGTTGCAGGGGAACCTGTGCAGACTGGGGCTCTTCAGAATCAGACCCCAGACTCGGTTCAGATGCTGCCTGAGGCAAGGGATCCGGTGCAAATTGAGACTCCTCTGGTTCCGAGCCCAAGCCCAAGTCCCAGGCCATGACACTCAAAATGGGAAATCATGTTGGCAAAAGACGGAACTCTATAGCGCCATCTGGTGCGACAGTGTTCTGATGCATCCAAAAAGCTTTTTCTTTACTAGTGCAGCTGAGTCCCTCCTCAGTGAAGCAGCCTTAGGCTCTGTGCTCCTTCTGCCCATCTAGGCTGCCCATTGGAGATCCTTTCCTCCACACACTAAACAGGAAGTAGTATGAGAGACCTTCCATTTTCTGTTGAACCTTGCATGAGCAGGATAAAGCAGCTTCCTGCGTCCCTATGCAGGTGACCAAGGGAACATTAAACACCATACGTTTATCCTGAGTCAGTGGCGTAGCATGCAGGGGGGTGCAGGGGGACCATGGACCTGGGTGCAAATTTCTGAGGGGGCTCAACCAGGCACCCCCATGACAAGTCCCTCCTTGGGGCTGGAGTTGCAGGGAAGTAAATTGTGCTCAGGCCAGGACTTTGGAATTCGGGGGGCAGTGGCACCTTCTCCTCGTGGCCAGCAAATGGATGCCCCGGGGCCAGATGAAAGGGAGGGGGAGAGGGCACCGCTGCCACCGCCCAACATAGAAGGAGGGACGGAGAGGAAAGTGGGAAAGCACTGCCAGAGCCAGGTGAGTTGCCCAGAGTGCCTTGCTGCAAGGGTGACAGGGCAAAGCAACACTGCATACCCCGACTTTATGTTTCTCTGTCTTATCTCTGCTCCCAGGTGTTAGGAGTTCAGCCTACACTCGAGTAGGACCCTGGCAGAGACACATGCCCGACTGGCATGTTCCCGCCCTCCTGGCCGTTCATTCGGGAGCTTCAAAAGCTTTCTTCTGCCTGAACATCACAGCGACCGATGCCAACCGACACCGACACACTTAGGGATCCACAAAGTCTTCGCAGCTTTTCGTGACAGACCTCAGCCACTCAGCATTTTGGCTAATCTACTTTATTTACATATAAACACACACGGAGCTCTGCAACAGGGCTCCCTCTCTCTCTAGTATCAGACAGCAAAGAGAGAAAGGGCAATAGTCCCACTTCATGGAACACAGTAAAACAAACATGCTGTTTCCGTCACTTCCCACTCTGTGGAGTCAAAACATATACCGTCATGTGCTAGACAAAAATCCCATGACTGCAATCATGGAGCAGGAATTCTAACACCAGGTTGGGGCTAGTTTGGAAGGAGGGATTCCCTTGATTAGATGCTGGCTGGCAACGGGACTGGCCACTGCTCACTCCACCAGGGGGCGCAACACTTGTCCTGCCCTCGGTGTCAGAAACCCACACTACCCCACTGTCCTGAGTCAGACCGTTCAAGCTCAGTATTATCTGTATTACACAATCTGATAGTGACTCTCCAAGATTTCAGGCAGAAGGTCTATCAGCCTTACATGGAGATGCCAGGGATCAAACCTGGGACCTTTCACATGTAAAGCAGACCACTGAGCTATGGTCCTTCCAAAGTAGGAGCACACAAAGCTGCCTTATACTGGTCTATCTAACTCAGTTTTATCTATGCTGACTGTCAGTGGCTTTTTGCAGTTTCAGACTGAGGGCTCAGTGAAGAACTTCTGTATGCCAAGCAGATGCAGAAGTGATGGACACGCTGCTGAGATGAAACCCACCTTAGCAATTCTCTAACTGGGACATTCCAGGATCAAATCAGAAACCAGGATGGCTTCTGTAATTCAGGGACTGTCCCTGGAAAATTGGGACACTTGCAGATTATGTGACTAGAGTTTCTTTCACTGGCTCTCTAGTGACAACCTCTGGTTCCTTTGGAAAACAGCAAGGTCAGAAATGTTGTGAAAGGAAGACCATGAAGCGAGCACCTCCAGTTTGACCATTTTAGGAAAGGCAGGGAGAAGGACCTCACAAGTTTCCCCTGCTTCAGGAGGCTGAACTCAACTCAAAGTTTTAGGGGGCTTCATAAAGGGAAGCATCTGTTTTGCATGCAGAAAGCTTCCCATTCAATCCCTAGCACCTACAGGTAGGCCTTAGAAAAAACACCCATCTGGAACCCTGGAGTCCTACTACCTGCCAGTGTTGGCCAAACTGAGCCAGGTGGGCTGATTGTGTGCCTATTTAAATTAGTCCTTTCTTCGGAACCAGGAGGACTGGAATTCTGGGATGTTTCCTTGAACTCTGATCTTGCTTGACTGGGGGGAGGATGAGAGAGGGGTTTGTGAGTGCATGCAGAAACCGGCCTGCTATACAAAGGTAAAATCTGCATTCATTGCTCCACATGATTCTGGACCTCAGGAAGTTGCCAAGAAGGAAGTGTTGCCCCTGGGCTGAAAAGGCTTCCCTCCCCAAGTCATAGAGGATGAAAATATGAGAGGATTAAAAAATGAGAAACAAAATGGTTTTGTGATATACTGAGCAACTTTAATGAGGAACAATGGAAGGAGACAATGGAAAAAGACTGTTACAGATGCAGATCAGTGCAGAACGTAGCACTGAAACCATGAGATATCTTCTCTCCTGACAAAGCTGGTACATCATTGTGGACTGAAGCAAAGGCAATATGGCTGAATTCAAATTTTCCCTTTGACCTTGTGAGAAAAGTATCCTTCAACCAAGTGCACCAGAAATGCCTGTGGTGGAGGGTCCTGGTGTGTCCTTAATAGCCCTAACAGGAGGCAACAAGTTTGATAGGGAAACGGGAGGCTGTTGTAAAAGATAAGAATGCAGAGACAGGGAACCCAAAGGAATTAAGCCAAAACACCGTGCAAAGCATCAACAGAAGTGCTGAGACCTCATAAAACCCACTAGCTGCACTGTTGGGTCTCTGGGGTGCTCAGCCTTTCCAAACACTGGGTCCATCCATTCAGCTGAGGGTCAGATGATTGCTTCTTCTTTCCTGGATATTCCATCAAAGTGGGCATCTGGACTTAACATGGATAGCAGTAGCCTCCTGGGGGATAGCAGTAGCCTCCTGGCGGATAGCAGTAGCCTCCTGGGGGATAGCAGTGGCCTCCTGGGGGATAGCAGTGGCCTCCTGGGGGATAGCAGTAGCCTGCTGAGGGACTGTAGCATTTCGCTTCAGGATAGCAGTGCACAGCATGAGGATAGCCATAACCTCCATAGGGATAGCAGGGCTTGCACCCTGGGCCATATCCACAATCAGGACCCCAGCCTGACCCACATCCATAGCCCCAGCCTGGACCGCAAGGATAAGAACAAGGATGGTGATGCCAAAGATGCCAGTGAGATGGGCAACAGTGGAGGGAGTCCACTCCGGGGACTTTACTGCCCTCCCCAGTTGTATTGTTGGGGCTGTTGAGGAAGGTACTATAACGGTGATGATTGCCTGGAGTCATCTTGGAGCAGGGAGAGTAGACCTGGAATGAAAGGTGACATTGGGTAGGGCGATTATAAAAGACAAATACTGCAAGCAAACAAGTGCGGGGAACCTGAGACCAGGAGCCAGGCAAGTCCCCAGATTTCTCTACCAGGCCCTCAGGACTCTCCTGAGGACCTACTGATCTCCCTTGGCCACAGCCCTCAATGAACCTGGCCTTCATATTCTCCAAGAGCATTTTCTGGCTGGCCTTTGAACTCCTATTGAGCCGTTTTCAGACTGAACAGAAATCAGTGTGTGAGTTTGTGCTAGAAACTGGTCATTGAACTATGCATCCGGGAATCTTGGAATATATTTAAAAGCCATGTTCATGATTCTATACCCAAAGTTGAAGATAGGGTAGAAAGAGATATGAGGGATGTTTTGGGCTGGTAAACCAAATCAGCATATTGGTGCAGATTCCATTTCTTTAAACTAGATGTTGGGATTCTTCAACTACCATTGACCTTCTACATGGTACTGCTCTCCTAAATGCTGAGTAAGATCATTGATCCATATAGCTCTGTGTTGTCCACACTGACTGGAAGCAGCTCTTCAGGCAGGGAATATTCCCATCCCTATCTGGAACTCTTCAATCTCTTTTTGACATTCCACCAGTATTTCCTCCTGGTTAGTTACCCTTGACATTGCACATAAGGGAAAATTCAGCAAAAAATCTAGTTACTCTTACATTGAAGAACAGACAGAGACCAGAGGTATCTGAGCCAGCAGGAAGACCACGAATAGAGCAAATATTACCTGATTTGCAGTGGTGCTGTTGAGATGCTTTCAGAGTCTGGGATCCCTTTGGAGTAGTCCATAGAGGGACAACCCTTTTTATACTGTTCTGTGACGCACCTCGAGGAACTGAGTCTTGTTTAGCTCCAGGAAATTGTCATTAATTGTCAAGACCATCTTTCTCAGACTCATAAAGCTTTAATTGAAACTCTCCAATAATTTCATTTCTGTCTTTGGTATGTTTTATTTTTCGTACAAACTTAACAGTGATGTGCAAGTTATCACATTTCAAGGGAATAACATTGGTTTATTCTACATTCTATTTTGTGGGGGCAAAACCATTTCTTTGCATGATGATGACCATCTTTTGACCAGAATCTCATCCCTGCAACTGGCTTCATTTATGCTACAAACAAACTACCTTTTGGTTAATTAGAAAACTATTAAATGTACTATTCATTGAGTTAATTAAAGGGCATAGCCAGTGTTTAAGAATCACCCCGTTTCATAGACTCAACATGCCTTGTGTGGCCTATGCCCTACAGCAGAGCAACTTGGGAAGTTGCCTTATACTGACTCAGACCATTGGACCCTCAAGCTCAGTATTGTTTACATGGATTGCAATGGCTCTACAGTGTTTCAGACAGGGGGCTTTCTCTGAGTCCTGCTTGGAGGCACCAGGGATTGAACTCCAGGTCTTCTGCATGCCCTCCAATGGCTCTTCACTCAGTTTGGAGAGATCCGTTTGGAGCTGCTTGCAATCCCCTTTTCCTTCTTTGACCTTGAACAGTTGGGTCTCATCAGCAAAAATGTCCACCTCATGGCTCACCCCTAACTCCAGGTTATTTCCAAACAGGTTCAAAAATACAGGTTGAAGCACAGATCCCTGGGGGAACCCTACTTATCACATCTCTCCATTTAGAACTTTCAATTTATTCTGGGCATCTCCAGGAATGACCCCTGTGTGAAACACCGCAAAGCTATTAAGCTACAGCCCTTCCCAAGTATTAGTATTCTATTTTTAATAATTCTATATTTAATTTTTTTTAATGTGTGTTTTAATGTTGTACTCCACCCTGGGACCTAATGATTAATATAATATAATATAATATAATATAATAATATAATATAATATAATATAATATAATATAATAGTATAGTATAGTATAGTATAGTATAGTATAGTATAGTATAGTATAGTATAGTATAGTATAATTAATAATATAATCTAAAACAATATATTATGTAATGTAATGTAATGCAATATAATTATTATCTGCCCTTAACTATTCAGTCCCAGGCTGGAGAACAGCATTAAAACACAATATTAAGAATGATTTAAACCAACTTGCAAAAATAACACAAGCACCTTGAATTTGGGCCTGGAAATGTGCAACCAGTGCAGCTGTTTTAAATCAGGGGTTATAAATGGAACCCCAACCAGTAACCTGGCTGCTGCATTTTGGACCATAGCAAGTTTCTGAGTTATCTTCAAGGGCAGCCCCACCATATAGTGGAGCTGAGCAGTGGTAGCCGGTCCCCATTGGGACGAACAGGGAAGAAGGCAAGGAGGACCATGATACGTGGAGTCAGAGCCAGTGGTAGGCCCAGTCAATCTATTATAGTTCTGTCCACATTCCTTTCTTCCCTTATCACTTCTTTTTTTTAAAAAAATAGTTTTTATTAAGTTTTACAATTTTATATTCCACAAAATCATTGTTAACACAATCGAAAGAAAATGTAAAGCCCAATACCCACCCTCCTGCCTCCCCCCCCAACTTCACTCAACTTCCTCTTCTGGTTCTTTAATCATTTGCTTCTCCTGCCTTTCTTGTTGCACCTTAGTTTTATAATCTTTTAATGAAGTATTGTTATATTCTTGTCATTTTTGTACCATATTTTCCAATTGCCTCTTAAAAGTAAAGGTACCCCTGACCGTTAGGTCCAGTTGTGGATGACTCTGGGGTTGCATGCTCATCTCGCTCTATAGGCCGAGGGAGCCAGCGTTTGTCTGCACACAGTTTTTCTGGGTCATGTGGCCAGTATGACTAAGCCACTTCTGGCGAAACCAGAGCAGTGCACAGAAACACCATTTATCTTCCCGCCAGAGCAGTACCTATTTATCTACTTGCACTTTGATTGTGCTTTCGAACCGCTAGGTGGGACTGGGACTAAACAACGGGAGCTCACCCCGTCGCAGGGATTTGAACCGCCGACCTTCCGATCAGCAAGCCCTAGGCTCAGTGGTATAGACCACAGCGCCACCCGAGTCCACAATTACCTCTTACCTTTTGTTAGTTTCCCATTATTATATCTTAACTTTCATGCTTGTTTTCTTAATTGTAAGTGTTTACTCAAACCCTGCTAGTGAGTCCACTTCTTTGCAATATTTCCGTAAATACAACACAAATGGTTTTCAGTCTTTTTTGAAATCTCTGTTGTCCTTATCTATTAGTCTTCCAGTTAGTTTTGCCATTTCAGCACATTCCATCAGTTTTTCCTGCCATTCTTCTTTCGTGGGTATCTTTTCATCTTTCCATTGTTGGGCTAGTAACATCCTTCCTGCTATTGTAGCATACATACATAGTTTTTTCAGCCCTTTTGGCAAGTCTTGACCTATAATACCTATTCCCTGCTCAGTTGTACAAGGGGCAACACTAAGAGCAGGAGAAGGAAGCTGGCAGCCCAGGTCACCACATTGGTGAAGGCTAGCTGAGGATGGACCAAAGTTGCCTGGTTAGTGCTCCACTCATTCTAATAGACTGAAGTGCAGTATTGTCCACGCTGCTGGAAATGACTCTCCAGGATTTCACAGAAGGAAACTTTTTCAACCCTATCTAGAAGTTCTGGGGGATTGAACCTAGGAGGTGCTCTACCACTGAGCTAAGACCAGACATAGGCAAACTTGGCCCTCCAGATGTTTTGGGACTAGAATTCCCATCATCCCTGACCACTGGTCCTGTTAGCTAGGGGTGATGGGAGTTGTAGTCCCAAAACATCTGGAGGGCTGAGTTTGCCTATGCCTGGCTAAGACCTTTCCCATGAGACTCCTACTTAGGTTACATCCACACCATTCATTCCAAACATTCCTACACCATCTTCATTCTCATATCTTTTCGGTGTGGCTGGATGAGCATCAAAATGCATCTACAAGTGGTTCTTGATGTCTGGGCCATGATGACCAGCCATTCACAAATATCTCCTTCATCCTTTCCCTAATTCCTTTTTAAAAGCCATCTTAGTTGTTGTCTATCATCACATTTTGTGGGAGAAGATCACCTGAAGAAACAGCTCCTTTTCTGGGTCCTGAATCTGTCAAGTTGGATATGATATTACCCCCCAGAAACGGTTGGCTCCACACGGTCTTCTGCTTCCCAGGGTCAAATGCCTCTTAGAGACCATCTGAAGTCTTCTTGACGACCTTCTTAGCCATCCCACTTAGCTCAGTGGTATAGTATCTGCTTTGCATGCAGAAGGTCACAATTTTGATCCCCAGCATCTCCAGGTATGGTTGGAAAAAGACTCCCTGTCTGCAATCCTAGAGACAAGAAAAGCCAAAGGAGGGGCTCCCTATATAAGCAACAAGGAGAAAAGGTTGCAGGAACCAATGTGTGGGTATCCTGGGTGATCAAAGAATAGAAACAAAGCAGACCCAAGCAACTTTATGATAACAAGGAAGGCACAATCTGGAATTATCCAGACCAGCAGTTCCCAAACATTTCCCCCTATGGGCTGCTTGAAAATTGCTGAGAGTCTTGGTCCTAATGTTGTCTGACTCAATGGCCGAGTGGGGATTTCAACCCTGGTCTCCCAGGTCCTAGTCTGACACTATAATCAGTACACCACACTGGCTCCCACTGACATAGGCATCACAAGGTAACTTATGTAAGATTTAGAGACACATAAAAAAACTAATCATGCTTTTGCGCAATACTGAAAAACTAGGATGATGATTCTGTCCAACGGGGTGATCCTTAAACACTGGTTATGTCCTGCAATTAACACAATGGCCAATGGCTATTACATGTGACAGTTTTCTAATTGAGCAAAACAACAACAACAACAACAACAAAACATTTTGCTAGCGGTAGGATTGGAATAGGGGATCCAGGCCCTAAGATGGTCATATTTGTCTTTCTGTATTTTCTAAGCTCAACACCATGTTATTCCCTTCCCTTCCAAGGGGTTAGCTTGCACACATTATAGAATGAAGCCTGGATGAAAACAAAATGACTCAGGGAGAGAAACAAAATAATTGGAGACTTTCAATCAAAGTTATGCAAATCTGGCAAAGATGTGAAGGACAGTCAGTCACGAGCTCTTGGAGCTAAGCAAGACTCATCTCCTCAAGGTGTGTCACCAACCCGTATAAAAAGGGTTGTCTGGCTCCTATACTCCACAAACACTTCAACAGTGGAATCCATGCTGTCAGGGGCTCAGGAGCAGAGGCACAGGGAAGAGAGGAAATGGAGAGCGAAGGGGAAGAATCTGAGGGCAGCGTAGGAGAAGATGACAGTGGCCCGAGAGATTCCATGAGCCTCTCCAGCGAATCAGAAGATTCACAGAAGGGGGCGCCGATGGCCAGGGCAAGGGGGGTCCCAAGGGGGACACTCCAGAAGCAAGGGGCCAGCGGGGACTCCCAGAGCAGCAGTTGGAGATCAGGACCAGCTTCCCCACCAGAGCGTAGTGGGGGGGAAGAGTCCCAGGTATCGGGGCCAGCGTCTCCCCCAGCAGGGAGAGAAGATGAGTCAGGGCTGACCACGCCTCCATCGGAGAGTCAGGGAACGGAGAGGAAGTCAGGTCCAGCTAGCCTCCCGGAAGAGGGAAGCAGTGACAGAAGCAGTGTCACGGTCAGGAGGAAGGTCACTGGGTGGGCGCGAGAGCCAAGTTCAAATGTACAGGCGCGCGGGACAGCAGAGAACCCGGATTGGGAACCAGGTCCTAAAGCCCGCTGGAGGCAGGGGGAGGAGTCAGGGGACTCAGCGTCAGAAGAGTCCAGAAAAGGGAATGCCCCAGCGGACAGGAGGACCCAGAGGAGGAGAGAGCAGAGGAAGAGGTGGAGCAGGGCTAGAGTCTTAAACTGGTGTCAGAGGGGAGGAGATTCAGACGGAGCTTCGGCGGTCTAGGGTTTAAGACGTAGAGCTGCGTGCCACGGCTTTGAAATAGAGACTGAACTTCAATAAAGACTTTTGTATATAACAACGACCTGGCGTTGGTCCTCTGTGAGCTGGGACCTTGGGCAGCTCTGACACATGCACTATTTGTTTAATTCATGGTCTTCATGCTGACTGAGATATCTCTTTTCTCTGTAGGTATTAAAATGTAAAACTAACTGGATTCTCTCTCTCTTGCTGATTTTTGCCATTTCAGTGAGCATTCCAAAGTCCTCCTTAGGCAGAAGGGACATCGAAAAGAGATTTAATGAGAAAAGAGGAGACTGAGAGGAGATATGACAGCCATTTTCAAATATCTAAAGAGCTGTTACATGAAAAATGGAACAAGCATCAAGAAGAACTTTCTGACAGTAAAATCTATTTGACAGTGGAACAGACACCCTTGCCAGATGATTGACTCTCCTTCCTTGGAGGTTTTTAAGCAGAGATTAGATGGTCATCTGTCATGGATGCTTTAGATGCAATTCTTGCATTGCCGGGGGTTAAACTAGATTACTATTGGGGTCCCTTCCAACTCTACAATTCTATGGTTCTATGATATCTAATGTGGGACGCGGGTGGCGCTGTGGTCTAAACCACAGAGCCTAGGGCTTGCTTGCCAATCAGAAGGTTGGCGGTTCGAATCCCCGCGATGGGGTGAGCTTCCGTTACTCGGTCCCTGCTCCTGCTAACCTTTTATTTTTTTGAATTATTTTTTATTCAATTTACAATACAAAAATATAAAAACACATAACACAATTTTTCACAAATACATTTTTTGGAGTTCCCTCAGCTCTTCTGCAAATCCTCCGTTTTAGTCCTTCTTCCGCATTTCTTAATCTAATATTGCCTTTTATTAAAAACCTCCTCCCTCTTATTCCCTTTTTTACAATATTTCTAATATTATTTTCACAGAGCCTCTTGCAAACCTAGAAACGTTAATTGTTCATCGCAAATACTTTTCAAATAGTCTACAAATTTACTCCAGTCTTCAGTGAATCTGTGGTCTCGTAGGCCTCGGATCCTTCCTGTTAGTTTATCAGGTTCTGCGTATTCCATTAACTTCATTCTCCATTCTTCCATTGACGGTAATTCTTCTTGTTTCCATTTTTGGGCTAGCAGTATTCTTGCCGCTGTTACTGCGTATAAAAAAAGCTTATAATCTTTTCTATTTATTTCATTTCCTACCATTCCTAACAAAAATGCCTCTGGTTTCTTAACAAATGTATATTTCAACATTTTTTTCAATTTGTTATATATCATTTCCCAGAAGCCTTCCACCTTCTTACGTTCCCACTACATATGATAAAAAGTCCCTTCCTTTTCTTTACATTTCCAACATTTATTACACACTTTATATATTCTTGCTAACTTCACTGGTGTTATATACCATCTATATACCATTTTCATACCATTTTCTTTTAACGCAGTACAGGCCATAAATTTTAACCTTTCGTTCTATAGTTTTATCCATTCACATAACTGTATATTATATCCAAAATCTCTAGCCCAATGAATCATAACCGATTTAACTTCTTCATCTTTAGTATACCATTTTAGCAGCAATTTATACATCTTCGATAAAATTTTAAATTCATTATTCAATATTTCTATTTGAAATTTTGATTCTTTTTCAACATAACCTTTTTCTTTTAGTTTTTTTTAAACATTTCATTAACCTGATAATAATGCATCCAATCATTAACATATTCTTTAACTTCCTCGTAGGGTTTCAATTTCCATTTACCTCCTTCTTTAACAATCAAATTCCCATATGTTACCCAATTACCCCTCATATTGATCTTCTTTACATTCATCACCTCTAATGGAGACAACCAGTGTGGTATCCTTGGTTCTAATAGGTTTTTATACCTATCCCAAACTTCTATAAGAGATCTTCTGAAGATGTGGTTTTCAAAGCCTTTGTGAATTTTTTTCTTATCACACCATAAATATGTGTGCCAACCAAATCTGTTATCAAATCCTTCCAAGTCTAACAATTCTCCATTTTCTAATCTCATCCACTCCTTCAACCAACAGAGGCATGATGCTTCATAATACAATTTCAGGTCTGGTAGGGCGAAGCCAGAGTCACTTTGACTGTAGTTGGTTGAAGAATACTAAGCCCACAAGGTCAAAGGGGAGATTGGAGATCAAGCATGCTGTTTCTGCTTCAACCCACAATGATATCTCTTCCCTTTCCCCCACAGTTCTTCAGCATATCATAGAAACAGCAAAAATAATCTTGGAGGGCTCAGGACGAGTGAGGCTTGTGGTCTGGGAAGAGTTCTGAGGTCCATATAGGAGGACATGGGCTCCTGCATTCATGACCTGAGGTTCCCCATCTCCACTCTACAAGATTGGGGCCACAACAGAGAAGACTTCTTATGTTGCTAGACCTACACTTCTCATAAGTTGCCATTCAGAGCAGAGCTGAACAGAGTTTCTGCCCTTGGGGAATTTGATTTCTTAAATCTACACCTTCCCCTTCCTTGTGTCCCTGGTGAGAAAAGCCAATCATGGCTTTCTTCTTTTGATCATTTAATCAGGTGATGAAACTCTTTGAATGATATAATAGATTTGCTGAATCATGAACTCTGTACCTGCACAGGGGCCATGCCCCTTGAACGCGAGACCAAAGCCAAAGTAAAATCCCAAAGATGGGCAAGATGGGGCATTTCTCTCCAGGGAGGGTCACCTGCTAGCTCCCTGAGATATTGCTTATGGTCAATGAAAGCCCAAGCAGGGACTGGCAGAAATGACCGGCAGAATCCGAGACCAGGGAAAAGAGTCGGCGGAAGAAGATTGGAAGAAATTTAAAGACTATTTGCAGAAATATTGTAAAATTAAGGAATGTTAGAATGATGTTGGACTGAAATTAAGTGGTTACCAGCTGTAATGTAAAGGTTGAGTAATAAGTTAATATAAGTTACAACAAGTTACAATAAGGATTTGCTGAGTTAAGAATTCGAACTGGAATACAAAAGGGGGAGGTAAGAGGAGGTCCGGGAAATAAGTTAATGGAATAAGTAATGAAAATTATATTTGGTTTTTTTTGTATTTTTTGTTATCTTTTGTGCATTTTTTTTGTTTTGTTTGTGTTTTGTATTAACTTGAAAAAAACCTAATAAATATTTATATATATATATATGAAAGAAAGTCCAAGCAGGGATTCGTACTGGGGAAATGCTGCTGTGGTATACTGGAGGAGCAGGGCCAGAAGGCTAATTGTGAAACCTGAGAACACAAAAAGCAGAAGCAAAACAACTACATATTTCATTTTAAATGGACCTTCCTGCTGAGTAAACAGGAAAAGCAGGTGATTCCGACAGGAAGCAATCCTAGCCCTATTACAGGAACTATTTCATCAACTGCCAGGGACCAACCATATTCCTGTTCATGTGTCTTTAACAGACCTATTGAAAACAATGCAACTAAATGAGCAATTTCTGTACATTTCAATGGGTCTACTCCGAGTATGAGAATGGTGAGAGGGAGAAAACAACGTGACACCATTCTATGATTTTCAAAAGACTTTAATGCGGAGAGAAAGAAAGGAGACAGTGGAAATGGCCCATTGCAAAAAAAAGGTCAATGTAATAATAATAATAATAATAATAATAATAATAATAATAATAATAATAATAATAATTTATTTATATCCCGCCCATCAGGCTGAGTTTCCCCAGCCACTCTGGGCGGCTTCCAATCGAGTGTTAAAAACAATACAGCATTAAATGTAATATGGACCACAGAAAGAGCAATAATCAGACATCCTGTTTTCTGAGCTCGAAATTGCAAAGACAAAAAGCTTTGTGCATTAAGGCAAAGACAGCAGGGGGGACCTCGAATCTTCCCTTCAGTCTTGTGGGGTGAGCAACCTTCAGCGAAACACAGCTGAAATACTTCCAGGGGATGGAATACAAGGTGACTGGTGTGACCAGGAAACAGGGGCCTGTTGAAATTAACCACGCAGAGATAGGGAAAAGCCAAAGGAGTTAAGTCAAAGCATGATAGGAATTGATAACAGAAGTGCTCAGCTCTCACAAATCCCATTGGTGGGACAATGAATGGGCACTCTGGAGCACCAAGAATTTCTGAATATTGTGTCCATTCATTCAGCCAAGTGTCGGAATCTTGCATCTTCTTTCCTGGGTGTTCCGTCAATGTTGTGTCTGGGCTTAGCATGGCCTGCAAAGACCAGGGAACTGGTTGCGGACGCATGCCCGGATGGGTTGGAACCCTGGAGGACATGGCGCACCTGGACGGATGGGGAGACAGCCCCGAATGCGCTGGTATGGAATTGGACACGGCCCAACACTAGCACAGATGGGGATATGCACTTCAACTGGGGCATAACCTTGAGGACAACACTGGCCGAAGCGAGGGATAAACACTATTCTGAGGCTGCACCCTGGAGAACATGGAAAATTCTGTGGATAGTAGCACGGAGAATCACAACAGAAGGAGTTGAGGCTGGAGAGGCTGTCAGCTTCTGGCTTGGAGAAGTCCTCCAACTGGATACCATTATTCAGCAGAGACATCTTGGAGCAGGAAGGATAGAACTGAAATGAGATTTTGGTAGAGTTGCTATAATTAACAAATAATGGATTAAAAGTGTGATGGGAAACATCCGATTCAGAGACCAAATGCAGCCTTCTAAGCCCCACAACCTGGCACTCAGAACCACAGGTGCCACATTGCCTGCAAGATTGAGGGGCCCCAGAGCCAGTGGTTGTGTTGGGAGCAGGCACCACTTTCTGGTTTGCCTGAAGTGGCAATATGTCTAGGGCTAGCCCTCTCTCTCAACATTTCGTTTTAGGCAATATTCAGCACGAAAAATGAAGTTAGCCTGATATCGACAACCATGCATAGGTAAGAGATATTTCAGTCCTTGTAAAACCCCATGAACAGGAAAGAAGTTATCTGTTTTCCTACTGGATCTGATCGGAGTTGTTAGACGTCTCAGGTGCTTCTAGACAGAGCCATCACAAGACAGCTCAACCTGGCACTCAGAACCAGAGGCAAATTGCCTTGGGCTAGCCCTATCCCTCAACATTTCATTTTAGGCAATATTCAGCAAGTTAGCCTGATAAGTACCAAAGTGCAGAAGAAAGAGATATTTCAGTCCTTGTAAAACTCCATGAACAGCAAAGAAGTTACCTAGTTTCCTACTGGATCTGATCGGATGTGTTAGAAGTCTTAGGTGCTTCTGGAGTAAGCTATCACATATATATCCATCAGCTCTCTATATATAGTCCATCAGAGGAAATGAGTCTCCCACAGTTCCCGGAATAAAAAAACCCTAGTCTTCAGATCTTTAATGGCCAGATGTTTAACTGAAATGTTCTAATTATTCTTCCTTCCTTGTCCAAAATGGTGTTTTTCATCTCACCATCACTTCATGTGCAAGGCACCCAAGGGTGCTGATGGAAATTAAATTTCATATCCACATACCTGCAACTGCTGCTAAATGCAAACTTGCATTTCTGAGTAGACTTGTGCTGCAAATTCATTTTAGAATGTATGCAAGAAGTAATGTCTTTGTGAACTCAGCTACATTAGTGTCAGGGACTAGACTGAAGAGGGTTGGGGGAGGTCGCCCCCCCTTCTCCTGTAGTTTCCAAAGAAGAGGAAAGCCATCTCGAATTACAGCAGGGCTTTGGGGAAGAGAACAGCTCAGAGACAGGCGAACAGAAGAGTTAGGAGGTGTTAGGAGAAGGAGGAGGGGAGGCAGAGCAGCAAGCTGACACGTCACTGGACAGCATAACTGACCCCCCTTCTCTTCACTGAGGCAGTTGACCACGAATGGATGCTGTAGAAGCAGGTCCTGCTGTGAGAAAGGAACGGGGAGGAGCACAGTGCGAGCAACTCCATCAGGGAGCACTGACTGGATTTTGTTGTCTTTCACTGTGATGACTGAAATAAATCACAAGTAAAAACTTTCTTGTTTCCTCCCTGCTCCTTGGTGCCATTAGGGAAGGGATTTCTAAAGCCTGCCAATTAATAATAGTCATACCTTGGGTTTAATATGCTTCACGTTTTTAGGTTAAGCTCCGCGATGACCCAGAAATAACGGAACGCATTACTTACGGGTTTCGCCACTCATGCATATGCAGACGCTCAAAATGACGTCATGCGCATGCGCGAAAGCAGTGAAATGCAACCCGCACACGTGCAGATGCGCAGTTGCGTGTTGCGTTCTACTCAGGATGCGAACGGGGCTCCGGAACGGATCCCGTTCGCATCCAGAGGTACCACTGTATATACAGTGGTACGTTGACCAAAGTCCAGTCTATTATAAGTCCGTTTTGGACTAAGTCCAATTGCAACCCAGAAATGAGTGCTCCAGGTTGAGTCATTGTTTTTATATATGGTAAGTCAGGCCTGGCTGCTATTTTAGGGGTCTCTTTTCATCATCTGGTTCCTGTTGAGTGTGTTTCATTTGTTAATTGAGTCCCTCGCTGCTAATCAGAGGTTTCCTGTTGAGTCTGCCATCTGTTGAGTCCTGAGAACCCACGCAACACAGAAGTGATATTTGGAGGTTTCGTTTTTGCTAATTTTTTTGCATTTTGGTTTGTGTGGCTTTTTCGGTTTTTTGACTGTGACTTCGTTTTATGGGACTGACTTGTGACTGTGGGTTGTGACTTTGTTTTTGTGACTTGTTTTTCTGACTGTGTGGAAGCCAGCTACTGGTTGAATTTGTGACTGCAGAAATGGATAAAAGCCCCCAATCCAAACAATGACTATCATCAGTGCAGATAAGAAAAAAAATAAATTCTAATTTTTATCATCTACAATACTGTCTTATTTATGTTATAGTATAGTACATTGATTATTGCCTTCATTTTATGGATCAATGGTCTCATTAGACAGTAAAATATGTGTTAAATTGCTGTTCTAGGGGGTGTTTTTCATTGTCTAGAATGGATCAATCCATTTTCAATTACTTTCTATGGGAAAGCATGTCTTGTTTTAAGTACGCTTTGTTTTAAGACTGGATTATGGTCTTAAATCAAGGTACCACTGTATATGCATTATAACACTATGGCACTAGATGGAGCGATGAATTTTTCCATTGTGAGCTATAAAATGTCCCCCCCCCCCGAGCATTTCCAGAGCGTTTTTTAGATAGGTGTGTAGATGCAGCCTAAGTAACTCCATACCCTTCAACATTTCTCTGATGAAATCGGGATGTCCTAAGGAAAAGCCTAGGGTTTGCTGATCAGAAGGTCAGCGGTTCGAATCCCCGCAATGGGATGAGCTCCTGTTGCTCAGTCTCAGCTCCTGCCAACCTAGCTGTTTGAAAGCATGTCAAGTGCAAGTAGATAAATAGGTACCACTCTGGCGGGAAGGTAAACAGTGTTTCCGTGCGCTGCTCTGGTTTTGCCAGAAGCGGCTTAGTCATGCTGGCCACATGACCCGGAAGCTGTACGCCGGCTCCCTCGGCCAGTAAAGCGAGATGAGCACCACAACCCCAGAGTCAGCCACGACTGGACCTAATGGTCAGGGGTCCCTTTACCTTTAAGGAAAAGTGGGATATTCCAGGATCAAATCAGAAACCAGGATAGGTTCTGTAAATCTGGGACTGTCCCTGGAAAATAGAGACACTTTGAGGGTCTGGACTCCGCTTGGGGTCTGACCATGGGGTCTGTCCAGTCCAAGGCCGCATAGGGTGGCACAATCACTTCTGGACACTATACATCTGTTACATGCGACCCACCAGATGTTGTTGGACTACATTTCCCACCATCCCTGTCCATTGGCTATGCTGGCCGAGGCTGTTGGGAGCTGGAGTCCAACAACTTCTTAGGGCTCCCACAGGTCCCCCATCCCTGAGAGAGAGGTCTTTGGATGATCAACTAGCCTGTCCCACCTTCTTACCGCAAACAAGTTTCAAAATGGGTCCTAAACCTTTTCTTTAGTGGCATTGCTGGTGGAATGGCAAGGGGGCTCTGAATTGCTATAATCTTCCTCAAATTGAGCTGATGCCAAATTTGAGTTGTGAGCAAAATGTGAGTTGTGTTTGGGCAGAGACTGGGTGGGTGGGGTGAGTGTGGATGCTCCTCTCAGTCCATACCTCCAAATGGATTTTGAAGGCAATTGGAGGCATTGTGGACTTCTCAGTGATCATATCTATCCTGAGACATCATAAGACATAGGCTTTCCCATGAGTCTCCATGAAGGACCCTGAACATGTGTCCTTTGTGGGTGAGCACCCGCATCATCTCATCTGAGAAGGTTTGGGAAGCCCAGCCAGCTCCACAATTATTTCTAAGTGCTGTAATTATGTTTATAAAGAATCCTTGTTCTTAGATGTGGTTCCATACTCTTCCAGTAAAAGGTGTATGAGGAAGCAATTGCTTGAACCCATGATTGCCCTAGTACATGTCTCTGTGTAAGCATACAAAACAAATGGTACGTGTTTGCTGATTTCTGATTAGTAATGACATTACTTCCTCAAACAACTGGAAAGAGAACTGATGAGATGGATTTTTCTGCCACAAATGGAGAACCTCTGGACCTCCTGATGTTGTGGGACTCCATATGGAGCTTTCGTTGTGGTTTGTCCAGAAACTGCAGTTGACGCAGAATGCTGCAGAACGATTGCTGACAGGAGTGAGATCCGTTTCAGCAAGCCTGGTCAGCTACTTATTATTTTGTAACCTATATTTGTTTTTACTCTTTTATGTGAGTATTTTAATGGGGCATAGACTATGTGTATTTTGTTTTCTAATCCGTTTATGGATTTCAGCGGTGCTGTTAATGTCCTATTTTATTTGTACACCTTGAGAGTTTTCTTTGATTAAAAGGTGTACTCCCACCCTTAAATAAATGCACAATAAATAAAAATCTCATTAGCTTCATCTTGCAGGGCCCGTGGTCAGGGAGGAGGATGGAATCTGCAATCCAACAACATCTGGAGGGAATCGGTAGCTTTCCAGATCTTCCTGGAATCCTGCTCTGATCTGAGAGCCAGTGTGGTGTAGTGGTTAAGAGCGGTAGTCTCGTAATCTGGGGAACCAGGTTCGTGTCTCCGCTCCTCCACATGCAGCTGCTGAGTGACCTTGGGCCAGTCACACTTCTTTGAAGTCTCTCAGCCCCACTCACCTCACAGAGTGTTTGTTGTGGGGGAGGAAGGGAAAGGAGAATGTTAGCCGCTTTGAGACTCCTTAGGGGAGTGAAAGGCGGGATATCAAATCCAAACTCTTCTTCTTCTTCATCTTCCCTGACAACTGGGTCTTGATCTCTGGCACTGATGGGATGTAGAATCCAATCACACCTAGAGGATACCTGGCTGGTGAAACCTGCTGTACTCACTTAACTGGGAGTGAATACAGCTGAGTTCAATGGGACTGACTTCTGGGTGGAAAATATATAACATTGCAACAATAGTGTCTATGTCAGGAATGAAGGACCTGTGACCTTCCAAACATTGCTGGACTAGAACTTCCACCATCTTTGAATGTTGGCCCTGCTGGCTGGGGCTGACGGGAGTTGTAGTCCAACAACATCTGAGGGGGCCATAGCGATCCTGGTTCTAGACATACATTCAGTGGTCTTCCTGAACATGCTAGACTACAACTCCCATCATTCCTGACCATTGACCATGCTGGGGTTCATGGGAAAAGGGGTTAACAAGATTTGGAAAGCCCCAAGCTCTCCATCCCTGGTTCTAGAGTATAGGTTCTGTGCCTTCTTAAACACACTGGTTTTGCTATAGGAAAGCTAGTTATACCAAAATTCACTTATCCAAACACGAAGAATTAGCCTCACTAGTACACATACTTGGTTGGTGCTGTGGGTTAAACCACAGAGCCTACGACTTGCTGATCAGAAGGTTGGCGGTTTGAATCCCCGTGACGGTGTGAGCTCCCGTTGCTCGGTCCCTGCTCCTGCCAACCTAGCAGTTCTAAAGTACATCAAAGTGCGAGTAGATAAATAGGTACCGCTCCGGCGGGAAGGTAAACGGCATTTCCATGTGCTGCTCTGGTTTGCCAGAAGCGGCTTAGTCATGCTGGCCACATGACCCAGAAGCTGTACACCGGCTCCCTCGGCCAATAAAGTGAGATGAGTGCTGCAACCCCAGAGTCGGCCACAACTGGAACTAATGGTCAGGGGTCCCTTTACCTTTACCTTTAGTACGCACACTGCAGATTCAGATATCTAGACAGGCAGACCTAGTAGTGTAAACAAGTCGGATTTTTTGTGTTTTGTTGGTCAGTGGCAGTTGTTTAAGCAGAAACCGTGGTGGGAGGGAGGAGGGAGGGAGGATATCAGACAAATAAGAGAGCATTTTTCCTAACCGTGTCTTTCTTTTGCAAGGTTTCAGAGGGTTTCCCCAGCTTTTTCATCATTTTGGGCTCAAAATTCTGTGGTCGGACATGGATTTAAAAACTTCCCATAAGAATCAGTGGAAATCATTAACTCCTTATGCTCACCTAACAAACTATTTCCTGGAAACACATTGGGTTTGGATAGCAGGTCATAACAGCCTTTGGGATGTTTATAAGGGCCAAAGGATAACAGGACAGTGCTGGGAGCAGAGAGAGAAGAAACCCCATGGTGCATCTGTAACCTGAAACTGTTCTTAACCTGAGGTACCACTTTAGCTAATGGGGCCTCCCGCTGCCACCGCGCCGCTGGGGCACAATTTCTGTTCTCATCCTGAAGCAAAGTTCTTAACCCGAGGTACTATTTCTGGGTTAGCGGAGTCTGTAACCTGAAGTGTCTGTAACCCAAGGTACCACTGTATAGGGTGATTGTAACACAAATTAAATTGGTGATTCTAATGAATATGGTAATGAAAACAGCTAAACCTTGCTGTTATTTTGGGTCACTGTGCATTGTGGAAGAACTAGGAGTATGACCCTATCCCATTGTGTAAAACATGAGTTTTGTGCTGCAATTAAATGTTTGAATACCACTTCTCATGGTTTTTGGACTGAGCAAAAATATGCTGCGTAGAGGCGGGAGATCCTCCTCCCAAAATGGTTAGGGTTAGACGCAAGACATTCCTTCTTCCTTCTTCTGTATATTCTAAAATAAGTTTGCAAAAGGGTGCTACAATGTCTGCTCAGAAGGAGGCCTCACTGAGATCAGCTGCATTTGCAGGACCGTGGAGAAGGCATTTCAACCTAAATAGTGCATTTCCCCAAACAAGCTCAGGGGTTAACATGATGATGCAGCATGTTGAACAAGGAAGGAAAAATTAATTAGATTATTTCAATTAAACATGGGACAATTAAAGGTCTGAAGATTAATTCTTACTGTAATTCTTGGAAGTGAGATGAGTGTTTTCCTCTAGGCACAATGACGGACCATATAAAAGGAGCTCCCTCACAATGGGTTACTTCAGAAACATCTGAAACTCCGAAAGCATCCCATCGGATCCAGTAGAAAACCAGGTAATACCTTGCATGCTCACAGGCTTGACAGAGACTGAAATATCTCTTTTCTCTGAGGGCTTCTAAATATCAGGCCAGCTTCATTTATCTTGCTGCATATTACAAGGAATGAAATGTTGAAGGGACATGGCAAGTTCCTCCACGGAGAAAAATCTAGATGAGTGTTTCAGCTGAGCTCTGGTGTCCAAATGCATCTGACGGCTTCTGAGTGTCCTGTTGGGGTTCTAAACTTGTTGAAGAAAGTGTCTGTAGAGTGGACACAGCTTGAAATTTTTAGATAATGGAGTTCCCATCAAATGTTGCCTAAAGAATTTTGGAGGGTCACAGGAATCAGGGGGCAAAAGCAGGTAGAGCAATAAATGCACATTTTCCCTTTGTACTGTAGCTCCACTTTGGGTGAAAGATTCCTGTGTTGCAGGGAGTTGGACTAGACTTGGGTCTCCAGCTGTTTTTGGACTAGACTTGGATCTCCAGCTATTTTGGGAACTGTATTGGGAATAGATGGAGGCCCAAGTTTGGGAAACACTGGACTAGATCATGGGTAGGCAAACTAAGGCCCGGGGGCCAGATCCAGCCCAATTGCCTTTTCAATCTGGCCCGCAGATGGTCAGCATGTTTTTACATGAGTAGAATGTGTCCTTTTATTTAAAATGCATCTCTGGGTTATTTGTGGGGCATAGGAATTCGCTCATTTTTTCCCTGCCCCAAAATAGTCTGGCCCACCAAAAGGTCTGAGGGACAGTGCTGACCCTCTGGACTAGATGATCCTCATGTTTCCTTCCAACTCTACAATTCTATGATTCTAGTATCTACACAAACTCACAGGTCCCTCTCTAATCTTCCATCCAGACAATTGTGTGATGTTAAAATGAGTGGATAGGACTGAAAATGTAAATTTTAGCTTGGTGCAGGAGGCAAGTTTCTACAACCACTCAACCACTCATTTTTATCCTCTATCCAGGGAGTCAAGAGGCATTATCAGAGCTCAAATTAACTCTCTAGTCAAGCCAAAACATGGGAACGCATGCAAAGCATGGTCTTTTAGGGGCATGGTCTGGGGAGAATAGGTATGGTTGGCGGGAGAGAGATCTGGAGACTTCGTTGTCCTCATCTAGGCAAATAAGAGGCAGTATGAGATTTCAAGGACACATTTCAGAGGTGTGCCAGTAGAGAATAGCCTTGGTTTGGGAGAGCTGGTTTGTCTTGGGAAGAGTTTTGAGTGCCAGGAAGAAAGTACAAGAAGAAGAAGAGGAGGAGGAGTTTGGACTTGATATCCCACTTTATCACTCCCCTTAAGGAGTCTTAAAGCAGCTCACAATCTCCTTTCCCCTCCTCCCCCACAACAAACACTCTGTGAGGTGAGTGAGGCTGAGAGACTTCAGAGAGAAGTGTGGTTAGCCCAAGGTCACCCAGCAGCTGCATGTGGAGGATCGGGAAATCGAACCCGGTTCACCAGATTACAAGTCCTTGTGCCTCAGGTTTCCCATCTCTCTTTTAACCCAGTTTTTTCAACCTATAACCTCTCTGCCACAATGTTATTACAGATCTACCCCAACTGTTCCAAGATGTCTCTGCTGAATAATGGAATCCTATTGGAGGACTTCTCTAACCCTGAAGACGACTCCTTCTGTCAGTACCCTGGATGCTATCCACCCTATCAGCGTCCTGGTTGCTACTATCCTTGTGGTTCCAAGTTGGGCCCTGGCTTCGGTTTCCCATGCCCCCCAGGGTACCGCCCCATCAAGGCCTGTGTCCCCTTCTATCCCCGACCTTCTTGGCCATGTCCTCCAGGAACCTACCCCAGGAAGGTGTGCGTCCCCTACCAACGATATTACCCTGGTCAGTGCTGGCCATGTTAAGCTTGGACGCAATACTGATGGAACATCTAGGAAAGAAGACGTGAGATTCTAACCCTTGGCTGAATAGATGAACACAGTATTCAGAAATGCTTCATGCTCCAGTGATCCCACTGTTTGACCAGTGGGGTTTGTGAGGGCTCCAAACCTCTGCTAACTTTGTCTTTGCAATTTCTGGCTCCAAAGAGATGATATCGGATAATTGCCTTTTTAGTGGTTCATGTTGCATTGATATGCGATGGGCTATTTCCACCATCTCCTTTCCTGCTTTTTCCTCATTAAAACCTTCTATGAATCATAGAACAATGTTGTGTTGTTTTCTTCATCCTCCTTTCTCATACACATTGAAAAGAATGGAAATAGCTAACATAGTTGTACAGTCGTACCTTGGTTTTCAAACAGCTTGGTTCTCAAACTTTTTGGCTCCCAAACGCCGCAAGCCTGGAAGTGGCTGTTCCGGTTTATGAACTATT